>NC_069502.1:454585662-454918162 GCF_027579735.1 Bombina bombina
GAAAGTTTTTTTTGGACTTGACTGTCCCTTTAATGAAAATAAGCAACAACAAAACATAAGACACCAAATAGCTATTAATACAGAAATTGCTAACGGTTGGCAAAACTAAGAGTGCATGGAAAGCACTGATCCAAGTATGTTAGATTTAGACAAGGCTACATTAAAAATCATTAACAGTAAACAAGCATACTGAAATGTACATATAAGCGTAATTTATCCTGCTACATTAGTGCCTATAGCCGCTAGGATTAATAAAGTAATATAGAAGCACTACACAAAAACTGACAAACAAGCTCTGATGATCTATCCATTCCTGGAAATGAGCATCAGAATAAATAATAACAGAAAAAAGATGATATCCAGTCATGTGAACATTAAGCTATCTTCTGATGATGTAGCTCTGAGTAGAGAGCTTTCTGGAATAATTATACATTGTGCTTTTAAATTTATGCTGAGACTTTGATAGTTCCATAGAATGAAACGTCATACAACATAACTGTAGGCAAAACTAAACAAAGTGTCATAAAAACAACACAGGTGTACAGTATGTTCTATAGTAACGTACAGGCTGACGCATCTGCACTCCTGCATTTTGTCAGCCCGTGTTTAAGAATGTAAATTAAGCAGGAGAAGATGTAACAAAGACTGAAGAAACATAACACCCTTGTACTTTTTACGTTTTGTTTAATGGGACAGTGCCACTAAATGTGCAATCACAAATTAAGGAGCCATACATTTTATGGTGATAACTATATAATATATATTTCTCAACTGCACCTTTCAGAGAGGAACGCTCTCCTGCAAAGCTTGGTCATGTACTGAAAGGTCAGTTTTAGCCAAAAATATCAGGCAATGGAAACACCTTCACTCATCATACCCTGCAGCCTAATATGGGCCTTACGAGTTACAAGTAGCTTTATTCTTTTCAGCAAAAATAAAAAAGGTGACAAAGGACCCATGGCAAGAAGTGTCAGAAGCTTTTGGTCAACCTAAGGAAAAATGATGTTAAAAATGAATTATTGATCATCAAAACGTTGATTATTTATATGTAAAAATGTATATTGTGTGTGTGTGTGTTTTATGCCGTTTTCCAGAGATAGGTGCTTCTTTAAAGCCACTGCTCCCTTGAAGCCACCCATCAGCAAGCTCTACACAGGGTGCTGAACCAAAATTGGGCCGGCTTGTAAGCTTAGATTCCTGCCTTTTCAAATAAAGATACTAAGAGAACAAAAAAGAAATGATAATAGGAGTAAATTAGAAAGTTGCTTACAATTACATGCTCAATTTGAAGCATGAAAGAAAAAATTTGGGTTCAGTATCCGTTTAAGTAGATGATCACCACTACCTACTAATGACAGGCATATAAGACCCTTCATTACAAATTAGAGCGTCATACTCTATGTTTTATTGGGAATAGATGCTCTATAACAACCTCCTCCCTCTAATCAAACACTGTACAGTACATATGATGTGGTTGATCTTCACTACTACAGTGATAACCTGTCAATTAGAATGGGCTGTGACCCATTGTTTTAATAAAAGATCAAATCCCCCTTTCACATGAAGGGTCTCATAATATAAATAAGAAGGTAGATAGGGGCTCTGTAGTTGTCAACTCCCCAAAACTAAAAACTACTAGGTTTAATATAGTGGGCACACCGTTTTAATGATGATCAGCTGAATCCTAGGGAGACAAATGACTCATCTGAAAAAGGGTAGTCTGTCTTTTAAAATGAGGGATCACTTATTCCTCTAGTACACACGGGGGAAGGTTTAGGCTTTGTTAAGCGCTCCGCCATGCCCTCAGGGAAAACTGAGCTTTATGTGCTGCCACAGGATATATACATTTTTACAGCAATCACCTGCATTTTACAGGGGCAGACTTCACTCTATTAAATAAGGGGTATCATGTACCTCGTCTAGGGACTGAGATGCAGTCTTCTGAAGTGCTACTGTGACTTCCTTGTTGGTAAAAAAGCTTAAACTCTAAACATCCTACAGAGGTTGACTACATATCATTCTCTGCACTTAAAGGGGTTATACATTTGTAATGTATTAATACATTGACATTTTTACTAAACCAGTAAGTGCATATACTTTTTTCTTTTGATATCAATTTTATTTACTGGCTCCTCAATATTGTTTATTGCTCCTAAATGTGGTGAACTAAGTTAATATGAGAAATTTAAAACAAGTTAAATTGAAAAGAACTTCTGACTGAATCACTAAACAAATTTACCAATTTTTGTATGTTGGTGATATGTTGAGAGGTTACTTATTGGCATGGTGGGTTAAACTCTAAATTATTTAAATAAATTACCCATGCATATTATACATTGCGCCATTCCTCTGCCTGTAATGAATAATCTATTTTGGTGTTCAATGACAATTCAGGCTGTAGCCAATCGTATCGCACCCCCTTTGGCGTCAAAACCAGGGGCATTATTATTAACTTGCAATACGATCTTGATAACCTGCCTGCCCCTTCACAGAGATAGAAGGCAGTGGACACTGTACATCCACTGCCCGCATGTACCATTGCACAAGGACGTCCGTGTGCAATGATGCCCCCTGTTCAGTTGATCACCCTGAACAAACACATAAGGCATATTTTTACTCCTCTATCTCACAGGTGGCGGAGGGGATAAGATTCTTACATAGTGGAGAGCTTTCCTGCAAGGAAATTGCAAGCGCGTGCATTTTCTGACTGAGGATTGGATTCTGATTGGCTGATCATTTGAAGAAGAAGGTCGCTACGTAACGGTGGGGGGAGATAGGCTGCCATATTTACCTCGTATTAGAGAAGTTATCGACAGTGATTACTACAAGAAGCAAGTAGGCAAGGCAAAAGGGGTATGGTGCAGGCGAATCTTCGTTTTTTATTTTTCAATATCGCATAATGTTACCTCAAGTGTTGACTGTTCCTTTAACCCATTTTCTATTATTTTTGTTCATTTTTATCTGCAGCTATATCTAAAATGATGCAGTGGGGTAACTCTCATTTGGTATAGCAGAACTGCCCAAATTCTCAAATTTGAGCCCCAAAACGATATACATTTTTAAAGCAGACAAACCAAGGCACTGATCTATGCCCATTTTGGTATATTTCATACCACCATTTGGCTGCCAAATTCCATCATTTAAAAAAAAAAAAAATTAGGTTATCGTAAACTTTACCTATTTGCTGCCTAGTATATAAAATTATTATTAAATTCAGGCTCACTTTCATTGATTAAAGGGACACTGTACCCAAAAATTTTCTTTCGTGATTCAGATGAAATGAAATTTTAAGCAACTTTCTAATTTACTTCTATTATCAAATTTTCTTCATTCTCTTGGTATCTTTATTTGAAATGCAAGAATGTAAGTTTAGATGCCGGCCCATTTTTGGTGAACAACCTGGGTTGTCCTTGCTGATTGGTGGATAAATTCATCCACCAATAAAAAGAAGTGCTGTCCAGAGTACTGAAACAAAAAAAAGCTTAGATGCCTTCTTTTTCAAATAATGATAGAAAGAGAACGAAGAAAAATTGATAATAGGAGTAAATTAGAAAGTTGCTTAAAATTGCAAGCTCTTTCTGAATTACAAAAGAAAAAAATTGGGTACAGTGTCCCTTTAAATATTTTTAAGACACTTTATTTGTAAAATATTTTCCATTTAGTGATGGAGCTAGAGTGCGGTACGATTGGATGAAGATGCGGGCGGAGGAACGGTACGATTTTTACCATCACTAAATGGTAAATATTTTAGAAATAAAGTCTCTTGGGGGGCGGAGCCGGCCGACGAAGAACATGGCCGCTGACTGAGAGAGCTCCGGAGCTCCGAGTTCTGGCGGCGGGTACCCTGGGCTATATAAGGCATCAAAATTATAACACTAGGTGCCACTCACTTCCTGAACACTACCGGTGCCTTGAAACTTAACAAGCACCACTCAAAGGCACGTTAAACAAGACTCCGACATGCGGCCTTAACGGAGACCACGAGGATAGAAAATGGCGACACCATAACAGCTCGCTAAGCCTAACAGCGACACAACGCAGAACACCACGCAGAGCTGTATAACTCAATCAGGAGGCAGACGATAATCAAGCGGAGCTGAACAAAGACACCATCGACCACCAATCCCGCCACTAGCCGCAAGTATACCTGCTGTTCATATATGCCCTTATGAGACTTACTTAGAATCAGGGCCACACAGTTAAGAGGCTGCTGTTAAATACATATAATAGTCACAGGAGATATGACCTAACCCTGACTCCTATAAATAATGCTCATGCTTGCGACCCAGTATTATTGCTGAAGATGAATGTGATTTAACAAGTGGGGGTTAATACAGCATTTACACGCTTCTCAGAGAAACCGCAGGAGCGGCATCTGCAGCATGAGATAGCCAATCTGACCTTTAGGTTCGCTGAGAGCAGCAAAATCATCATAAACACACATAGTGTGCTCTACACTGATTGCGGCTGCATTTGAATTACACAATATTTTAGCCACATAAGACTCATTTCCCGCTAACCCCGTGGACTGTGAGGGGGGCAGGACACAACCACAATACCCCTTAGCACAAGACCACCATGACCTCACGCAGCAAACAAAAAGCTGACAGATTGAACAAACCAACTATGTCCACAAATACTAAGTTAAACACTTTCTTCAAGCCACAAGAGGGCCTAACACCCTCCAATCCAACATTAGCCACAGAAGACAGTACTGATAGCTTGGAAGAGAACTCGCAATGGGGTGATACTCAGAAAGCTCCACTCACAAGAGCTGACATAAATAACCTCCCCACTAAGCAAGACCTCAATCTCTTCATGTCGCAGGTTAATCAATCTATCAAGGAGGGTTTAGCAGGTGTTAAGAAAGAAATCACTGCCTTGGGGAACAGAGTAATGTTAATAGAAGAGCAGGTTGAGGATATAGCTAAGACCTCAGATAACTTGGAAGAGGCTGTACAACATCAGAATGCAGCGATAGTTCAGTTACAAGAACAAATGGAGGACCTCGACAACAGAGGTAGGCGACAGAACCTCCGAATTAGAGGAGTACCGGAACAAATTCTCCAAGCACAGATAGCATCATACCTCCAAAATCTATTTAAATACCTGCTGGACTTGAACACAGGAGAATCTATTGTACTGGATAGAGCCCACAGGGCGTTGAGAGCACGACCTTCCAAAACGGCACCCCCTAGAGACATTATCTTATGCTGTCACAAATTCACAGATAAAGAGAGGATCTTGCAGGCAGCGAGAAAGAAATCACCGATCCTTTTCGGAGAAGATAGCATTCAGGTGTATGCAGACATCAGCAACATCACTCTGGCAAAACGGAAAGAGGCCCGCTACCTGACTCTGCACTTAAATGACCTTGGGATCCAGTACAGATGGGGCTTCCCTTTTGCAATAAAAGTCACGAAAGATGATAAGATTGTTACTTACAAGAGCCCTGAAGATCTGGACAATTTTTGCAAACAACTAGAAATATCACAACCTCCCCTCCCGTCATTAAAAGACCCAGACCAAGGTAAAAAGAACCAATCCACCCTCCCTCAAAGGCCACAACGCCAAGATTGGTCAACTGTATCAAAAAAGAGGAAAAACACTACCTCCAGCTCTACTGCCGGAGATGGGGAGAATGAGGCTATAACCTGATCTGCTGCATAATGGATCCAGAGTTTCTCCTTCCACACGGATCTGAGGTCATGACTTGCTCACTAACCTCAATCACTCACCCTACAGGCTGAGTTTGTTTTAACGGGTTAATATGTTGAAGTTATATTCGCACAGTTTGCTAATATAAGTGAACACTGGACTGTGACAATCAGTATGTTGGCTGGTGCGAGGCCAATAATTTTCATAATTTTCTTTGTCTTGTCCTTCTTTGTTTCAGTTAATCAATCAATATTCTGATGTTACATAATGGGTTAATGAGTCGTAGCAGCTAGCTAATAGTTCAGTTAATCTAATGAAAGCCAAATGTAATTATCAAAACGCTTGCCTTCTAAATTGCTAAAAAGTACCAACCCCGACCCGGGGTCCCGCCCCTAGGACGGAGCCGGCCACTCCTGGTTCATTTCCCCTTTCCACTCTTGCTTTCACTTCCTTTCTCACCCTCGGCCGGCACTTATTCTCCTTCTCCTTCCTCCTCTTCCCCCTTCTCTCGTCCCTCCCATCTCCTTCCCCTGAATCCCGTCCCTGTACCCCCTTTGGTCCTCGCCTCATCTCCTCGCACTCCTCCTTCCTCCATATTTCCCACCCCTTCCCTTTCTATGCCCTTGTTCCGTGTGGGTTTGTTCTATTTTCATACCATGTTGAGATGCTTTGAAAAATTGTATTGTTTCAGTTATGTTAATTTTTCTTTTGTTTTTCTTTTCATGCCTGTCAGCCACACCTTCCACATAAGGGAAGAATTATCATATTCAACCTCTTTCTCCACTGCTCCTCACCACAGACCAGAACACCTCTCTACTGATGAACTCTCATTCACCTATGTTGTATCCCGGTACAGGGTAAGAGCTTGCACACACGACCTTCAAACACACACATGACTAACAACACGCTAACGATTCTATCACAAAATGTGAAAGGTCTAAACTCACCTACAAAACGCTCAGTGGCACTGAAATGCTTTGCTAAACATAGGGACTCAATTATATTCATCCAGGAAACTCATTTTGAGGGCCAATCAGAACCTAAATTCCTATCCAAAACTCACCCAACAGTTTTCCTTAACTCCCTTGAAGACAGAAAAGCGAATGGAGTGGGGATCCTAATACACAAAAATATTAAGTTTGAACTCACAAAAAGGGTAGCAGATGAAGAGGGTAGGATCCTCATATTGATAGGAATGCTGTTTAACAATCCCATAACCTTGGTAAATGTTTACGCCCCCAATAACACCAAAGCTAAATTTTTTAACAGACTGGGCAAACTAGTGAGTGAAAACAAGAGAGGGACACTAATTCTGGGGGGAGACCTGAACGTTATATTAGACCCCACCTTGGATGCCTCTTCAGGGAAGCCATTCTCCCATGCCCGACCTCCAAACGCGACTTACGACTGCCTGACACAACTGGGTCTAGTGGATGTATGGCGCATACAGCATAGCTCCCAAAGAAACTATACCTTTTACTCTCACCCTTGGGCAGTCTACACAAGAATAGACTATATGCTAATAGACAGAAACCACTTAGCTTTAGCAACAGACTCTAACATCCAACCGACCGCATGGTCAGACCACTCACAGATAAGTATTGACCTAAATTGGCCGAACCACCCGATTACCCCTTATTTGTGGAGACTGGACAACTCCCTCCTTCTCGACCCATCAATAAATGAGACTCTCACTAAGTCACTAACAGAATATTTCCAACTAAATGCCATACAGGGGGTAGAACCTAGGCTTGTGTGGGAAGCTCATAAGGCAGTTCTAAGGGGGGAATGTATTAAACATTCGGCTTACAGGAGGAAAATATATAATGAAAGAATCCACACTTTGACAAAACAACTTGGGACCCTGGAGCTTCAACACAAAAACAGGCCCTCAGACACAGAGACAGAGACATACACATTATTAACTGAAGTCAGACAAAATATAAATAGTATCTTAATGAAAGAAGCACAGAGGAAGGCATTAAGCATCAGGAAGCTATATGCTTATGAGGGAAACCGTTCAGGCCCTCTGTTAGCAAAACTCCTGAGGACCCAAAAAGCTAGATCCCAAGTAGATAAACTGGTGACAACAGACAACCAGCACATATATGACAGCAAACAAATCACAGACCACTTTGGCAACTTTTACTCCAAACTATACAATTTAGACCGAGTAAACACACCAGAACACCTAGCAGATATGCAGGACTACATCAAAGCAGCAGACCTCCCAGCCCTAGACCAAACACAAAAGGAAGCCCTAGAGGCACCTATATCACTTGCAGAAGTAGTTAAGGCCATCTCGAACTTACCATCAGGGAAGAGCCCAGGCCCTGATGGTTTCACTAACGCATATTATAAGTCCTTTCAGAAAATTCTGGCCCCACACTTACTACACTTATTTAATGCCCTGGATGACAACCCCATTCTCTCGAAAGACATGCTACTGGCACACATCTCAGTCATTCCCAAACCAAATAAAGACCCCACAGACCCAGGGAGCTATAGGCCTATATCCCTCCTGAACACAGATGTCAAGATCCTGGGCAAGATATTGGCCACGCGAATTAACGGAATACTTTTTTCCCTTATACACATGGATCAAGTGGGCTTTGTCCCAGGGAGGGAAGCTAGGGACAACACCATTAGGGCAATCACCCTTACTTCTTATGCCAAGCATTATAACATCCCTTCAGTTCTCATAGGCACTGACGCCGAAAAGGCGTTCGACCGCATTAATTGGACCTTCCTCAAAGAAACATTACTTTCCCAAGGATTTGGCCCCAAAATGATACAACGTATATTTAGTCTATACTCCCACCCAATAGCTAGCGTTAAAGCGAACGGAATACTTTCAGATCCCTTCAATATAGGCAACGGGAGGAGACAGGGATGCCCCCTCTCCCCAATTCTATTTGTTCTAACCATGGAAGTCCTAGCTGCGCACATTAGGCAAAACGACATGATAAAAGGAATCACTATTGGACCCCATAACTTTAAAATCGCAATGTACGCAGACGACATCCTATTCTCATTAACCGACCCCCTCTCTAGTATCCCAGAAGTATTGAACCAAATAGACACTTTTGGTAAATTCTCAAACTTCCTAGTCAATAAACATAAATCAGAAATACTAAATATATCACTCCCCACCTCCATCTTCCAATCCATTAGTAACATATGCCCATTAAAACTCCAAGAAAAATCTTTAAAGTATCTGGGTATTTACATCTCCCCAATCATGAAGCAACTTTTTGACGAGAATTACCTGGCACTATCACGCAAATTGCAGACAGATTTTAATACATGGTCATCAAAACCGATCACATGGTGGGGGAGAATCCAATGCGTTAAAATGACGGTCTTGCCCAGGGTCTTGTACATACTTCAGGCCCTCCCAATCCCAGTTCCTAGGTGGTACGTAGCACATTTACAAAAACTTATTAATCTGTTTATTTGGGGGAAAATTAAACCCAGGGTGAGCAGGGAAAACTTATACAGGACACTCGACAGGGGAGAAATGGGCCTACCTTGTGTGACAGACTACTTGGATGCAGTGACTTTGCAGAGAGTGACGGACTGGCACAGGTCAGCGGACACTAAGGCATGGGTAGCAATAGATTCAAACATTCTCAAAACACCTGAGGTGGGTGCCCTCTGCTGGGTCCCCAAAGAACTTAGACCGCCCCAATGCACAGAGCTTGCAATACATCGCAGATCATTTGAATCTTGGGACTCACTCATCAAACGGAGAAAACATATCTCAGGGGTTCGCTCTCCACTCTTCCCAATCCCGAGAAACGCTGAATTGATAGGAGGTTTAGATAAAGGGTATAAGAGAATAACAGGCTGGGGTTACACCACTCCACTAAAAGATTTCACCACACAAGGGAAACTCAAAAAGAGAGAGGATTTATCAGAGATAATGGGAGGCAATTATTCCGGCTGGTTAAAATACTCTCAGCTGGCACACTTTGTCCACACATCTCAGCACAGGCACGATTTTTTAAGGGAACCTACCCCATTTGAAAGTTACTGTCTCATCAAGGGAACAGCGAAACATTCATTGTCATTGGCAAAAAAAATGATCCAGGGAGACCAGGCTCAACAACTTCCCTCTTACACACAACAATGGCACATAGAATTGCAAACAAACTTACAGAGTGAAGAATGGCATTACATTTTTATGCGTACAAGGAAAGCCTCCACCTCCCCCCAGGCATTAGAACTTAATTTCAAAGTGCTATCACGCTGGTACCTCACTCCCGTGAGACTACAATCTATCTACCCTGGGTCTTCAGGACAGTGCTGGAGAGGTTGCGGGGCGAGGGGTACTTACCTCCACATGTGGTGGCATTGCCCAAACGTCCAGACTCTTTGGAGTTCAGTGGAAAATTATCTTAAGCCACTTCTGGGGGGTGACATATCTATAACACCTAGAATCGCACTACTGAATGACTTACCGAGACTATCGTGCAAGCTCAGACTCACATTACTCCAGCTAGGTCTGACAGGAGCCAAAGCTCTAATAGCGCTACACTGGAAGACCCCATATTCACCGACACTAAGAAATTGGACAGACAAAGTCACAGACCTTTTAATTATGGAGGGATATGGCTACGCTAAAAGGAGGAAATCACATATGCTAGCAGATATGACATTTATTTGGGAAGGCGGCAGACGAGAGGTAACTTGAACCCCTATAAGTAGCCCCGAGATCAGCATTTACTAGGAAAATAACGGAAAATTCCCCCAGAAAAGAGTGAGGACTGAGAGGACTGACTTTTCTGCACACCATAAACACCCCCCTATATAAAGACACCTGTATATGACTAGACCCCTTAAGTGGCTGACGGGCACTTCATTTTCATTTCATCTTACTTTTTTTTTTTTTATTTTATCTCATATATTTACTATATTCTACTATATATTAGTTTATTCCCTTTTTTATTATTTTATTCTTATTATTTATTTTCCATCTTAGTTAGCTTCTACTACATGTCTTATTTTGCTTTATTCGAGTCTTTTCAAATGTTTCAATTGTTATTACTGTTTGATTGTACATGTCCTTCGTCTTGTTTCAAGATTGACACCGATATAAACTTTTTAGTACATTCAATATATCAACACCCGGTATAACACTTCAGATATTGAGACTTTAACATTCACCCGGGTTCCAGGATGGAGACAATCTTACATGTCAATGCTATGTTTATGTCTTACATTTTCCATCGATAAGATTAACCTCGATGATGTACTGTACAATCTCTTTTTATATCAATAAAACTGTTTATTAAAAAAAAAAAAAAAAAAAAGAAATAAAGTCTCTTAAAAAATTTAATCAATGAAAGTGCCCCTGATTTTAATAATAATTGTATAGGCGGCAAATAGGTAAAGTTTACAATCACTTTGTCACAAACCGGGTTTCTCACTGAAATTATTTACACACAACTACTGCAGTAATAAATAAAATAGTTGTAAAAGCTTCTATGGGATCCCCTTTGTTCAGAAATAGCAGACATTGGCTTTGTCATTGTTTTTTTAGTAATTAGAAGGCCGCTAATTGTAGCTGCACACAACACTTTCCAACAGTATATCTAATGCTTTACATGCACATGCAATGTAAAATGTTAACACTAAAGGGCTAGATTTATTATAGCTGAAGCGTACAGGGGCGCGTATACATGCCCCTGTACGCCTCAGCTCGCCTGTGGCGGGGCAAAATTACCCGCAGGTATTTGGCATTGCACACGAGCGCAATTTTGCGCTCGCGTGCAATCCCGCCCCCAGCCAATCACGCGCGGGCAGGAGCTGTCAATCTCCTCGGTCGGACTCAACCGAGGAGATTGAATTTCGCCAGTTTAGAGGTGGCGAAGAGCTTAGGGAAGCAGCGGTCTGGTGACCGCTGCTTGATAAATCACGGCGAGCAAGTTCTTGTGAGAACTTGCAGCCGTAGGGGTTTGATAAATCGAGCCCTAAAACATGACATTACTTAATATCAGCATTTTGTCAAGATATTAGTATACTGTAAATATGTGCTACCCCAAGATTATGTAATTCATCTAAATGCATTTAAATTTTGACCTGGGTGACCTGAATGACCCTTTAATAGGGGACAGGAAACTCTGAAATTTTCTTTCATGATTCAGAAAGAGAATATAGTTTTAAACAACATTCCAATTTACTTCTATTATCTAATTTGCTTCATTTTTAAGTATACTTTGATGCATAAATAGTGGCGTCACTAGGGGGGGTGCGGGCCGCACCTGGGTGACACCCTCCAGGGGGTGACACCAAAAAAAAATATTTTTATTTTTTTTATTTTATTGAAATTCAAAGAAATACAATGTTGAGATGCATAGATTATTTTATTAGAGGCTGGCATTTGTGAACATTAGTGGGACTGGGGAAGTTGTAGACACACAATTTTTTTGCCCCTTGAGCCAGTGCTGCAATTTCAACAAATAGTTTTCCCGGCTGCTTTTGCTTGTTTGTACTTTGCTCCTCCCCTGCCCAATTTCACTATGAATGTTGTGGGTGTGCTGTGGGGCTTGCAAAGTTGCGCTGCTAGCCTAAACCTGCCTGCCTATCTGTGCTCACTGCTCAGTGACATGCGGCCCAGGGCTGTGCACTGACAGACTTGGAACAGAGTCAGAGAACAGAATTTTCATAGTTTGCGCGCCTAAACCTTTTCTTCAGTGATTTATTTTAGAGTGCTCTGTTTATCTTTCATTTGATGCTCTGCTGAACCAGGGAGCAGCTCTAGGCATGAGCTTCATAATTAATGCAGTGCAGTTTACATATTTTGTATGTGTGTGTCTGAGTTTTTGTGTGTCTCAGTGTTTTTGTGTGTGTGTTTTTGTGTGTTTCCGAGTGTTTGTGTGTGCATCTGAGTATGTTTTTAAGTGTGTCTGAGTGTATGTGTGTTTGCCTGTGTTTTTGTGTGTGTCTGCTTTCTGGGGGGGGTGACACCATGACTTACCGCACCGGGTGACACCAACCCTAGTGACGCCACTGCCCTTTATTGCACATCAGTGATCAAATAACATGAGGCATCTATGTGAAGCCACCAATCAGCAGCTCCTGTCCCTATTTAGGTATGCTTTTCAACAAAGGATATCGAGAGAATGAAGCAAATTAAATAAAAGTGCATTGGAAAGATGTTTAAAATGCAATGCTCTTTCTGAATCAAGAAAGAAAAGAAAAAAACGGGTTTCATATTCACCAGAATAATATACTATTTGTAAACCATGGCATCCAGGAACACATTTTTAGAGGGTCAGTCGACTGCCCCAAAAAATCAGATACCCTAATCTACGACTGTCAACACGCTAATTACACATACAAAACGCCGCTGTAATTGAATCTCAAACCACTTTACTGCCCGTGGTACATTCTAAAACGGAACAAGTTGCTAGACACGTAAACAAGATCACGTACAGCTTACCAGCGTTCCTTCTAGCGCGTCCCTCCGGTTCCCAGTACCCTAACCTCCGCTGTATGTGGCTGCAGCAGGCCCAATAGACGGTTACACAGGTAGCGCTACTGTAACCAAGGAAACAACTCACTTCCGGATGCCAGGGAGCAAGCAACCAATTAAATCTCGTTTTACAATATACTGTTGTTTAACTGCCCAGTCAGATATGAAGCAGCTAAGACAAACAACATGCGGAGAAGATCTTAAGAAAACAGTTGACAGACCGCAGTGGGTTTTCACAATGTGTAATGTGTCGTCCGACTCGTCCCTGTATATTATGTCATGTGTTACATATTATCAATTATTAACGAGAGCGCAAATTATATAGGGGCTAATTAACTTATTGCTCTACAGTGAATCCGATCCGTATCATGGTGCTCTGTTTATAAATGACAGACGCTTCTATGCAGTACCTTGTAACATGGAATTTTAATTAAGTCCGTTAATGAGGAACTGCACATCTGTTTCCATAGCACATGCAGCGACTACTTTCTCATTTCCCTTTTAGGATGATTAGTGATGAAAGCTGGGATTAGGCAGACAGCTGTGCAGTGATCCCCAAAACCAGCAGCCAGCTACAGTACACGCAGTGAGCATCAAGGGTTTGTGCTTAAAATATGCCGTGCTTTATTAGTTATAAAGATAACAGGACGCGTAAAGGAGGAATAAGCCATGTTCTCACATTGCCATTTATTGGAGAATGTTTTGGTTTAAAGCTTTTGTATGTGCACATGGAACGCCTTTGTGTACAATGTGAGTAATTGTAGTAAAACATGTTGGGAACCATTGAGAAATGTACTGAGAAGATTACCTTTATCTGTATGCTAAAAAGTAATTGTAAAATCAATTTATATTATATTATGTAATCCATTTTTATTATTTATTTTCACCACATGTTGTGTTGCCAGCTGATCTCCACAAAAATAGTGGACATCTGTTGGGGAAGGGGCACGATGGTAGGTAAAGTCTCACAATGCCCCCCAAAAAGCTCTGCCCCCTCTTGATCCCATTATGCATATTTTTCACTACTGAGCAGTAATTTTACCCCTTGGCTGCAAGTAACATAAATATAAATCATTTTACTTCTTTGGCTGACATATTAGTATTGTGTTGCGATTTAGGCTACCTTTTATAATTAGCTAGAACTCAGAGACTTTAAAAAACTAAATAAAATTAAAAAAAAAATTAAATAAATGTTAGGTAGAATGATGCATTCAAAGAAAAGATTAGTATGAAAATAACGTAGATGTATTTTTTTAAAGGGCCAGTAACCCCACCAAATAAGGTTATATAATAATGCACACAGTGCAGAATTATATAACTTTAGCCTAGCGTCACGTTTCTTAAGCAGCGTATAACAAAGATATTTAGCTACGATAATCTATTTTTCAGAACGCCGCTCCTGGTTCTACTGAGCGGGTCTGTTTTTTACCTAAGCCTAAGCTGTCTAGTCACAGCACGCCCGATCGCGCCATTAAACTGAATGTAGCTCGCTCTCGCTACCATACCCGAGCGGGAGCGAGCACATTCAGTTTAATGGCGCGATCGGGCATGCTGTGACTAGACAGCGTGCCCGATGCGCTTAGGTAAAAAACAGACCCGCTCAGTAGAACCAGGAGCGGCGTTCTGAAAAATAGATTATCGTAGCTAAATATCTTTGCTATACGCTGCTTAAGAAACGTGACGCTAGGCTAAAGTTATATAATTCTGCACTGTGTGCATTATTATATAACCTTATTTGTTGGGGTTACTGGCCCTTTAAAGTTTCATTAGCTGTTTAAATATTGACAAAATAAGTGTAAAGTTTTAGTGTCTATAAAGCAGTGGGAGCTGCCATGATGTAACGTAGGTCACCTTCTCTGCTGTGGTCAATTAGGTACAGTTATAAATAGGTCACTAGAGTGTGCAGCCAATGGCTGTGTGGAATATAACCGTGTTCTGCACTTCCATTTCTAACCGGAACTGGAAAGCTCACAATTTCGAATAGAATTACAGGAAAAGGGGACAAAATAAGTAAAGTATATTGCAGATTTTTTTTTTATATACTGTATATGGTTTATCATTTCATATTACCATCTCAAAGTGTTTAATGTTCCTTTAAATGTCCAGTATTTTTGTGGAGATTTTACTGGACAGCCTACTAAAATACTGGACTGTCCAGTTGAATACCAGACACCTGGCAACCCTAATCCCTTGTCCTGTAGGCATCCTTTAACCACCATTTTATCAACATGGCTGGTAATTTGCCGTATTTGGGCAAGATTACATATGCGGCGTTGGGGCGCAAAAGCCGATTTTGCCTATTTTTAGTTGAATCTAGCAACTAAAAATAGGCAAAATTTGAAACAAATAAAGGGGACTTTCATTCATACAGTATCACTTGTCAGTTGTCAGTGATCCAGCACTCCTTCAGACGGCTACAGGAAACGTCATTAACCCCGCGACTGCAGAGCGGGTGTGTTCGTTTGTAAAGCCGGCAAAGTGAACTGACCTGTCATACATCCCTGGAAGTACTGCCATAAGGGATCGGCTTTTGGGACTTAGCAATCGGCTATTATATGCATAGACTTATGCACCATCTTGTGAGTGTTCAATTTGTTATTCGTCTGTTGCTTGAATAAAAACTTTAAATATTGCACTTGAGTCTGCGCTCTTTCCCTTTTATCGTTTACAGTTTACCTTTTAAAACTATTAACCTATAATCCGTCAACCCCCACATTGCAAACTACATATTAAAACTATTAAACCCTAATCTGCCAACCCCCACATCGCAAACTACCTAATACAATTATTAACCCCTAATCCGCCATCCCCTCACAACGCAAACTAACTAATAAACATATTAATAGTGTAATTAGATAGCGATGTGGGGGGTTGGTGGTTTAAGTGTTAATACTTTTATTAGTTAGATTGTGATGTGGGGGGTTGGCAGATATAGGGATTTTGACGTGCCGGTTTAATTTTTTTGAGGCGGGTTAGATTTTTATGTGTATGTTGCACTTTTTTTGTTTTTAACTTAGGCTCCGACAGATGATATACTACCGTAACTCACTGGCAACGCCAGATATGTGTATTTCCGCACATTACTGAACATCGCCGGTTTGTCCAACTTACGGCAGTATATCATCTGCCGACACGTTTTATGTGATTCACTTGATGTGCAAGGTGAACTTACAAGCGACGGGGGTTTCAGCTGTTGCGCTGAAACCTACGCCGCATATGTAATCTTGCCCTTAGTTTAAAGCATTATAAAAGTCAAAATTGAAATGCCCATGAATGCATTTTAATTTTGAAGATAAGCAGTTTTACTATATGAATGTTTTTTAGTAGAAGTTATTCATTTTTCAATGATAGCTTTTATTGTGCAAAAGCAATACACACATATATATATATATATATATAATGTAATGTTTTACTATATATATATATATATATATATATATATATATATATATATATATATATATATATATATATATAAATAAAATGTAATGTTTTACTAACAAGAGAAACCATCCAGGATATATCAACCAGGATGAAAAAAGACAGGAATTTCAGCACTCTTTTGAAAAAGTATTTTTTACTAGCTTAATAATTATAATGGATGATACGTAACAAATGGTGAGAGCAGTGTAGGCGTGCTCCCCCGCAGTGTGTACAATACAATATTCAACAGTTATAAATTGCAACCTAGACACATCAGGACAATGTTTGTTGCTGTGTCATAAATAAGACACTAAATCTGACCGGTCAGGGGTATGTGCGAGTGCTTTCACTTGATAAATCTCTATAGCAAGAGGTGATATAATAGCAGTATGAATTTCAAAGGCATGTCAATCTTCCTACACCCTGCTGCACACAGCACCCCATTAATGAGGTCCCCGCTGGGCAGGTAAGTAAAAAGTGGGATCTAAGAAAGAAATGACTGTCTTTTAAATACGGTACAGTTGTATCATTCATACAAAGTATTTGCATACAGATGGAGTATACTCAGGGAAAAACGCTGCAAGGACCTACTACACCCTGCTGCTACCGGCACCTCATGACTGTGGTATAAACTACCGGGCAGGTGTTGAAATTGGGATCTAAGTGGTCAGTGCAGTTATATCCTCAGAATATGTACAATACAGCATATGTGAGCATAGCAATCAATTTTTGTAACGTGTAATTTATCACACGCAGTCTGGATGAAATGCTGTATGAGGTCAGATGTATTAGATTCGTCAGCAAAGTTCAAGCAACAAAGATGCAGACATTTGCGGTTAGTAACATACAAGCAAGCATAATGGTGCCCAGAAAGATTCCGTTAATATGTAAGCATATGTGCCTGTTGCTTAAGTCCTTTTTGTTATCAAATAGACATAATCGTCCCCTCGACAGGGTAACGTTTCCATATGTTAGTGCCCAGTATAATAGCTGATTTGCACAGTTCAAATGGCAGTTGATAGTAAAGGACCATACGACCTGTAAGGTACAGTTGATATCCGTATGTATGCTCAGCCGTTCATTGCCTAAGTTTGACAGCGGCAGTTGCTCCAAGGATTACTCCACACTTTTGTATGATGCCTGTAGTAGACCGTAGGTATGTGCTGTTCACCAAAGCACGCACATCACGTGATCCGGTCGGCTGGACCTATGCCGACGCGCGTTTCACCCGCTCGTTCAGAATTAACACCGGGCTTCGTCAGGGCGTGATGTTCAAGAGATCTTTACGTCCTCTTATACAGATTTTGATTAGCGCCTCTACAGGCGGATGAAATTATTACAGGTAATACTGATATGCCAAGATAGAGTGGAAACCTATGTATAATAAGTGAACAATTTCAACACCTAACTAAAAAATGAAAATAAAAAAGTTTTTTACGTTTTATGTGATTCACTTGATGTGCAAGGTGAACTTACAAGCGACGGGGGTTTCAGCAGTTGCGCTGAAACCTATGCCGCATATGTAATCTTGCCCTTAGTTTAAAGCATTATAAAAGTCAAAATTGAAATGCCCATGAATGCATTTTACTTTTGAAGATAAGCAGTTTTACTATATGAATGTTTTCTATATATATTGTAACAAAAAAACTCTTTTATTGTGAAAAGTAGTGACGTTTCAGGGGACAAAGTATCCCCTTCCTCAGACTTACTTTGTCCCCGAAACGTCACTACTTTTCACAGTAAAAGAGTTTTTTTGAAAAAGGACCAGCGAGTGCAATATACTTATTCTGTACTAGCACCCTGGCAGTTGTGCTATTAAGTGAGAGTGCTCTCCTATGCTTTAATATATATATATATATATATATATATATATATATATCAGTAAAGTAGTGAGTGTACAGCCTGTATAACAGTGTAAATTTGCTGTCCCCTCAAAATAACTCAACACACAGCCATTAATGTCTAAACCGTTGGCAACAAAAGTGAGTACACCCCTAAGTGGAAATGTCCAAATTGGGCCCAAAGTGTCAATATTTTGTGTGGCCTCCATTATTTTCCAGCACTGCCTTAACCCTCTTGGGCATGGAGTTCACCAGAGCTTCACAGGTTGCCACTGGAGTCCTCTTCCACTCCTCCATGACGACATCACAGAGCTGGTGGATGTTAGAGACCTTACGTTCCCCCACCTTCCTTTTGAGGATGCCCCACAGATGCTCAATAGGGTTTAGGTCTGGAGACATGCTTGGCCAGTCTATCACCTTTACCCTCAGCTTCTTTATCAAGGCAGTGGTCATCTTGGAGGTGTGTTTGGGGTTGTTATCATGTTGAAATACTGCCCTGCGGTCCAGTCTCTGAAGGGAGGGGCTCATGCTCTGCTTCAGTATGTCACAGTACATGTAGGCATTCATGGTTCCCTCAATGAACTGTAGCTCCCCAGTGCCAGCAGCACTCATGCAGGCCCAGACCATAACACTCCCACCACCATGCTTGACTGTAGGCCAGACACACTTGCCTTTATACTCCTCACCTGATTGCCGCCACACACGTTTGACACTATATGAACCAAATAAGTCTATCTTGGTCTCATCGGACCACAGGACATGGTTCTAGTAATCCATGTCCTTAGTCTGCTTGTCTTCAGCAAACTGTTTGCAGGCTTTCTTGTGCATCATCTTTAGAAGAGGCTTCCTTCTGGGACGACAGCCATGTAGACCAATTAGATGCAGTGTGCGACGTATGGTCTGAGCACTGACAGGCTGACCCCCCCACCCCTTCAACTTCTGCAGCAATGCTGGTAGCAATCATATGTCTATTTCCCAAAGACAACTTCTGGATATGAAGCTGAGCACATACACTCAACTTCATTGGTCGACCATGGCGAGGCCTGTTCTGAGTGGAACCTGTCCTGTGAAACTGCTGTATGGTCTTGCCCACCATGCTGCAGCTCAATTTCAGGGTAATCTTCTTATAGCCTAGGCCATCTTTATGTAGAGCAACAATTCTTTTTTTCAGATCCTCAGAGAGTTCTTTGCCATGAGGTGCTATGTTGAACTTCCAGTGACCAGTATGAGAGAGAGTGCGAGCGATAACACCAAATTTAACACACCTGCTCCTCATGCACACCTGAGACCTTGTAACACTAATGAGTTACGTGACACCATGGGAGGGAAAATGACTAATTGGGCCCTATTTGGACATTTCCACTTAGGGGTGTACTCACTTTTGTTGCCAATGGTTTAGACATTAATGGCTGTGTGTTGAGTTATTTTGAGGGGACAGCAAATTTACACTGTTATACAGGATGTAAACTCACTACTTTACATTGTAGCAAAGTGTCATTTCTTCAGTGTTGTCACATGAAAAGATATAATACAATATTTACAAAAATGCAAGGGGTGTACTCACATTTGTGAGATACTATATGTGTGTGTGTATATATATATATATATATATATATATATATATATATATATATATATTATATTACTTATGTATCTTTATATACAGTATTTTACTTATGTACCCTCATTCAAACACTTACTGCTCAGAGAGCTGGCACTGGCATGTGTTCGTCAATGAAGATAAAAATGAGTCTTTGCTGATATATGTTCTCTAAACAGTGTTTGAATTTATGTGTGTTGTGCACCTGCTTATGCTTCATACACAATAAAAACTATCACTGAAATAGTCGTTTGTTGGTATGAACAAAAATGCTTTACCCTAAACGTGAAATGCATGCATTTTAACTTTAAAGGGACAGTTTACTTGAAATTTTTTATTGTTTAAAAGATATATAATCCCTTTATTACTCATTTCCCAGTTTTGCATAACCAACACTGTGATATTAATATAATATTTACCTCTGTGATTACGTTGTATCTAAGCCTCAGCAGACTGATCCTTTATCTCAGTGCTTTTGATAGACATGCATTTTAGCCAATCTGTGCTCACTCCTAAATATCTCCACGGAAGTAAGCATAATTTTTATCTCTATGACACACATGAACTAGCACTGTCTAACTGTAAAAAAACTGTCAAAATGCACCAAGATAAGAGGCAGTTTTCAACTGTTTAGAAATCAGTTTGAGCCTACCTAGGTTTAGCTTTAAAAAAAATGAAAAGAGAACAAAGCAAATTTGATAATTAAAGTAAATTGGAAAGTTGTTTAAAGTTGCATGCCCTATCTGAATCATGAACATTTAATTTTGACTAGACTGTCCCTTTAAGTTTTATTTCCCTTTAAATATTACATGAAACTCGAAGTGTAATTCGCATTAAAGTGTTTAATTTTTATAGCAAGAAAAACACTTTGCAATGTATTTTCATTATGTATTTTGCCAACTTTTATTGCCATTTAAATGGACATTCTACTCCAGAATGTTTATTGTTTAAAAATATAGATAATCCCTTTATTACCCATTCCCCAGCTTTGCATAACCAACACAGTTATATTAATATACTTTTTACCTCTGTGATTACCTTGTATTTAAGCCTCTGCAGAATGCCCCCTTATGTCAGTTCTTTTGACAGACTTGCATTTTAGCCAATCAGTGCCTTCTCATAAGTTACTCCATGTGAGCACAATGTTATCTATATGGCACACATGAACTAATGTCCTCTAGCTGTAAACTGCTTTCAGATAAGAGCCAGCCTCAAAGGGCTTAGGAATTAGCATATGAGCCTACCTAAGTTTAGCTTTCAACTAAGAATTCCAAGAGAACAAAGCAAATATGATTATAAAAGTAAATTAGAAAGTTGTTTAAAATTACTTGCCCTATCTAAATCATGAAAGTTTAATTTTGACTTGACTGTCCCTTTAAAGGGATATAAAACCCAACATTTTTCTTTCATGATTCAGAAAGAGCATACAGTTTTAAACAGCTTTACAATTTACTTCTGTTATTTATTTTGTTTGTCTCTTGCTATATTTTTAGCTTAATAGCCAGCAATGCATTCCTGGGAGCTCCACATCAGGGGCACAATTACATATGCGGCGCAGGCTTCAGCGCAAACGCTGCAACCCGCGCCGCCCGTAATTTTACCTCACACATCGGGCTTTTACATATACGGCGCTTGGCAGTTCATAAAGTGCCATAAGTCGGATAAACTAGCGATGTCCAGAAATGAGCGTAAATACAAATTTCTGGAGTCGCTAGTGACTTACGGCACTTTAGAAACTGCCGGCGCCTAAGAAAACTAAAAAAATCTAATCTCCCGTAAAAGTCTGACATGCCTCCCAAAAATAAGTCAGACACGTAAAACCCCTATATACCCTAACAACTAATAATACATGTATTAACCCCTTAACTGACAACCCCCCACAACGCAATAAGCCTAATTAAACTATTAACCCCTATATCCGCCATCAAACCCACACCGCAAGTAATAACTCAATTTTTAACCCCTAAATCCCCCAACCCCAACATCGCAAACTACCTATCAAAAGTATTAACCCCTAATCTGCCATTAACCCACAACGCAAACTACCTATTAAAGTATTAACCCCTAAACCGCCAAAACCCACAACGCAAATAAATAAATTACTAAGCCCCCTAGCCTAACACCCCCTAACCTAACACCCCTAAATGAACCAAAATTACCTAAATTACAAAATACTAAAGTTACTACTAAAATTAAAAAAAATAGCACTACTTTAAAAATAAACAAAGTATAAATTAAAGGGACATCCAATTCCAAAGTCCGTTGGTAAACGCTCAGTATGTATGCGGTTTCGTTCTCTACTGTGTGCCGCGCTGCGTCTCCACTGCCTCTGTAGCACCGCTCTGTGTCACCTCTTCAGCGCTCCCCACGGGAGCTGTAGCTAAAGCAATAGTTCCGGTCCGACTGGTGCAAAAGGGGATATACAGGGAACTTCACCTCCTTCCCTCAACAAAAACGAATACAAAGCAGCCAGATCCTTGCACACAAATGGGTAGGTAAAGGGAAAGTGCCAAAAAACGTACCGCCGATCCTTTAGCTTAGAATAAAAATCTCCTTTATTTGAAAAAACACTAAAAGGCATACACGCCAGCAGAGTAAAACAGGTCAGGCGCGTTTCATAGGTGTAACTTCTTCAGTGACCTCTAACATCACCTATTGACTATCCCTTAATAAAGGTAATAACCACTCCCCCATTACAGGTGTAATTGGTAAGTCAGGTGAATCACAGAAAAGGAGGGCAATCAAATTTGACATGTATACATTTCATAACAAATGAGCACATATATATATATATATATATATATATATATATAAATACAGAGTATAATATAATAGTATTATTACAACAAACTTTTTCTAAGAAAGTCACTAAATGTTCACACTTTACTGAATTTGCATATAACTGAATTTGAATCTATCAGTTTTCTTGTAAAAAGCAAAGCCTAAATTAAAGGGCCATAATACCCAAATGTTTAAACACTTGAAAGTGATGCAGCATAGCTGTAAAAAGCTGACTAGAAAATATCTCCTGAACATCTCTATGTAAAAAAGAAAGATATTTTACCTCAAAAGTTCCTCAGTAGCCACCTCCCATTGTAAAGGATTTCTAAGCAGCATTTTAGTGTGTCTGTCCTGGGACATTTTAGGGGATCATATATTTATTGAAGCTTGGATTTCTAATATAATGCATATTGTTATATTTTACTTTAGGATAACAGTATATACATTTCCAATTGAATACAAGGGTCCCTAAAGGATTAAATTCAGATTGGGACATTAAACTCTATGTAGATTACATTTTTGAAATTTGGTACAAGTGAATATAGGAAAATGTATATACTGTTATCCTAAAGTAAAATATAACAATATGCATTATATTAGAAATCCAAGCTTCAATAAATATATGATTGACTTCTGCATTAATAGAGTGAGTGACCGAGAAGTTTTACACTTCTATGGTTCTATATTGGAAACATACTTCCTTATAATAAGGTGATAGTTATATTCTTCTAATAAAGTTTAAGTGTGAGACAGCCTTTATTAAGATGCTCTACCCCTCTATGGTCCTTTATTGGAAATAGGCAAATTTATAATAGGGTGACAGTTATATTTTTTCTATAAGGTTTAAATGTGAGATAGCCTTTAGTAATTTAATAATAATATAACTCAGCCCTTTAATTTAATTTAGGCTTTGCTTTTTACAAGAAAACTGATAGATTCAAATTCAGTTATATGCAAATTCAGTAAAGTGTGAACATTTAGTGACTTTCTTAGAAAAAGTTTGTTGTAATAATACTATTATATTATACTCTGTATTTATATATATATATATATGCTCATTTGTTATGAAATGTATACATGTCAAATTTGATTGCCCTCCTTTTCTGTGATTCACCTGACTTACCAATTACACCTGTAATGGGGAAGTGGTTATTACCTTTATTAAGGGATAGTCAATAGGTGATGTTAGAGGTCACTGAAGAAGTTACACCTATGAAACGCGTCTGACCTGTTTTACTCTGCTGGCGTGTATGCCTTTTAGTGTTTTTTCAAATAAAGGAGCTTTTTATTCTAAGCTAAAGGATTGGCGGTACGTTTTTTGGCACTTTCCCTTTACCTACCCATTTGTGTGCAAGGATCTGGCTGCTTTGTATTCGTTTTTGTTGAGGGAAGGAGGTGAAGTTCCCTGTATATCCCCTTTTGCACCAGTCGGACCGGAACTATTGCTTTAGCTACAGCTCCCGTGGGGAGCGCTGAAGAGGTGACACAGAGCGGTGCTACAGAGGCATTGGCGGTACGTTTTTTGGCACTTTCCCTTTACCTACCCATTTGTGTGCAAGGATCTGGCTGCTTTAAATCAACCAATAGAATTTCAGTAGCTCTCATCCTATTGGCTGATTTGAACAGCCAATAGGATTTGAGTAGCTTTCATCCTATTGGATGATTTGAATTTGAAGAATCAAATCAGCCAATAGGAATTCAAGGGACGCCATTTTTAATTGCGTCTCTTGAATTCTCAATCCAGTGTGCGGCGGCGATCGTACAAAGAGGATCCTCCACGCTCCATGGCTCCGCGGTCGCCGGTCTTCAATTCCAGGCTCGCCGGTTTTCGTCTCCGCCCTCTGCTCCGCGCCGGATTGTTCCTGGAAAAAGACTTCACCGCATGGGACAGGACCTTCTCCGCCGGACTTCAGGAATGGTGAGTATAAACCTGGGGGTTAGACTTAGGTTTTTTTAATATCTTTTATTTATTATTATTATTATAATTTATTTAGATAGGGTGTGCAGTAAAAGAGCTCAATGCCCTTTTCAGGGCAATGCCCAACAAATGCCCTTTTCAGGGCAATGGGTAGTTTAGTTTTTTTAGTGTTAGGTTTTTTTATTTGGGGGGGGTTTACTGTTAGGGGGGACTTTGTTTATTTTTTGTAAAAGAGCTGATTATCTTGGGGCAATGCCCTGCAAAAAGCACTTTTAAGAGCTACTGGTAGCTTATTTTTAGAGTAGGGGGTGTATTTATTTTGGGGGGCTTTTTATTTTCATAGGGATTAGGTATAATTTTTTTAAATTTGGTAATTTTTGTTTTTTGTTATATGTAATCTTAGATATGTATTTTTTTTTGTGGTAATTTTAGCTTAAAGGGACAGTCTACACCAGAATTTTAATTTTGATTAGACTGTCCCTTTAATTTCGATAATTTTGGTTCATTTAGGGGGTGTTAGGTAAGGGGGTGTTAGGCAGGGGGCTTAGTAATTTATTTATTTGCGTTGTGGGCTTTGGCAGATTAGGGGTTAATACTTTTGATAGGTAGTTTACGATGTTGGGGGATTTAGGGGTTAATAATTTAGTTATTACTTGTGGTGTGGGTTTGATGGCTGATATAGGGGTTAATAGTTTAATTAGGCTTATTGCGTTGTGGGGGGTTGTCGGTTAAGGGGTTAGTACATTTATTAGTTCCGATGTGGGTTTGATGGTGGATATAGGGGTTAATACAGTTTATTAGTTATTGCGGTGGGGGATTGCGGTTGACAGGTAGATAGATTTTGCGCATGCGTTAGGTGTTAGTTTATTTTTGCTGCCAGTTTCGGGAGTTACGGTGCTCCCATACTCAACGCAAGGCCTTCTGCGGCTGCCTTGTATGGCGAGGTGAAAATGGAGTAAGATTTCTCCATTTTCGCCATGTAAGTGCTTGCGCTGAATATTGGATAGCGATTTGCGGCGCGGTCCCATGTTAGCCTATGAGAGTAAAAATTGCAGCCAACGGGTGAAATATATGTGCCGCATTTATATGCAGCGCTGTATATAGGATACCAAACCCGCGCAAAAACCGTCGTCGACAGCTTTTGCGGGCCACACCGCATATGTAATGGGTCCCTAGGTGAGCCATTGAAAAGAGGCATATATGAGCAGCCACCAATCCGCAGCTAGCTCCCAGGAGTGCATTGCTGCTGTTGAGCCTACCTAGGTATGCTTTTCAACCAAGGATACTAAAAAGAGGTAAATTAGATAATGGAAGTAAAGTGGAAAGCTGTTTAAAATTATATGATCTATCTGAATCATGTAATACATTTTGGGCAAGATTACAAGTTGCGCGGCAAATATGTTTTTCGCAGTTGCGAAAACACCACACGCTTTATGGCTTTTTTGCATTTGGGGTTGCGCAGGTATTACAAGTTGCAAAATAATTATTATTATTTTGCGTGTGCGTTAACCCTCGTAATCCAAAAGCCAAATCGCATGAGCATTCACACATTGCCCCATAGTAATTCAATGAAAAAGACAAAAAAAACCCCATGAAAACCCTAATCTGTTGCGCAAAGCCCATGACATAATCTTCTCGAAAAGTGTACATGAAAATGTGAATTTTTTTTTATATTGCGATAATGTTTTTGTAACTGAATATGTTCTATTTATTTCTAAATAAATATTTCTCTATATATGAGATGATTTGTGGACTGATATATCTATAGCGAGATATGTATATGATTTTATTTATTTATATATATATATAGATAGATAGATATCTTGAGATATATATGCAAATATCTCTTTGAAAATCCCTCAGAGATATTGTTTAATTTGCATAAGATTTTAATGTAAAATATTTTCATTATTTCTCTATTTAAACACATATATATATATATATATATATATATATATATATATATATATATACATACTAGGCAATAAGCCTGCCCAGAGGGCAGTCTATGTTTAAAAAATACAAACCCCCAAGCTAACGTTACAAAAAATTCAAAAAGTAAAATTACAGAAAAAAATAAACAAAGCTATCCAAAATAAAAAATACTAAACTACCAATAGCTCTTAAAAGGCCATTTTATAGGGCATTGCCCTAAGTTAAACAGCTCTTTTACCTCGAAAAAATACTAAGTCCCCCCAACAGTAAAAAAAAAAACAACCCACCAAACCCCCCAAAATAAAAAAACCTAATGCTAAAAAAACTAAACTACCCATTGCCCCTAAAGGGGCATTTGTATGGGCATTGCCCTTAAAAGGGCATTCCGCTCTTTTACTACCCTTAAAAGGGCAATCAGCTCCTTCAAGGCCCAAAAAACCCTAATCTAAAAAAAAAAAAACACCCCAAAAATTTAAATAAAAAAGTCTAAACCTAAGGCCCAAATAGGTACTCACTGTTCCTGAAGTCCGGCGGAGAAGGTCTTCTTCCAGACGGATCCATCATCTTCTTTCTTCATCCGGAGTGAAGGCGGCGCACAGCAGATGTGCGGAGCTCTGTTCCTGATGCCTGGATCCTCAGTGGCGGTCCTCAACGGCGGCGGTCCTCGGCTGCATGGAGGCCACTCTTTATCCGATGTCCGTCGTAGACTGAAGGTTGAATGAAAGGTACTGCGATCAATTTGGGGTACCTTTAATTCCTATTGGATGAAATTTTGAAATCGGCCAATAGGATTAGAGCTACTGAAATCCTTTTGGCTGTTCAAATCAGCCAATAAGATTTCAGTAGCTCTCATCCTATTGGCTGATTTCAAAATTTCAGCCAATACGAATGCAAGGTACCCCAATAAATATGGGGTATCTTGCATTCAATCTTCAGTGTGCGATGGACGATCGCATGAAGAGGAGCCTCCACGCTGCTGAGGACCTCTGCCGTTAAGGACCGCCGCTGAGGATCCAGGCATCGGGAACACAGCTCTGTACCTCCGCTCCGCGCGGCCTTCACTCCGGATGAAGATAGAAGATGATGGATCAGTCTGGAAGAAGACCTTCTCCGCCGGACTTGAGGAACAGTAAGTACTGTTAGGCTTAGGTTTAGGATTTTTAATTTTTGGGGTGGTATTTCTCCAACATTGGTGTGTCCGGTCCACGGCGTCATCCTTACTTGTGGGATATTCTCTTCCCCAACAGGAAATGGCAAAGAGTCCCAGCAAAGCTGGTCACATGATCCCTCCTAGGCTCCGCCCACACCAGTCATTCTCTTTGCCGTTGCACAGGCAACATCTCCACGGAGATGGTTAAGAGTTTTTTGGTGTTTAAATGTAGTTTTTATTCTTCTATCAAGTGTTTGTTATTTTAAAATAGTGCTGGTATGTACTATTTACTCTGAAACAGAAAAGGATGAAGATTTCTGTTTGTAAGAGGAAGATGATTTTAGCAGACAGTAACTAAAATCGATTGCTGTTTCCACACAGGACTGTTGAGATGAAGTAACTTCAGTTGGGGGAAACAGTTAGCAGACTTTTCTGCTTAAGGTATGACTAGCCATATTTCTAACAAGACCATGTAATGCTGGAAGGCTGTCATTTCCCCTCATGGGGACCGGTAAGCCATTTTCTTAGTCAAACATAAAAGAATAAAGGGCTTAAAAAAGGGCTTAAAAACTGGTAGACATTTTTATGGGCTAAAACGATTGCTTTATTGGGGCATATTATGCAGATTCTAGCTAATAATTGGCATTATAATCTTGGGGAACGTTTAAAAAATGGCAGGCACTGTGTTGGACACCTTTTTTAGTCTGGGGGCCTTTCTAGTTATAGACTGAGCCTCATTTTCGTGCCATTACTGCGCAGTTGTTTTTGGAGAGCAAGGCATGCAGATGCATGTGTGAGGATCTAAGAATCACTAAAAAAGCTTCCATGAGGCGTCATTTGGTATCGTATTCCCCTCTGGAATTGGTTGGGTCTCAGCAAAGCATATAGCTGGGACTGTATAGGGGTCAAATTTAAAAACGGCTCCGGTTCCGTTATTTTAAGGGTTAAAGCTCTGAAATTTGGTGTGCAATACTTTTAAGACACTGTGGTGAAATTTTGGTAATTTTTGAACAATTCCTTCATACTTTTTCACATATTCAGTAATAAAGTGTTTTCAGTTTGAAATTTAAAGAGACAGTAACGGTTTTATTTTAAAACGTTTTTTGTGCTTTGTTGACAAGTTTAAGCCTGTTTAACATGTCTGTACCATCAGATAAGCTATGTTCTATATGTATGAAAGCCAATGTGTCTCCCCATTTAAATTTATGTGATAATTGTGCCATAGTGTCCAAACAAAGTAAGGACAGTAATGCCACAGATAATGATATTGCCCAAGATGATTCCTCAAATGAGGGGAGTAAACATGATACTACATCATCTCCTAATGTGTCTACACCAGTTTTGCCCACACAGGAGGCCCCTAGTACATCTAGTGCGCCAATACTTATTACCATGCAACAATTAACGGCTGTAATGGATAACTCCATAGCAAATATTTTATCCAAAATGCCTACTTATCAGAGAAAGCGTGATTGCTCTGTTTTAAACACTGAAGAGCAAGAGGGCGCTGATGATAACTGTTCTGACATACCCTCACACCAATCTCAAGGGGCCATGAGGGAGGTTTTGTCTGATGGAGAAATCTCAGATTCAGGAAAAATTTCTCATCAAGCTGAACCTGATGTTGTGACATTTAAATTTAAATTAGAACATCTCCGCGCACTGCTTAAGGAGGTGTTATCTACTCTGGATGATTGTGACAATTTGGTCATTCCAGAGAAATTATGTAAGATGGACAAGTTCCTAGAGGTTCCGGTGCCCCCCGACGCTTTTCCTATACCCAAGCGGGTGGCGGACATAGTAAATAAAGAGTGGGAAAAGCCCGGCATACCTTTTGTTCCCCCCCCCTATATTTAAGAAATTATTTCCTATAGTCGACCCCAGAAAGGACTTATGGCAGACAGTCCCCAAGGTCGAGGGGGCGGTTTCTACTCTAAACAAACGCACTACTATTCCTATCGAAGATAGTTGTGCTTTCAAAGATCCTATGGATAAAAAATTAGAGGGTTTGCTTAAAAAGATTTTTGTACAGCAAGGTTACCTTCTACAACCAATTTCATGCATTGTTCCTGTCACTACGGCAGCGTGTTTCTGGTTCGAGGAACTAGAAAAGTCGCTCAGTAGAGAATCTTCGTATGAGGAGGTTATGGACAGAGTTCAAGCACTTAAATTGGCTAACTCTTTTGTTTTAGATGCCGCTTTGCAATTAGCTAGATTAGCGGCGAAAAATTCAGGGTTTGCTATCGTGGCGCGCAGAGCGCTTTGGCTAAAGTCTTGGTCAGCGGATGTGTCTTCCAAGACAAAATTGCTTAACATTCCTTTCAAAGGTAAAACATTATTTGGACCAGATTTGAAAGAGATTATTTCAGACATCACTGGGGGAAAGGGCCACGCCCTCCCACAGGGATAGGTCTTTTAAGGCTAAAAATAAGCCTAATTTTCGTCCCTTTCGCAGAAACGGACCAGCCTCTAATTCTGCATCCTCTAAGCAAGAGGGTAATACTTCACAACCCAAACCAGCCTGGAAACCAATGCAAGGCTGGAACAAGGGTAAGCAGGCCAAGAAGCCTACCACTGCTACCAAAATAGCATGAAGGGATAGCCCCCGATCCGGGACCGGATCTAGTGGGGGGCAGACTCTCTCTCTTTGCTCAGGCTTGGGCAAGAGATGTTCAGGATCCTTGGGCGCTAGAAATAGTTTCTCAAGGTTATCTCCTGGAATTCAAGGAACTACCCCCAAGGGGAAGGTTCCACAGGTCTCACTTATCCTCAAACCAAATAAAGAGACAGGCATTCTTACATTGTGTAGAAGACCTGTTAAAGATGGGAGTGATACATCCAGTTCCAATAAGAGAACAAGGAATGGGATTTTATTCCAATCTGTTCATAGTTCCCAAAAAAGAGGGAACATTCAGACCAATTTTGGATCTGAAGATCCTAAACAAATTTCTCAGGGTACCATCGTTCAAAATGGAAACTATTCGAACGATCCTACCCACCATCCAGGAAAGTCAATTTATGACTACCGTGGATTTAAAGGATGCGTACCTACATATTCCTATCCACAAGGAACATCATCAGTTCCTAAGGTTCGCTTTTCTGGACAAGCATTACCAGTTTGTGGCACTTCCATTCGGATTAGCCACTGCTCCAAGGATTTTCACAAAGGTACTAGGGTCCCTTCTAGCGGTTCTAAGACCAAGGGGCATTGCAGTAGTACCTTACTTGGACGACATCCTAATTCAAGCGTCGTCCTTGTCAAAAGCAAAGGCTCATACGGACATCGTCCTAGCCTTTCTCAGATCTCACGGATGGAAGGTGAACAAAGAAAAAAGTTCTCTGTCCCCGTCAACAAGAGTTCCCTTCTTGGGAACAATAATAGATTCCTTAGAAATGAGGATTTTTCTGACAGAGGTCAGAAAATCAAAACTTCTAAGCTCTTGTCAAGTACTTCATTCTGTTCCTCGTCCTTCCATAGCGCAGTGCATGGAAGTAATAGGATTGATGGTTGCAACAATGGACATAGTTCCTTTTGCACAAATTCATCTAAGACCATTACAACTGTGCATGCTCAGACAGTGGAATGGGGATTATACAGACTTGTCTCCGATGATTCAAGTAGATCAAAAGACCAGAGATTCACTCCGTTGGTGGCTGACCCTGGACAATCTGTCACAGGGAATGAGCTTCCGCAGACCAGAGTGGGTCATTGTCACGACCGACGCCAGTCTAGTGGGCTGGGGCGCGGTCTGGGAATCCCTGAAAGCTCAGGGTCTATGGTCTCGGGAAGAGCCTCTTCTCCCGATAAACATTCTGGAACTGAGAGCGATATTCAATGCTCTCAGAGCTTGGCCTCAACTAGCAAAGGCCAAATTCATAAGGTTTCAATCAGACAACATGACGACCGTTGCATATATCAATCATCAGGGGGGAACAAGGAGTTCCCTGGCGATGAAAGAAGTGACCAAGATAATTCAATGGGCGGAGGATCACTCCTGCCACTTGTCTGTGATCCACATCCCAGGAGTGGAAAATTGGGAAGCGGATTTTCTGAGTCGTCAGACATTCCATCCGGGGGAGTGGGAACTCCATCCGGAAATCTTTGCCCAAATAACTCAATTATGGGGCATTCCAGACATGGATCTGATGGCGTCTCGTCAGAACTTCAAGGTTCCTTGCTACGGGTCCAGATCCAGGGATCCCAAGGCGACTCTAGTAGATGCACTAGTAGCACCTTGGACCTTCAACCTAGCTTATGTATTCCCACCGTTTCCTCTCATTCCCAGGCTGGTAGCCAGGATCAATCAGGAGAGGGCCTCGGTGATCTTGATAGCTCCTGCGTGGCTACGCAGGACTTGGTATGCAGACCTGGTGAATATGTCATCGGCTCCACCATGGAAGCTACCTTTGAGACAGGACCTTCTTGTTCAGGGTCCATTCGAACATCCGAATCTGGTTTCCCTCCAACTGACGGCTTGGAGATTGAACGCTTGATTTTATCAAAGCGTGGGTTTTCAGATTCTGTAATAGATACTCTGATTCAGGCTAGAAAGCCTGTAACTAGAAAAATTTACCATAAAATATGGAAAAAATATATCTGTTGGTGTGAATCCAAAGGATTCCCATGGAACAAGATAAAAATTCCTAAGATTCTATCCTTTCTACAAGAAGGTTTGGAGAAAGGATTATCTGCAAGTTCTCTAAAGGGACAGATCTCTGCTTTATCTGTTTTACTTCACAAAAGACTGGCAGCCGTGCCAGATGTTCAAGCATTTGTTCAGGCTCTGGTTAGGATCAAGCCTGTTTACAGACCTTTGACTCCTCCCTGGAGTCTAAATCTAGTTCTTTCAGTTCTTCAAGGGGTTCCGTTTGAACCTTTACATTCCATAGATATTAAGTTACTATCTTGGAAAGTTTTGTTTTTGGTTGCAATTTCTTCTGCTAGAAGAATTTCAGAGTTATCTGCTCTGCAGTGTTCTCCGCCCTATCTGGTGTTCCATGCAGATAAGGTGGTTTTGCGTACTAAGCCTGGTTTTCTTCCGAAAGTTGTTTCTAACAAAAATATTAACCAGGAGATAGTTGTACCTTCTTTGTGTCCGAATCCAGTTTCAAAGAAGGAACGTTTGTTACACAATTTGGACGTAGTCCGTGCTCTAAAATTCTATTTAGAGGCTACTAAAGATTTCAGACAAACATCTTCCTTGTTTGTTGTTTATTCTGGTAAAAGGAGAGGTCAAAAAGCGACTTCTACCTCTCTTTCCTTTTGGCTTAAAAGCATTATCCGATTGGCTTATGAGACTACCGGACGGCAGCCTCCTGAAAGAATCACAGCTCACTCCACTAGGGCTGTGGCTTCCACATGGGCCTTCAAGAACGAGGCTTCTGTTGACCAGATATGTAAGGCAGCGACTTGGTCTTCACTGCACACTTTTGCCAAATTTTACAAATTTGATACTTTTGCTTCTTCGGAGGCTATTTTTGGGAGAAAGGTTTTGCAAGCTGTGGTTCCTTCCGTTTAGGTGACCTGATTTGCTCCCTCCCTTCATCCGTGTCCTAAAGCTTTGGTATTGGTTCCCACAAGTAAGGATGACGCCGTGGACCGGACACACCAATGTTGGAGAAAACAGAATTTATGCTTACCTGATAAATTACTTTCTCCAACGGTGTGTCCGGTCCACGGCCCGCCCTGGTTTTTTAATCAGGTCTGATGAATTATTTTCTCTAACTACAGTCACCACGGTATCATATGGTTTCTCCTATATATATTTCCTCCTGTCCGTCGGTCGAATGACTGGGGTGGGCGGAGCCTAGGAGGGATCATGTGACCAGCTTTGCTGGGACTCTTTGCCATTTCCTGTTGGGGAAGAGAATATCCCACAAGTAAGGATGACGCCGTGGACCGGACACACCGTTGGAGAAAGTAATTTATCAGGTAAGCATAAATTCTGTTTTTTTTTAGATTAGGGTTTTTCTAGGCTTCAAAAAGAGCTGAATACCCTTTTAAGGGCAATGCCCATACAAATGCCCCTTTAGGGGCAATGGGTAGTTTAGTTTTTTAGTGTTAGGTTTTTTTATTTTGGGGGGTTAGGTGGGTGGGGGGTTTTTACTGTTGAGGGGACTTAGTATTTTTTAGAGGTAAAAGAGCTGTTTAACTTAGGGCAATGCCCTACAAAACTCCCTTTTAAGGGCTATTGGTAGTTTAGATTAGGGGTGTTTTTATTTTGGGGCGCTTTTTTATTTTCATAGGGATTGGGTATAAAAAAATATTTTTGATAATTTTTTTTTATTTTTTTCTGTAATGTTAGACTTTTTTTTTTTTATTTTAATTGTAATTTAGTAGTAATTGGGGTTAATTTAGGGGGCTTAGTAATTAAATTAATTATTTGCGTTTGGGGGGGTTGGCGGTATAGGGGTTAATATATTAGGGTTATTGCGATGTGGGGGGTTGGCGGTTTAGGGGTTAATAGGTTAATTAGGGTTATTGTGATGCGGGGTTTGGCGGTTTAGGGGTTAATAGGTTTATTAGGTTTATTGCGATGTCGTGGATTGACGGTTTAAGAGTTAATAGGTTAAATAGGTTTATTGCGATGTGGGGGATTGTCGGTCTAGGGGTTAATTTAATTATGTTATTTGCGGTTTAGGGGTTAATAACTTTATTATTTTGCGATGTGGGTGTTGACTGTTTAGGTGTTTGTGAATACTTTGTGCGGGAGGTTAGTATTTTTGTTATACTTTGTGCAGGCGGTTACATGTTTTTATTTTTGATTCTTGCAGGCAATTACGTTTTTTAGTTATTTCGTGCAGGCGGTTGCGTTTTTTTTTTTTTTTTTTAGGCTTTGGGTTTGTCTATGCTGCATCCAGGTGGATTCTTTTGGCTGCGCGCGCAGCCCACATTCTTTTGGCTGCCTCGCGCAGCCAAAATTCCTTTGAGGATGCGTGCGCAACTGGCAACACCGATGGATGCGTTACAAACGCGATTATAGTATAGATAAATCCATGTTTCTTTCCAAAGGCAGGGAGAGTCCACGACTTCATTCATTACTGTTGGGAATATCAACACCTGGCCACCAGGTGGAGGCAAAGACACCCCATCCAAAGGCTATAAATATCCCTCCCACTTCCCCTATCCCCCCAGTCATTCTTTACCTTTCGTCACTATAGGAGGATAGCAGAGAAGTGTTAGAAGAAATTGTAGTCCATTAATGGGTATGTTCCATACAAGTGTGGACTGGGGTGTTTGAGTAACCGTGTAATCATCTCAGTGAGAGTTGTAGTGAACACTGGCTCTAGATGTCGCAGGGAACGATCTCTGACCACTACCTAGACTTAAAGCTATCACCCCTGAGAAAACAGTGTTAATGCTTTACACTGTTTTCTTTTTATCTTCAGGTCCCTGTTAGATGTGTTTGATGAGATTGTCAGACCTTGAGGCGCTGTGCCTGCTGGAGGGTAAGACCTTTATATTTCGTTGAGAAATTATGCCTAGTAGGGCTGCAAATTCCCTGAGGTTATGGGGACATTGAATTAAAACAGTTCACAGTGTGATACTTTATTCTCTTCCGGATATAGGGACCTTTTATAATATGGAGGTTATTTACTAAGCAGTTGGGACCAATCTATGTGTGCTGCTTAGCTCTTGCCAACCAGAGCACATGTGTAAGGGTTTTTTGGGCACATTAAGAACATTTACAGACAATGCAGGATAGTTTGGGACATTTTCCCACTGGGGCCTTTTTTATCACTACGCAGCTGATATTGAGCTTCATGCGATTTATCTTCTAGTTGGGGACGGTCCCTAGATGTGACAAGAGTGTGTTTTTTTTTTTCTCTGAAACTGATCGGAATTGTGTTCTATTTCTGTCAGTGGCCGCTGTGGCAGCAGGTGCTGTTTCCTACTGGTGTGATTCATTGTCAGAACTAATTGAAGTCGAATCCCCCATGGAGGATATTGTCAGGGTGCCAGGAATCAGACTGAGATGAGAAGTGAAAAAATAATCGCACCTTTATTAATAGAAAAAAAATAATAAAAAGTCCAGGAGTCAAAATGAGAGCTAGTAGTCAGACGAGCCGAGTCAGGAGCCAAAGCGAGTAGTCAGATGAGCCGGAATCAGGAACAAGGAGAAAAGCAGAGTCAGAAACAAGTCAGGGATCAGGAACCAGGAGGGACGTCAGACAGCCAAGTAATACCCAGGAACTGGAACTCACAAACAGGTCTGAGACAACGCAAGGGCAAAGCATACTGAACAGAGGCCCTTTATATAATAAGTGATGACATCCCAATTCTGAGACTGCAACCTGTCTCACATGGGTGATAAATACCAGTCTGGCCATAAAAGGGCGTGCAGGAAATGAGCAGCATCGCACACTATGTCAGCAAGAGAGGTGAGTAAAATGGCTGCCAGCAGCACATGGCAAATAAAGCAGGGGAAAAAACCCTGACAGTACCCTCCCCTCAACGACCCCTCCCCCGCGGGAGGACAAAAGGCTTATTGGGGAAACGGACATGGAAGGCACGGAGGAGGGCCTTCTGAGCATGAACATCAGAGGAGGGAACCCATGAACGCTTCTCCGGACCGTAACCCCTCCAGTGAACCAAATACTGTACGCGGCCCCTGGACATACGAGAGTCAATAATGCTGCTGACCTCATATTCTTCATGGTTGTCAACAAAGATAGGACGGGGACGAGGCAACACAGTGGTAAACCGATTACAAACCAATGGTTTCAAGAGGGAGACATGAAAAACATTGGAGATGTGCATTGCAGGAGGAAAGTCAAGAGCATAGGCCACAGGATTGACCCGTAGTAGTATTCGAAAAGGACCAACATAACGGGGAGTCAGTTTATTGGAAGGCACACAAAGGTTCAAGTTGCGGGAGGACAGCCAAACTCTCTCACCAACTTTGTATGAAGGTGCGGGCAGACGCCTACGATCAGCCTGGAACTTTTGGCGCTGCATATAACAATGAAGGCAATCCTGAATCTGCACCCACGTGGAACGGAGTTGCCGGAGATGCTCCTCCAAAGCCGGAATACCCTGAGACATGAATGAATCGGGCAATAAGGATGGTTGAAACCCATAATTTGCCATGAACGGGGATAACTTGGAGGAAGCATTAATAGCACTATTACGAGCAAACTCTGCCCAAGGTAACAGTTCAGACCAATTATTGTGGTGATCTGAGACATAGCAACGGAGGAACTGTTCCAGAGCTTGATTAGATTGTTCCGCAGCCCCATTGGATTGAGGGTGATATGCCGAGGAGAAGGAAAGCTGGATCCCCATTTGAGAACAAAAGGAACGCCAAAATCTGGAGACAAACTGGCTACCCCGGTCCGACACTATCTCCTTGGGTAACCCATGTAAACGGAAGACCTCCCGGGCAATAATTGAAGAAAGCTCCTGAGCGGTAGGCAGCTTCTTCAAGGGAATGCAATGTGACATTTTAGAAAAATGTTCAACCACCATAGGGATAACAGTTTTGCCATTGGAAACAGGGAGCTCGACAATGAAGTCCATGGAAATATGTGTCCAAGGACGCTCACTATTAGCAATAGGTTGAAGAATACCCACAGGAAGACGTTGAGGAGTCTTATTCTGTGCACAAACTGAGCAGGAGGCAACATACGCAGCAACATCAGAACGAAGACCTGGCCACCAGCATTGTCGAGTGACAGACCAAATCATTTGTTTCTTGCCTGGGTGACCTGCGGCTTTAGGATAGTGGTAAGTGTGCAAAAGTTTAGTTCGAAGATTTTCAGGAACAAAACACTTACTACTAGGTTTCTCAAGAGATGCATTGGTTTGTGCAACCAGGATCTCCTCCCCCAAGGGAGAAGTCAAATTAGAATGTATGGTAGCCAAAATATGGTCAGGAGGTATAACTGGAGTAGGTACAGACTCCTCCTTGGACAGAGGCGAAAATTGTCGAGAGAAGGCATCAGCCCTAACATTCTTGCTACCAGGCAGGTAGGAGACCACATAATTAAACCAAGACAAGAATAGCGCCCATCTGGCCTGTCGGGGCGACAAACGTTTTGCTTCAGATAGATTAGTTAAATTCTTGTGGTCAGTAAGAATAAGCACTGGTACGCTAGAACCCTCGAGAAGATGCCTCTATTCCTTGAGTGCCAAAATTATGGCCAGTAATTCCCTGTCGCCAATTTCATAATTGCAGTCCGCTGGAGACCATTTCTTAGAGAAGAAACCGCACGGATGCAAGGAGCCGTCAGGCGTAGGACGTTGAGACAAGAGGGCACCTACTCCAGTCTCAGATGCATCGACCTCAAGAACAAAAGGCAGGATAGGGTTAGGATGAGCCAGAACTGGAGCGGCAGCAAAGGCAGTCTTAAGACTATCAAAGGCCTTAATGGCAGTAGGTGGAGTGGATCATTCTCTACGGGTCATATCTGTGATAGGTTTGACCAAGGAAGAAAAGTTTTTAATAAACTTTCTATAGTAATTGGCGAACCCCAAAAAACGTTGAATTGGGTGAGGCCACCGCAGAACTGCAGACAACTTGTCAGGATCCATGGAGAACCCTGCAACGGAGATAACATAACCTTGGAAGGTTACTTGAGTCTGATGGAACTCACATTTCTCGAGTTTACAAAACAGGCCATTCTCACGTAGTCTCAGAAAAACCTGTGTAACATCAGAACGATGAGCCTCAAGTGTGGGTGAGTGAATAAGGATGTCGTCTAAATACACCACAACACACTGTTGCAACATATCTCGTAGGACATCATTAATAAATTCCTGGAAAACAGCAGGAGCATTACATAGGCCAAAGGGCATTACAAGATACTCATAATGCCCGCTCCTGGTGTTAAATGCTGTTTTCCATTCGTGGCCCTCCTTGATCCTAACAAGATTGTACACTCCTCTCAAATCAAGTTTAGAAAAGACCGTAGCTCCCTTGAGGCGGTCAAAGAGTTCCATAATGAGCGGAATAGGGTAAGCATTCTTAATGGTAAGAAGATTAAGACCCCTATAATCAATGCATGGTCTTAACTCGCCACCCTTTTTCTTCACAAAGAAGAAGCCAGCCCCTGCAGGAGAGCAGGATTTGCGGATGATCCCCCGCGACAGAGCATCGGCAACATACTCCTCCATAGCACAATTCTCCGCAAACAGACAGAGGGTACACCCAGCCCCGAGGAGGAATGGCTCCAGGTTGCAGGTCTATGGCACAATCGTAAGACCGGTGAGGAGGCAACGTACCGGCACGCCCCTTGTCAAAAACGTCTAGGAACTCTCAGTACTCCTCTGGCAATTGAGATACCAAAGAAGTGCACAAGACTTTAACTGGTTTCTGAAGATAAGTGGAAATACATTGCAGGGACCACGACAAAATTTCGGACCTTCGCCAGTCGAGACTGGGATTGTGCTTTTGGAGCCAGGGATAACCCAGAACAACCGGAAAATGCGGAGAGTTTATCACCTGGAACTGGAGGGTTTCAAAATGGAGAGCCCCAACAGCCATGGACAACGGAGCAGTTTCATGAGTAACAAGTGCGGGCTGAAGGGGCCTGCCATCAATGGCCTCAATAGCAAGCGGAACGGACCGAGGCAAAACAGGAATGGAGTGCTTTGATACAAAAGCAATGTCAATGAAATAGCCCGCAGCACCGGAGCAAACAAGAGCCAGGGTGACTATGGAGGAGTCCACCCAGGAAAGGACAACCGTGACCAAAATTTTCTCCTTTAGAGGTTCCGGGGACGAGGATAAACCACCCAAGGTCTGCCCCCGACAGGACCTTGGGTGTGAGCGTTTCTCCAGCCGTGTAGGACAAGACTTCAAAAGGTGGCCCTGTAACCCACAATAGAGGCAGTGCCCCTCCCTCCTCCTAAAGGCCCTCTTCGCCGCGGAGAGACGCATGAATCCCAACTGCATCAGGTCAGCACTACCTGGTGACTCGGGACCAGGAGGCATGGGAGGAGAGGGAGGCATGGGTGGGAACGAACACGTAGGAGACAACGGAACAGGAGGCTTCCGCAAGCGCTCCTTGAAAGAGGGCCTTCTCTGAGTCTGATGTCAATTAGGATCAAAAAAGACACCAATGCCTCGAGATCCTCTGGTAAATCCCTGGCAGCAACTTCGTCTTTAATCGCATAAGAGAGCCCATGAAAGAAGGCGGCAACAAGGGCTTCATTGTTCCAACCTACCTCTGTGGCAAGCGTACGGAACTCAATAGCATACTGAGCAACAGATCTTGTACCTTGCTGAATGGACATGAGTCGTTTATCAGCAGGGGAGGAGTGAGCCAGAACATCAAATACCCTTCGAAAGGAGGCCACAAATTCAGGGTAATTTGAAATCACAGGTTTATTAGTCTCCCACAAGGGATTAGCCCAGGCAAGAGCTGTGTCAGAGAGTAACGAGATGAGAAATCCCACCTTAGCTCTGTCAGAGGGAAACTCCTGAGGTAACATCTCAAAGTAAATGTCCACCTGGTTCAAAAACCATCAGGATTCATGGCCCTTGCGTAATGTCAGGGTGCCAGGAATCAGACTGAGACGAGAAGTGCAAAAATAATCACACCTTTTATTAATAGCAAAAAATAATAAAAAGTCCACAAGTCAAATAACAAGCCAGGAGTCAAAACCAGAGCTAGTAGTCAGACGAACCGAGTCAGGAGCCATAGCGAGTAGTCAGACAAGCCGGAATCAGGAACAAGGAGAACAGTAGAGTCAGGAACAAGACAGGGATCAGGAACCAGGAGGGACATCAGACAGCCAGGTAATACACAGGAACTGGAACTCACAAACAGGTCTGAGACAACGCAAGGGCAAAGCATACTGAACAGAGGCCCTTTAAATAATAAGTGATGACATCACAATTCTGAGACTGCAACCTGTCTTATATGGATGATGTACATCAGTCTGGCCATAAAAGGGCGTGCAGGAAATGAGCAGCATCACACACTATGCACCAGAGTCAACAAGAGAGGTGAGTAAAATGGCTGCCAGCAGCACATGGCAAACAAAGCAGGGAAAAAACCCTGACAGATATACAGGACAGGATTAAGGCTCTCAAGATAGCCAACTCCTTTATTTGTGACGCTAATATTCAAATTGTCAGTCTGAATGCTAAGGCTTCAGGTTTGGAGTTTTGTCTCGTAGAGCTCTTTGATTAAAGTCTTGGACCACAGATATGGTTTCTAAGACCAGACTTCTTTCCTTACCATTTAAGGGGAAGATTTTGTTCGGGCCAGGCCTGGACTCCCATTATCTCCGCAGTAACAGGAGGGAAGAGTGCTTTCCTTCCCCAGGATAAGAAGGTTAGAACTAAGGGTCGCCAATCCTCTAATTTTTGTTCCTTTTGTTCAGACAAAACTCAGCTGACTCTCAGTCCTTCTCCAATCCTGAACAGTCCAAGAGTACTTGGAAGCCCAACCAGTCATGGAACAAATCCAAACAGGCCAAGAAGGCTACAGATAACAAATCTGCTTGAGGGGCCGGCCCCCGACCTGGGACCGGATCGAATAGGAGGCAGACTGTCTTTTTTCCTAGAGGCTTGGGTCCAAGACATTCAGGATCCCTGGGTAATAGACATTGTTTCCCAGGGTTACAAGATAGGGTTCAAATCTCGTCCCCCAAGGGGCAGATTTCTTCTCTCAAGATTATCTACAAGACCAGCCTTTTTTACTGTGTTCGGGATCTCCTCTCCTTGGGAGTAATAGTCCAGGTGCCCTCATCAGAATAGGGCCAGGGGCTTTACTCAAACCTCTTTGTAGTTCCCAAAAAGGAGGGAACTTATAGCCCTTTTCTAGACTTAAAATGTCTCAACAAGTTTCTCAGGGTCCCCTCCTTCAAAATGGAGACTATCAGGTCCATCCTTCCTTTGCTCTAGGAAGGGCAGTTCATGACCACAATCAACTTAAAAGATGCATACCTTCATGTCCCGATCCACAAGGATCATTTTCAGTTCCTGAGGTTTGCATTTCTGGACCAACATTTTCAGTTCAAAGCCTTGCCATTTGGCTTAGCTACTGGTCCCAGAATTTTCACAAAGGTTTTGGGAGCTCTCCTAGCAGTGGCCAGGTCTCAGGGTATCGCTGTAGCCCCGTACCAGGGACGATATCTTAGTTCAAGCTCCATTTTTTCTATTAGCAATATATCAGACTGAGTCTGTTCTGTGTCTTCTCCGAACTCACGGATGGAAGATAAACCTAGAAATGAGTTCCCTGCTTCCTAGTACCAGGGTTGTTTTTCTCTGAACTATCATAGACTCATTATCCATGAAGATCTTTCTGACAGATCAGAGGCGCTCAAAGCTATTGGCATGTCTATCCCTTCAGACCACGCTAAATACTTCGGTGGCTCAGTGCATGGAGGTAATTGGTCTCATGGTGTCCTCCATGGACATTATTCTTTTTGCTCGATTCCAGCTCACACCTCTACAACTATGCATGTTGAGGCAGTGGAACGGAGATCATACAAACCTGTTTCAATAAATTGTTTTGGACAATCAGGAGAGAGACTCCATCTCTCTTGGTGACTGTGACAAGATCACCTGGCCCTAGGCACGTGCTTCTTGAGACCATCCTGGGAGATTGTGACTACGGATACCAGACTCTCAAGCTGGGGAGCAGTCTGTGGTCCTAAGAGGGCTCAGGGGACGTAGTCCCAAGAAGAATCAGCGCTTCAGATCAATATCTTGGAGCTTTGGGCGGCATATAAGATTCCAATCAGACAATATAACCTTGGTGGCTTACATCAACCACCAGGGAGGAACAAGTAGTTCCCTAGCAATGCTAGAGGTGTCTTGGATTCTTCTTTGTGCGGAATTTTACAACTCTGATTCACATCCCGCAGGTGGACAACAGGGAAGCACACTTCCTCAGAAGACAATCTTTTCACCCGGGGGAGTGGGCTCTCCACCTCGAGGTGTTCTCAGAGATAACTCTCAGATGGGGGGTTCTGGAGATAGATCTCATGGCTTCTCGTCTCAATACCATGCTACCCAGATACGGGTCGAGATCGAGGGATTCTCAAGTGGAATTGGTAGACGCATTAGCGGTTCCATGGAGGTTCAGTCTCATATATCTTTTTCCTCCATTGGCCCTTCTCCCTCGAGTAGTAGCTTCCATCTAGCAGGAGCAGGCTCCGTTGATACTAATAGCTCCTTCATGGCCACAAAGGACTTGGTTTGCAGATCTAATAAGAATGTCCTCCTCCCCTCCGTGGAGGATACCTTGTCGTGTGGACCTTTTGACTCAGGGTCCTTTCCTTCATCAAAATCTCGATTCTCTGAGACTGACTGCGTGGAAATTGAACGTTTAAATCCGAGAGGTTTTTCAGATAGTGTGATAGACACTTTAAAGCCAGGCTCGCAAACCGATCACTCGCCATATTTACCACAGGGTATGGTGTACTTCTCTTCATTGGTGTGAGGAACGCAGTCTTTCATGGCACAAGGTAAAGGTTACCCGAATTTTATCCTTTCTCCAAGATGGTTTGGAAAAAGGTTTATCCGCCAGTTCTCTGAAGGGTCAGATCTCGGCCCTGTCGGTCTTACTGCACAAGAGATTAGCGGATCTTCCTGACATACAGTCCTTTGATCAGGCTCTGGCTAAAATCAGGCCTGTGTTTAAACCTGTTGCTCCTCCTTGGAGCCTCAACCTTGTTCTTCGTGCTTTGCAGCAGGCTCCGTTTGAGCTTATGCATTCTGTTGATCTTAAAATTCTATTGTGGAAGGTTTTGTTTTTGTTGACTATCCCCTCAGCTTGCAGAGTCTCTGAGATTTCTGCTTTACAGTGTAATCCGCCTTACCTTATTTTTCATGCTGATAATGCGGTTTTACATACTAAGTTAGGTTTCCTATCTAAGGTAGTCTCAAATCACAACATCAGTCAGGAGATTGTTGTTCCTTCCCTTTGTCCTAATCCTTCTTCTTCGAAGGAACATTTGCTCCACAATCTGGATATTGTGCGGGCCTTAAAATTCTATCTTTAAGCTACCAAGGATTTCAGGCAATCCTCTTCCTTGTTTGTGCTATACACTGGTAAGCACAAGGGTCAGAAGGCCACTGCGACTTGATTATCTTTCTGGCTGAGAAGTATCATCCGTTTGGCTTATGAGAAGGCTGGACAACAGCTCCTCCTGAGAGGATAACAGCTCATTCCACTAGAGCAGTTTCTTCTTCGGCTTTTAAGAATAAAGCTTCCATGGATCAGATTTGTAAGGCGGCTACATGGTCCTCCTTACATACTTTTTCAAAGTTCTATAAATTTGATGTTTTGGCTTCTACGAAGGCAGCTTTGGGAGAAAAGTGTTACAGGCTGTGGAGCCCTCAGATTATTCAGTGTCCTCTGGAGCTTGGGTATTAGTTACCAACAGTAATGAATGAAGTTGTGGACTCTCTCTGCCTTTGGAAAGAAAACAAAATGTATACTTGCCAGATAAATTCCCTTCTTTAACCCCTGATCCTTAGTGACATACCCCGTAGAAGAGAGATTTAACAATAAGCAAGCATAGGCGTCCCCTTCCGACACACCTCTACTCTTAGCTACACAAGGGGAGGACAAGGCACACCGCTCAATATTTGCCAGTATTTTTGTGCAGTCTGTAACCAAAAGGTAAGCCATTCGGAGTTCAGACAATTAGTATAAGTATTAGCGTTAATCTGTAGCAAAGTCCCAGGAACGGTTAAGGTTTAGCCCGTATATGCCCTCACAGTCACTCCATGCACAATAGTGTGCGACCAATCACCACAGCTACAGCGATGTAAATAGAGGAAGAGTTCCTACCGGTGCTGAGGTTACCAGGTAGGTAGCCAAACGTCCTCTGCACCAGTCGCTGCTTCTGTCACGGAACGTCAAAAAGCTTGCGTCATAGGGGGTGGGTCCTCCAAGACAGACCAGGATTGCGTCCAAACTCAGCCGTGGGTATATTCTGAGTAATTCTGTCTGTAGCGGGTACAGAGATAGGGTAAATGGCAAACCAGGCTTGATTAGTAGAGGGCTGCACAAACGGCTGTTGGTAGAAGCAGTAAACTCGGCTCACTCAGGTCATAAATAATCCAATAATGAAAGAGAAAGAAACTGCTGCCAGACAAAGCAAATGCCTTGAAAGTTCAATTTATTTAACCACAATCAAGGGAAATCACAGACTGGAACACCTGACATGTTTCGCGCTGGCGTGCCTACGCTTCATCAGAGGTACGCCAGCGTGAAACATGTCAGGTGTTCCAGTAATAATAGAAAAACGGAGAGTCCATGTGACGAGCCTCTCAGACTTTAACTACTCACAATCACCTAGTTTTGCGCTATAGAGGGTGCGAAACAAATGCAACAAAAGTTGCGTTATTTCACCCTCCATAGCGCTGCCATTACGAGTTTTGAAAAGCCGCCTTGTGCCTGCGATATGGTTGCGTTAAGCTCCATACCGCACAAAATCCAAGCGGTGCTTTGACGTGCTCGTGCACTCTTTCCCATAGACATCAATGTCTACAAACCCCCACCCCCCAAACCTATAAAATAAAAATAAAGTTAAACCTAATGTACCCATTATTCTGAAAAGGGCATTTGTATGGGCATTGCTCTTCAAAGGGCATTCAGCTCTTTCGCTGCCCATTAAAAATAAAAAATGGATATTCTAAAAAAAAAAAAACACCCCAAAAAGAAGAAAAACCATTACACAACATAACAAACAAATTATACAAAAAACTAAAAATTATTCCTATTCTAATACCCCGTTTTAAAAAAAAAAACACCCCAAAATAAAAGAACCCTAATCTATAATAAGCTATCAATAGCCCTAAAGAAATCAGCTCTTTTGCTACAAAAAAACAAAACACCCCTAACAGTACAAACCCCCACCCCCCCCAAACCCACAAAATAAAAAACCTAACTAAAAAAACCTAATCTACCCATTGCCCTGAAAAGGGCATTTGTATGGGCATTGCCCTTAAAGGAGCTCTTTTTCTTGCCCTTAAAAGGGCATTCAGCTCTTTTAAGACAAGCCCAAACCCTAATTTAAAAAAAAAACACCCAAAAAACCTAACACTCTTTTGGTACTCACAGTTGCTGAAGTCCGGCTTGAACAATCTTCATCCAGGCGGCTTCATCTTCATCCAGGCTGCTCCATCTACATCCATCGAGGGACCGGCATCTTCTTCATCCCTCCGGAGGATTTAAGCAGCTCTCATTCCATTTGGCTAAATCAAATCAGCCAATAGGAGCTGCTTAAATCCTATTGACTGATTTAACATTTTTTTCAGCCACTAGGAATGCAATGGTACCCCCAGTATAAAAGAGGTACCTTGCATTTGAATCCTCAGTGTTCGGCGGACGATCGCATGAAGAGGACTTCCACGTCGGTTCGATGGACCTTAACCTGGACCTCCGCCTCCGTGCATTGACTGCTCTGCCTCCGCAGGTAGGAAGAAGATGCCGATCCCTCGATGGATAAAGATGGAACCACCTGGATGAAGATGGAGCCGCTGGGATGAAGATCGTTCAAGCCGGACTTCAGCAACTGTGAGTACCTAAAGAGGGGTTAATGTTAGGTTATTTTAAGGTGTTTTTCTTTAGATTAGGGTTTGGGCTTGTCTTAAAAGAGCTGAATGCCCTTTTAAGGACAATGCCCATACAAATGCCCTTTCAGGGCAATAGGTAGATTAGGTTTTTTCAGAGTTAGGTTTTTTTATTTTGGGGGGTTGGTTGGGTGGTGGGTTTTACTGTTGAGGGGCTCTTTGTATTTTTTTTTACAGGGAAACGAGCAATGCCCTACAAAAGGCCCTTTTAAGGGCTATTGGTGGTTTATTGTAGGCTAGGGTTTTTTTGGGGGGGGGCTTTTTTATTTTGATTGGGCTATTAGATTAGGTGTAATTGTTTTTATTTTGGATAATTTTATTTGTTGTTTTTTGTAATTTAGGAGTAATTTAATTAATAGTTATTTTAATTTTAGTTTAATAGTAATGTTAGTTTAATTTATAGTTTAAACTTAGTTTTTTTTTATTTCACAGGTAAGTTTTTATTTATTTTAAAATATGGATCTTGTAATTTTAATTTAAAGTTATTGGGTTGTTAGGTTTAGGGGTTAATAGTTTAATTTAGTTTTTGGCAACATGGGGGTCTGGCGGTTTAGGTGTTAATAGGTTTATTTAGTGGTAGTGATGTGGAAGGCCAGAGGTTTAGGGGTTACTAACTTTATTTAGTGGCGGCGATGTTGGGGAGTGGCGGAATAGGGGTTAATACATTTTATTAGTGGCAGCAATGTCAGGAGCGACAGATTAGGGGTTAATAACTTTAAAAGTGTTTGCGATGCGGGAGGGCAGCGTAATAGGGGTTAATAGGTAGTGTATGGGTATTAGTGTACTTTGTAACACTTTTGTTATGAATTTTGTGTAACAGTTTTGTTGCGTAAAACTCATAACTACTGGTCTCAGATTGCGGAACGGATCGTGACGGTATAGGCTGTAACGCAAGCTTTTTAGCCTCACCGAAAAACTTGTAATGGTAGCGCTATGGAAATCCCATGCAAAAACGTCATTTTTTTTAGTGCGGGATTGACGTTGCGTTACAGGCTAAAATGCTTGCGGTACAGCTATAGACAAGACTCGTAATGGCTGTGTTGCTGTTTTAACTCTGAAATGGCCATTTTTTCAGCATTAAAACACAAACGTAAAACTCGTAATCTAGGTGAATATTATTCTATTCCATCCTGTTCGTGAAGCTCTTTACAAATCACTCCTCCTGTTTTAATAACTTAGAAGTTCCAGATACTGAGGTAGCTCCCACTGTTTTATAGACACTAAAACGTTACACTTATTTTGTCAATACTTAAACAGCTAATGAAACTATAAAAAATACATCTACGTTAATTTCAGACTAATCTTTTCTTTGAATGCATCATTCTACCTAACATTTTATTTAGTGTTGTTTTTAAATTTTGTTTCCAGTTTTTAAAAGTCTCTGAATTTTAGCTAATTGTAAAAGGTTGTGCAAACCTCAACACAATTACTTTTACAATTGTTACTGGCAGCCAAGGGGTAAAATGACTGCTTAGTTGTGAAAAAAATCTTTTAAACAAAAAAAAATCTGGGATAGACTGTCCCTTTAAGCTATTAAAGCAGGAGGACTGATTTGAAAAGAGCTGTTAAATGCAATAACATGTTGAGTAGTTACTATTCTTTTGTAAACAAAAAACACTCAACTCTATAAGAGTGGAATGGTACAAAAGAGGCACTAAGCTATCCACTCAAAGAGATAAAAATACTATTATAAACCTGTCAATAAGGCTTGTTGTAGAAACAGTCCACACACTCCGTTGACAGCTCTTCTCCTTCATCCAAAGCAGCAGACATCTATCAAAGGATCGCTATAGGGAAACAAAGAGGTGCCACATTGTGTGAATAGTAAACAGCTCAAAAAGAAGGCAAGTATACATACCAGGTCCTAATTTAATGGATGACCCAGTGTTCTGCCTTATGATTTTAATAAATCCTACTGTTTGATTATAATTGACCGTGTTGCTGTTATTCAATACAAGTTAGCGGTACAGTTACTGGGTTAGAGGAACGGCTGAGTCTTGTGTATTTGAACTGCTGCCAAAAGTCCAGACTACCAGCACATTTGTGTGCTCCTACTTTTGTGAATATATTTCCCTTCTGCTTTAATCATTTTGAGCTGTTTACCATTCACACAATATTGTTTCCCTATAGGGATCATTTGATGAAAGTATTCTTTCTCCAACATAGGTGTGTCCGGTCCACGGCGTCATCCTTACTTGTGGGATATTCTCTTCCCCAACAGGAAATGGCAAAGAGCCCAGCAAAGCTGGTCACATGATCCCTCCTAGGCTCCGCCTACCCCAGTCATTCTCTTTGCCGTTGTACAGGCAACATCTCCACGGAGATGGCTTAGAGTTTTTAGTGTTTAACTGTAGTTTTTATTATTCAATCAAGAGTTTGTTATTTTAAAATAGTGCTGGTATGTACTATTTACTCAGAAACAGAAAAGAGATGAAGATTTCTGTTTGTATGAGGAAAATGATTTTAGCACCGTAACTAAAATCCATGGCTGTTCCACACAGGACTGTTGAGAGCAATTAACTTCAGTTGGGGGAACAGTGTGCAGTCTCTTGCTGCTTGAGGTATGACACATTCTAACAAGACGATGTAATGCTGGAAGCTGTCATTTCTCCCTATGGGATCCGGTAAGCCATGTTTATTACGATGGTAAATAAGGGCTTTACAAGGGCTTATTAAGATTGTAGACTTTTCTGGGCTAAATCGATTCAGTTTTAAAACATATTTAGCTTTGAGGAATCATTTTATCTGGGTTTATTGATATTATAATATCGGCAGGCACTGTATTAGACACCTTATTTCTCTGGGGCTTTCCCAAAGCATAAGCAGAGTCTCATTTTCGCGCCGGTGTGGCGCACTTGTTTTTGAGAGGCATGGCATGCAGTCGCATGTGAGAGGAGCTCTGATACTTAGAAAAGACTTTCTGAAGGCGTCATTTGGTATCGTATTCCCCTTTGGGCTTGGTTGGGTCTCAGCAAAGCAGATACCAGGGACTGTAAAGGGGTTAAATTGTTAAAACGGCTCCGGTTCCGTTATTTTAAGGGTTAAAGCTTCCAAATTTGCTGTGCAATACTTTTAAGGCTTTAAGACACTGTGGTGAAAATTTGGTGAATTTTGTACAATTCCTTCATGTTTTTTCGCAATTGCAGTAATAAAGTGTGTTCAGTTTAAAATTTAAAGTGACAGTAACGGTTTTATTTTAAAACGTTTTTTGTACTTTATTATCAAGTTTATGCCTGTTTAACATGTCTGAACTACCAGATAGACTGTGTTCTGAATGTGGGGAAGCCAGAATTCCTGTTCATTTAAATAAATGTGATTTATGTGATAATGACAATGATGCCCAAGATGATTCCTCAAGTGAGGGGAGTAAGCATGGTACTGCATCATTCCCTCCTTCGTCTACACGAGTCTTGCCCACTCAGGAGGCCCCTAGTACATCTAGCGCGCCAATACTGCTTACTATGCAACAATTAACGGCTGTAATGGATAATTCTGTCAAAAACATTTTAGCCAAAATGAACCCTTGTCAGCGTAAGCGTGGCTGCTCTGTTTTAGTTACTGAAGAGCATGACGACGCTGATATTAATATCTCTGAAGGGCCCCTAACCCAATCTGAGGGGGCCAGGGAGGTTTTGTCTGAGGGAGAAATTACTGATTCAGGGAACATTTCTCAACAGGCTGAACCTGATGTAATTGCATTTAAATTTAAGTTGGAACATCTCCGCATTCTGCTTAAGGAGGTATTATCCACTCTGGATGATTGTGAAAAGTTGGTCATCCCAGAGAAACTATGTAAAATGGACAAGTTCCTAGAGGTGCCGGAGCTCCCAGAAGCTTTTCCTATACCCAAGCGGGTGGCGGACATTGTTAATAAAGAATGGGAAAGGCCCGGTATTCCTTTCGTCCCTCCCCCCATATTTAAAAAATTGTTTCCTATGGTCGACCCCAGAAAGGACTTATGGCAGACAGTCCCCAAGGTCGAGGGAGCGGTTTCTACTTTAAACAAACGCACCACTATACCCATAGAGGATAGTTGTGCTTTCAAAGATCCTATGGATAAAAAATTAGAAGGTTTGCTTAAAAAGATGTTTGTTCAGCAGGGTTACCTTCTACAACCAATTTCATGCATTGTCCCTGTCACTACAGCCGCATGTTTCTGGTTTGATGAACTGATAAAGGCGCTCGATAGTGATTCTCCTCCTTATGAGGAGATTATGGACAGAATCAATGCTCTCAAATTGGCTAATTCTTTCACCCTAGACGCCACTTTGCAATTGGCTAGGTTAGCGGCTAAGAATTCTGGGTTTGCTATTGTGGCGCGCAGAGCGCTTTGGTTGAAATCTTGGTCGGCTGACGCGTCTTCCAAGAACAAGCTACTAAACATTCCTTTCAAGGGGAAAACGCTGTTTGGCCCTGACTTGAAAGAGATTATCTCGGATATCACTGGGGGTAAGGGCCACGCCCTTCCTCAGGATCGGCCTTTCAAGGCGAAAAATAGACCCAATTTTCGTCCCTTTCGTAAAAACGGACCAGCCCAAAGTGCTACGTCCTCTAAGCAAGAGGGTAATACTTCTCAAGCCAAGCCAGCTTGGAGACCAATGCAAGGCTGGAACAAGGGAAAGCAGGCCAAGAAGCCTGCCACTGCTACCAAGACAGCATGAAATATTGGCCCCCGATCCGGGACCGGATCTGGTGGGGGGCAGACTCTCTCTCTTCGCTCAGGCTTGGGCAAGAGATGTTCTGGATCCTTGGGCGCTAGAAATAGTCTCCCAGGGTTATCTTCTGGAATTCAAGGGACTTCCCCCAAGGGGGAGGTTCCACAGGTCTCAGTTGTCTTCAGACCACATAAAAAGACAGGCGTTCTTACATTGTGTAGAAGACCTGTTAAAAATGGGAGTGATTCATCCTGTTCCACTAAGAGAACAAGGGATGGGGTTCTACTCCAATCTGTTCATAGTCCCCAAAAAAGAGGGAACGTTCAGACCAATCTTAGATCTCAAGATCTTAAACAAGTTTCTCAAGGTTCCATCTTTCAAGATGGAAACCATTCGAACTATTCTTCCTTCCATCCAGGAGGGTCAATTCATGACCACGGTGGATTTAAAGGATGCGTATCTACATATTCCTATCCACAAGGAACATCATCGGTTCCTAAGGTTTGCATTCCTGGACAAACATTACCAGTTCGTGGCGCTTCCTTTCGGATTAACCACTGCTCCAAGGATTTTCACAAAGGTACTAGGCTCCCTTCTAGCGGTGCTAAGACCAAGGGGCATTGCAGTAGTACCTTACCTGGACGACATTCTGATTCAAGCGTCGTCCCTTCCTCAAGCAAAGGCTCACACGGATATTGTCCTGGCCTTTCTCAGATCTCACGGCTGGAAAGTGAACGTGGAAAAGAGTTCTCTATCCCCGTCAACAAGGGTTCCCTTCTTGGGAACAATTATAGACTCTTTAGAAATGAGGATCTTTCTAACAGAGGCCAGAAAAACAAAACTTCTAGACTCTTGTCGGATACTTCATTCCGTTCCTCTTCCTTCCATAGCTCAGTGCATGGAAGTGATCGGGTTGATGGTAGCGGCGATGGACATAGTTCCTTTTGCGCGCATTCATCTAAGACCATTACAACTGTGCATGCTCAGTCAGTGGAATGGGGACTATACAGACTTGTCTCCGAAGATACAAGTAAATCAGAGGACCAGAGACTCATTCCGTTGGTGGCTGTCCCTGGACAATCTGTCTCAAGGGATGACGTTCCGCAGACCAGAGTGGGTCATTGTCACGACCGACGCCAGTCTGATGGGCTGGGGCGCGGTCTGGGGATCCCTGAAAGCTCAGGGTCTTTGGTCTCGGGAAGAATCTCTTCTACCGATAAATATTCTGGAACTGAGAGCGATATTCAATGCTCTCAAGGCCTGGCCTCGGCTAGCGAGGACCAAGTTCATACGGTTTCAATCAGACAACATGACAACTGTTGCGTACATCAACCATCAGGGGGGAACAAGGAGTTCCCTAGCGATGGAAGAAGTGACCAAAATCATTCTATGGGCGGAGTCTCACTCCTGCCACCTGTCTGCTATCCACATCCCAGGAGTGGAAAATTGGGAAGCGGATTTTCTGAGTCGTCAGACATTGCATCCGGGGGAGTGGGAACTCCATCCGGAAATCTTTGCCCAAGTCACTCACCTGTGGGGCATTCCAGACATGGATCTGATGGCCTCTCGTCAGAACTTCAAAGTTCCTTGCTACGGGGCCAGATCCAGGGATCCCAAGGCGGCTCTAGTGGATGCACTAGTAGCACCTTGGACCTTCAAACTAGCTTATGTGTTCCCGCCATTTCCTCTCATCCCCAGGCTGGTAGCCAGGATCAATCAGGAGAGGGCGTCGGTGATCTTGATAGCTCCTGCGTGGCCACGCAGGACTTGGTATGCAGATCTGGTGAATATGTCATCGGCTCCACCTTGGAAGCTACCTTTGAGACGAGACCTTCTTGTTCAGGGTCCGTTCGAACATCCGAATCTGGTTTCACTCCAGCTGACTGCTTGGAGATTGAACGCTTGATTTTATCGAAGCGAGGATTCTCAGATTCTGTTATCGATACTCTTGTTCAGGCCAGAAAGCCTGTAACTAGAAAGATTTACCACAAAATTTGGAAAAAATATATCTGTTGGTGTGAATCTAAAGGATTCCCTTGGGACAAGGTTAAGATTCCTAGGATTCTATCCTTCCTTCAAGAAGGATTGGAAAAAGGATTATCTGCTAGTTCCCTGAAGGGACAGATTTCTGCCTTGTCGGTATTACTTCACAAAAAGCTGGCAGCTGTGCCAGATGTTCAAGCCTTTGTTCAGGCTCTGGTTAGAATCAAGCCTGTTTACAAACCTTTGACTCCTCCCTGGAGTCTCAATTTAGTTCTTTCAGTTCTTCAGGGGGTTCCGTTTGAACCCTTACATTCCATTGATATTAAGTTATTATCTTGGAAAGTTTTGTTTTTAGTTGCGATTTCTTCTGCTAGAAGAGTCTCAGAATTATCTGCTCTGCAGTGTTCTCCTCCTTATCTGGTGTTCCATGCAGATAAGGTGGTTTTACGTACTAAACCTGGTTTTCTTCCAAAAGTTGTTTCTAACAAAAACATTAACCAGGAGATTATCGTACCTTCTCTGTGTCCAAAACCAGTTTCAAAGAAGGAACGTTTGTTGCACAATCTGGATGTTGTTCGCGCTCTAAAATTCTATTTAGATGCTACAAAGGATTTTAGACAAACATCTTCCTTGTTTGTTGTTTATTCCGGTAAAAGGAGAGGTCAAAAAGCAACTTCTACCTCTCTCTCTTTTTGGATTAAAAGCATCATCAGATTGGCTTACGAGACTGCCGGACGGCAGCCTCCCGAAAGAATCACGGCTCATTCCACTAGGGCTGTGGCTTCCACATGGGCCTTCAAGAACGAGGCTTCTGTTGATCAGATATGTAGGGCAGCGACTTGGTCTTCACTGCACACTTTTACCAAATTTTACAAGTTTGATACTTTTGCTTCTTCTGAGGCTATTTTTGGGAGAAAGGTTTTGCAAGCCGTGGTGCCTTCCATTTAGGTGACCTGATTTGCTCCCTCCCTTCATCCGTGTCCTAAAGCTTTGGTATTGGTTCCCACAAGTAAGGATGACGCCGTGGACCGGACACACCTATTTTGGAGAAAACAGAATTTATGTTTACCTGATAAATTTCTTTCTCCAACGGTGTGTCCGGTCCACGGCCCGCCCTGGTTTTTTAATCAGGTCTGATAATTTATTTTCTTTAACTACAGTCACCACGGTACCATATGGTTTCTCCTATGCAAATATTCCTCCTTAACGTCGGTCGAATGACTGGGGTAGGCGGAGCCTAGGAGGGATCATGTGACCAGCTTTGCTGGGCTCTTTGCCATTTCCTGTTGGGGAAGAGAATATCCCACAAGTAAGGATGACGCCGTGGACCGGACACACCGTTGGAGAAAGAAATTTATCAGGTAAACATAAATTCTGTTTTTGTAGTTGTGCTCAGCAATTTAATGTCCCTTTAAACTTCAACATATCAACTATCCCTAAATATTGATTACTGTGAATAATTATTTATTACCTCAACTCCTCAGGCCCGCTTCTTTGGAGTCATATTTGACTCAGAACTTTCTTTTACTCTTTATATTTATCCATTAGCTAACTCCCACAGTTTCCAACTAAAATTCTCACTTCATCACACAAGACACACATAAGATTCTAATCCACTCCCTGTCCCCACTACAATTATTTATAAACATCTCTATCAGACTTATCTACTTTGATCATCATTTCACATCTGCTGTCACTCAGGGTCAGTGCTACAAAAGATTGACTAGGCGATCAACTTAGAGCGCCCCTGCAGGATGTATATTTATTTTTTGCTGCCTAACATGGGCTTTATAGTAGGGGCCATATGTGGTGGCATAAAGGCTAGAATGGGAAGGGATTTCCCTGAAACAGGGACGCAGAGAGTGCAGGTCAGCCAGAACAGCTGGAAGCATTTAGCTGAAATACCTCATTGCACAGCCCCTGTGCTCTCTGCAAAACTTTAGCAGCCTTCACAAAAGTTGGTGGAGCAAATGACAGTCTAATGGGTATTACTGGGGCTGATGGGTACTGACAATCCTTCAACATTTGATATATTGCAAGACAGTGCACTTCTCCTGCTCGATGTCTGTTGGGTGTGTATATATATATATACACACACACTCACCTGGCCACTTTATTAGGTACACCTGTTCAATTGCTTAGTAACACAAATTGCTAATCAGCCAATCACATGGGAGCAACTCAATGCATTTAGGCAGCTAGACGTGGTGAAGACGACTTGCTGAAGTTCAAACCTAGCATCAGAATGGGGAAGAAAGGGGATTTAAGTGACTTTGAATGTGGCATCGTTGTTGATGCCAGATTTGCTGGTCTTAGTATTTCAAAAACTGCTGGTCTACTGGGATTTTCATGCACAACCATCTCTAGGGTTTTCAGAGAATGGTCTGAAAATATCCAGTCAGCGGCAGTTGTGTGGACGAAAATGCCTTGTTGAGGTCAGAGGATTGTGGGCAGACTGGTTCGAGATGATAGAAAGGCAACAGTAACTCAAATTACCACTCCTTACAACAAAGGTATGCAAAATACCATCTCTGAACGCACAATATCGAACCTTGAAGCAGATGGGCTACAGAAGCAGAAGACCACACTGGGTGCCACCTGTCAGCTAAGAACAGGAAACTAAGGCTACAATTCGCACAGGCTCACCAAAATTGGACAATAGAAGATTGGAAAAACTTTGCCTGGTCTGATGAGTCTCAATGTCAGCTGCGACATTCAGATGGTAGGGTCAGAATTTGGCATAAACAACATGAAAGCATGGATCCATCCTTCCTTGTATCAATGGTTCAGGCTGGTGGTGGTGGTGGTGTAATGGTGTGGGGGATATTTTCTTGGCACACTTTGGGCCCCTTTGTACCAATTGAGCATCGTTTAAACTGCCTACCTGAGTATTGTTGCTGACCATGTCCATCCTTTTATGACTACAGTGTACCCATCTTCTGATGGCTACTTCGAGCAGGATAATGCACAATGTCACAAAGCTCAAATCATCTCCAACTGGTTTCTTGAACATGCCAATGAGTTAAATGTACTCCAATGGCTTCCACAGTCACCAGATCTCAATCCAATAGAGCACCTTTGGGATGTGGTGGAACGGGAGATTTGCATCATGAATGTGCAGCCGACAAATCTGCAGCAACTGCGTGATGCTATCATATCATTATGGACCAAAATGTCTAAGGAATGTTTCCAACACCTTGTTAAATCTATTCCACAAAGACTTAAGGCAGTTCTGAAGGCAAAAGGGGGTCCAACCCGGTACTAGCAAGGTGTACCTAATAAAGTGGCCGGTGAGTGTGTATATATACTGTATATACAGTGTGTTTATATATATATATATATATATACAGTATCTCACAAGAGTGAGTACACCCCTCACATTTTTGTAAATATTTTATTATATCTTTTCATGTGACAACACTGAAGAAATTACACTTTGCTACAATGTAAAGTAGTGAGTGTACAGCCTGTGTAACAGTGTAAATTTGCTGTCCCCTCAAAATAACTCAACACACAGCCATTAATGTCTAAACCGTTGGCAACAAAAGTGAGTACATCCCTAAGGGGAAATGTCCAAATTGGGCCCAAAGTGTCAATATTTTGTGTGGCCACCATTATTTTCCAGCACTGCCTTAACCCTCTTGGGCATGGAGTTCAGCAGAGCTTCACAGGTTGCCACTGGAGTCCTCTTCCACTCCTCCATGATGACATCACGGAGCTGGTGGATGTTAGAGACCTTGCGCTGTCCCACCTTCCGTTTGAGGATGCCCCACAGATGCTCAATAGGGTTTAGGTCTGGAGACATGCTTGGCCAGTCCATCACCTTTACCCTCAGCTTCTTTAGCAAGGCAGTGGTCATCTTAGAGGTGGGTTTGGGGTCGTTATCATGTTGGAATACTGCCCTGCAGCCCAGTCTCCGAAGGGAGGGGATCATGCTCTGCTTCAGTATGTCACAGTACATGTTGACATTCATGGTTCCCTCAATGAACTGTAGCTCCCCAGTGCTGGCAGCACTCAAGCAGGCCCAGACCATGACACTCCCACCACCATGCTTGACTGTAGGCAAGACACACTTGTCTTTGTACTCCTCACCTGGTTGCCGCCACATACGCTTGACACCATATGAACCAAATATGTTTATCTTGGTCTCATCGGACCACAGGACATGGTTCCAGTAATCCATGTCCTTAGTCTGCTTGTCTTCAGCAAACTGTTTGCAGGCTTTCTTGTGCTTCATCTTTAGAAGAGGCTTCCTTCTGGGGCGACAGCCATGCAGACCAATTTGATGCAGTGTGCAGCGTATGGTCTGAGCACTGGCAGGCTGACCCCCCATCCCTTCAACCTCTGCCTGCAATGCTGGCAGCACTCATACGTTTATTTCCCAAAGACAACCTCTGGATATGAGGCTGAGCCCGTGAACTCAACTTCTTTGGTCGACCATGGCAAAGCCTGTTCTGAGTGGAACCTGTCCTGTGAAACCACTGTATGGTCTTGCCCACCGTGCTGCAGATCAGTTTTAGGGTCTTGGCAATCTTCTTATAGCCTAGGGCATCTTTATGTAGAGCAACAATTCTTTTTTTCAGATCCTCAGAGAGTTCTATTCCATGAGGTGCCATGTTGAACTTCCATTGACCAGTATGAGAGAGTGTGAAAGCGATAACACCAAATTTAACACACCTGCTCCCCATTCACATCTCTGAGACCTAACACTAACGAGTCCCATGACACCGGGAAGAAAACATTGGGCCCAATTTGGACATTTCCACTTAGGGGTGTACTTGCTAGGGGCGCGGTGTCTCCTTCCCTGCTTGTTGCCAGGGGCTGTGTCGGGACAGGATGCGTGCAGCGCTGACGTCAACGCCGCACGCTCCTCTCTCTCAGATGCCGGTCTGGATTCCTGTGGCGCGAATCCTGCGCCCATGTAAGTCCCTCAATATCGATCTATCACTGCCTATCACCTGTTTGTCTCCTCTCCCGGGAAGGGGTTCTGTCGCTGGGGAGGGAGGTCGGCTACCTCCGCTCCCTGGGGATGGCTCTGCCGCTGGGGAGAGAGACCGGCTGTCTCCTCTCCCTGGAACTGTCATTGCCGCTGGGGAGGGAGACCAGCTGTCTCCTCTCCCTGGAAACTGATCTGCCGCTGGGGAGAGAGACCAGCTGTCTCCTCTTCCTGGAACTGGCTCTGCCGCTGAGGAAAGAGACCGTTTGTCTCCTCTCCCAGGAAGGGGTTCTGTCGCTGGGGTAGGAGGTCAGCTACCTCCACTCCCTGGGGATGGCTCTGCCGCTGGGGGAAAAAAGAGACCGGCTGTCTCCTTTCCCTGAAAAGGGTTTCGCCGCTGGGGAGAGAGGTCGGCTACCTCCTCTCACTTGTTTCCCGGAGCTGCTGCAGGTGTTTGGCAGAGGCCAGTGGTGCTCTGTCCTGTTGCCATCTCTTCGGCTGGAGGCTTCCCGGTCTGTCCCTCAGAGGAAAAGTCAATTAAATCCACAATCTCTGGGTCTGGGGAGAGAGGACGACTACCTCCTTTCCCTAAGAATCCAGAGATGTCACAGGTGTAGGGCAGAAGTCAGCGTCTTCCTTGTCCAATACCATAAATTCGGGGCCAGGCTACTGATTGTGGTCTAGCAGCTCCTGGTAGCTAATTTCTGGATGCCACTCCACTGAGGAAAATTCAAATAAATACCCGATTGCTGCACCATAGCTCCCTGCAGAATCGGTGGCATGCTGCTGAATGAGATTTAGCAGCCTCTTGTATGCCTTTTCCTTCTATTCCTGGAGACCTATAAATGCCAGATCTGGTAACCCCGAGAGATTCAGCAGTTTCTCTCGGAAAATGCTAATTTCCTCCAGTCTCAGTTTCGCAGAGCTCCCAAAGTCTGGGTCCTCTTTCATCTTTTCAAATAGTAATCCAGGGCCACCGAAGCCAAAGCCCTCTGGGGGGGACGTCATCCTTCTTCCATGGCCGCGCTTGTATAGTGTGCCATCGGAGGGAGTCTGGGCGATCCTGTAAGCCATGAAAAGGCCAAAACTGGTGTGATAAGTGGAGAGCCAGGCAGTAGGGGGTGGGCGTGGCCCTGGCAGTCTGGTATCCGTGACAACATTGATCTTCCAATCTTTGCAGTGCCACTCTTAACATTGATGGCGTCTTTCTTTCATTTATAAACTTTGTCTGTGCTTTATCTTTCAGTTTTTCATTACCATTGTATTTTTACGTTTTCTATTCAAACACTGGTGCATGCTTCTCTTCAACTCTTGGCAAACCTAAAGCTTTTATTTAATGTTGACAAAATAATGGTGGCCCTCTCTCTTTTGTAATATATAAGGATAATGTTTCTGTTTCCTTTTAAACTTTTTACTTTTACCTACGCTTGTCTTATTGGAATACGTTTGCAATCATATTCCTGTCCTTTGCAGAGGTATAGCCAAATTTAACATTCATCAATATCTTGTTCTAAATTAAACAGATGCTCCTGTGTACAAGTCGTTCATAATCTTTTTTTCCATCTAATTGTACTTTTATTTAATCTCTGTTGTATATGAATACATTCCTTTTAATATTCTATATAGGTAATTCATCTGACTCAAAACTTGAATCTTGCTGTTCAACCTGATATTAATTTCATATGGTTTCTTTAAACATACACTTATTTGCAATGTGATTTCCCGTTCCACACCATTAGCAGTGAATTGTATTTAAAGCCTTTTGTTATTTTTTTCACATTACTATAACATATACACTCACCGGCCACTTTATTAGGTACACCTTGCTAGTACCGGGTGTGCTCTTTTTTTTGCCTTCAGAACTGCCTTAATTTTTTGTGGCATAGATTCAACAAGGTGTTGGAAACATTCCTCAGAGATTTTGTTCCATATTGACATGATAGCATCACGCAGTTGCTGCAGGTTTGTCGGCTGCACATCCATGATGCGAATCTCGTGTTCCACCACATCCCAAAGGTGCTCTATTGGATTGAGATCTGGTGCCTGTGGAGGCTATTGGAGTACAGTGAACTCATTGTCATGTTCAAGAAACCAGTTTGAGATGATTTGAGCTTTTTGACATGGTGCATTATCCTGCTGGAAGTAGCCATCAAAAGATGGGTACACTGTAGTCATAAAGGGATGGACATGGTCAGCAACAATACTCAGGTAGGCCGTGGCGTTTAAACGATGCTCAATTGGTACTAAGGGTAACAAAGTGTACCAAGAAAATATCCCCCACACCATTACACCACCACCAACCGTTGATACAAAGCAGGATGGAGCCATGCTTTCATGTTGTTTACACCAAATTCTGAATGTTCTGAACTACCATCTGAATGTCGCAACTGAAATCGAGACTCATCAGACCATGCAATGTTTTTCCAATCTTCTATTGTCAAATTTTGGTGAGCCTGTGTGAATTGTAGCCTCAGTTTCCTGTTCTTAGCTGAGAGGAGTGGCACCCAGTGTGGTCTTCTGCTGCTGTAGCCCATCTGCTTTAACGTTCGATGTGTTGTGCGTTCAGAGATGGTATTCTGCATACCTTGGTGGTAACGAGTGGTTATTTGAGTTACTGTAGCATTGATATCATCTCGAACCAGTCTGCCTGTACTTCTCTGACATCAGCAAGGCATTTTCGTCCACACAACTGCCACTCACTGGATATTTTCGGACCATTCTCTGTAAACCCTAGAGATGGTTGTGCGTGAAAATCCCAGTAGATCAGCAGTTTTTTAAATAGTCAGACCAGCCCATCTGGCACCAACAACCATGCTCCGTTCAAAGTCACCTAAATCCCCTTTCTTCCCCATTCTCATGCTCGGTTTGAACTTCAACAAGTCGTCTTCACCACGTCTAGATGCCTAAATGCATTGAGTTGCTGTGATGTGATTGGCTGATTAGCAATTTGTGTTACCAAGCAATTGAACAGGTGTACCTAATAAAGTATCTGGTGAGTGTATCTTCCTGCTATGTTTTAGGTGAAGATGTACATTTTTGACAGAACAATAAATCACGCTATTTATGTTTCTCACTTAAAAGTAAGATCCTCTTCCATAGGTAGTCTTTTTGTATTATGTATTCCTATTACAAACATATACCTCCATTATCAAATATTCACCAAAACCACATGTGGTGGCTTATTTATTAAAAAAACCCACATATTTAGTAACTGTTACATACATTTATTGTCTCCTACTGTAAAAGCAATATGTTCTTGCAATTTCTAATGGAAAGGAGTATTTTAATGAGTTCTGCCGTGTGAAAATGCAGAGCTTCACTAGCAAGCATTTGTAAAGGGTTAAAATAAAAATACAACTTTTAAGAGAGATGCAGACACAAGGAAAACAACAGTATTTTGAATAGTAACCATGCTACTGTAGTTGTACTTAGCAATTTAAAGGGACAGTAAAGTCATAATTCATGATTCAGACAGAACATACAATTTTTTTTTTTTTTTTTTAATATAATTTTTATTGGTAATCCATTTAGGGGTACAAAAAGAAAAAAAGGATGAGGATAAAGGCAATATTTACATAATAGAGGAGTATACACAAACACAAAAAGAGAAGTGAAAAACTCACAGGATTATTCCTTATTCTTTTCTTTCTTTCGGATTAGGCAGAATGAAAAAAAAAAAAAAAAAAAAAAAAAAAACAACCCAAAAAAATAAAGTATAAGGCATTGTTCCAACTTTCGATGTGATTATACATATACATAATGATGACCTTTCATATGTAAAAAAAAAAAAAAAAAAAATTAAATAAAATAAAAAAAAGTAACAACAAAAAAAAAAAAAAAAAAAAAAAAAAAGGAGGAATATTTAAGCCGAAATAGATCTCTCTCTAATTTTGACCAAACCTAACCTTATACCCTAAGCCTACAACCAGTTCTCGACCAATTAACCCCTCAGTGGAAACCAAAAAAGTTTTTCTGATTTTTAGACAAACAGCTGTGGTGCTATTGAGTTTCATCCTTAGATAAAACGGGCCACAGCTACCGCCAGGGGACAAAAAGATCTTCCGGCCCTGGGGTTGAAACACACAAGACGACAACGACAAACACAACACAAACAAAGAAAGGAAAAAAAAAAAAAAAAAAAGGGGGGGGGGGAAAGAGGAACATGGGGAGGTTAGATTATGTTCGCTTCCAGCGGGGACCCTGATGCTTGGATTTTACCATACTCCTAATAGCACTAATTCGCTATCTTTAAAAGGGTAAATAATATGTTCAATCTCATTAGCAGGGAGGGCTTTGATAAATTGTGACCATTTGGAAAAAAAGTTTTTTATGTCTTGATCTTTTTGCAAGTCAGTATCCAGTTGTTCAATAATACACTGCTTTTTTAAGCAATTTTTGACTTCGGTTAAGCTCGGGGTGGCTTTTAACTTCCATTTCTTTAAAATCAAATATCTCACCGCGAGGATGGCCATGCTTATGCTTTTACTAATCTGATATGGTAGGGTAGGAGTTTCGGAAAAGAAGACTATCCTCCTGGGGGAGAATGTGAAGGAAGGTACCTTGACTATTCTATTAAGCCAAAATTGAACCTTCATCCAAAAACTATGAATTTTTGGGCAGTCCCAGATCATGTGCAGCAGGTCAGCAGATGGAAATGAACATTTGGGGCACTTATTGAACTCCAAGCTACCACATTTAAAGCCTTTCTTAGGAGTGAAATAAGTCATGTGGAGAAGTCTTAAATGTGACTCCCTCCACGTAGCCGAAAGAGTAACCCTACAGGTTTCCTGAATCGAGAAAGTGAGAAGGTCTGGATCCAAAGAGTCCTGCTGAAGCAGGGAGGACCACTTAAGGTAGAGTTTCTCCAAAACACCAGGGCCTTTAAGAGCTGTTAGAGTTTGATAAATGTATGAAATTGATGTAAGCCCACTCTTAAATATTATCAACCATTTTTCTAAATCTCCCATAGACCACTCCCAGCCATAGTCAGTGACCTGCTTAAGAGCAAAATGTCTCACTTGCAAATATGCAAAGAAATCGTGGTTAGAAATAGCGAACTCCTGCTTGAGAGAGTCAAAGGACTTGATACATTTCCTCTCAAAGTCCAATACCTGTTCCAGTCTTACCAGTCCAAGTAATGCCCATTTGGAGAATACAGCTGACTGGATACCTGCTACAAACTGAGGATTATTTAATATAGGGAGATGTTTTGAGGCTTCAATATTTATATGAAGAGCCAATCCTATCCTTCTCCAAATGGAAATTGGATTATAAATGGAGCTCATCTTTTTTATTCCAGTAGGAATCGTGCTGCTGTTGCAATGAGTCAATCCTACCAATGAGTAGGGGTGAATCATATTACTCTCTAAATCCCCGTTAGTAATGTAATTACTGTTAGTAAACCAGTCTGCCGTAATTCGTGCCAGGAATACTTGATTATAGAGACGGAGATCAGGAAGAGACAGTCCTCCGTACTCTCTCGGTAGGGTTAGTTTAGTTAATGAAATTCTCGGTTTTCTCTTCTGCCAAATGAATACTCGTAAAGCAGTATTGAATGCAATGATGTCTTTTGTTTTAAGAAGTAAGGGAGTATTCTGGAGAACATAGAGAATTTTAGGGAGAAGGGACATTTTGTACAAAGCTATACGACCCGACATTGACAGTGGAAGATTCTGCCAGTTTTTTAACACTTCTTTAACACTAGCCAACACCGGGAGTATATTCAATGAATACCAATTGTGAGGATTGTCCGAGATCCAAATACCTAAATATTTAAAGGAGTCCTGAACAATTTTGAAGGGAATAGATATAGGTAATTTTTTAGATTGTTTAATCCAAAGGAGTTCTGATTTTGCAGAATTGACGGAATAGCCTGAGAAAGATCCGAATTTTTCAATTATCCAAAGAAGTTTGGGAATATTACTTTGTGTGTTTGACATATATATTAACACATCATCAGCATAAAGTGCAATTTGCAAGGTTTTTCTTCTAATCTTGATCCCTTCGATCTGCTGGCGAACCTGATTAGCAAGAGGCTCAATAGCTAGATCGAACAAAAGCGGCGAGAGAGGGCAGCCCTGCCTCGTGCCTTTTTCTAGTTTTATGGCCTGCGTAGGAGACCCATTCACTATTATTCTCGTATAAGCGTTCTTGTATAAATTATTAAAAAAAGTCAAAAAGTGACCTGTCAAACCAAATTGTTGTAAAGTAAAGGCTATATGGTCGTGGTAGACCGAGTCGAATGCCTTGCCTGCATCTATTGATATAATTGCCAGGTCAGGAGTGCCCTCTCTAGCCCCCTCTCGCTGGCCCTCGCCTGATTTAAAATAATCTACAACAAGGAACACCTCCCTTATTTTAGCTGAGGAATTACGTTTCTTTAAGAAACCAGCTTGATCCACGTGAATAATGCTGGGCAAATGAGATTGAAGCCTATGTGCAAGTATTGATGACAAAAGTTTATAGTCGGTGTTAAGAAGGGCAATTGGTCTATAAGACTCTTTTTCAGCTGGGTCTTTACCCTGTTTAAGAATAAGGGAGGTGAATGAAGCCACAAAGTCAGGGGAGGGGGTGTTGCCTTTAATGTAGAGATCATTAAATAGTGACGTTAGATGAGGTATTATTTCGGGCATTAGGATCTTGTAGAACTCATTTGGAAGAGCATCTGGTCCCGGGGTTTTATTAAGAGAGAGTTTCTTTATTGAAGCAGAGACTTCAGACTCAGTTATTGGGGCGCAGATCTGATCCAACATTTGGGAGGTTAACCTTGGGTATTGGATTTTCTCCCAGAATTCCTCCCTTTGTTTAAGGTCAGAGGTCTTATGTGCATATATAGATTTAAAGTATTCAGTGAAGATGTCGAGAATTTCTTCAGCTGTTTTATAGGTATTGCCTTCATGACGTAGTGAACTAATTAATGAAGGGGCCCTATCGTGCTTAACCAGATTCGCCAGGAGCTTCCCAGTTTTACTCCCAAAACGATACAGTTTTGCCTGCATCTTTAGGTCTCTCTGAGATGATTGATAAAGGAGGAGTGCATCTCTTTCTCGTAAAGCAGTTGTGTACTTCGACCAGTTCTCCGGTGTTTTCCGTAGAATATAATGATTATAAGTATTTATAACTGATTTCATTACTTCTATTTCTCTTACCTTGAGTTTCTTTGTTCTTGCTATGTTGTACGCTAGGATCTCACCTCGCAAGACCGCCTTCGCTGTCTCCCAGAAAATAGCAGGTTTAGTGATATGCTCATGATTAAGAAGTATGAAATCACGATATTTAGCTATAAGCCAATTTTTAAACTTGTTATCTGTAGCTAGATGCCGGGGAAACCGAAAGCCCATATTCCTTGGAGGATTAGGACTTGGCAGAAAATATAAAGAGATGGGCGCATGGTCCGAAATAGTGATGGGAAAGATTTCTGCCGTTATATTGGAATTAACAAGCCTGTCATCTAGCAAAAACAGATCTATGCGTGATAGCGATTTATGAGCCCTTGAGTGACAAGTAAAGTCTCTGGCCTCTGGATTTTTCAATCTCCAGATGTCAGTGACCCTCAAATTATGTGAGATTTTGTTGAACAGCTTTATTTCAAGATTGTCTCTTTTGGTTTTTATAATGTGGGAGCTTTGCCTAAGTCTGTCCAATGGATACTTTGGGGCCATATTAAAGTCGCCACCAATGACTAGGTATCCTGCTGCACATAACATAAGCCTGTTTTGAAGAACGTCCCAAAAGGACGAATTAAAAACGTTTGGGGCATAAACATTGCAGAATGTATAAAGGATTTTGTTAATTTTCAACTTTGCAATAATGTACCTTCCTTCTTGATCCGTATCTACCTGTATAATCTCATAGCATAATTTTTTTCCCAGGAGGATAGCCACCCCGCTTTTTCTATTGGTAGAGGGAGAGAATATAACTTCTTTTACCCACGAGGCTTTTAATTTAAGCACTTCTTCGGCTTTTAAGTGAGTTTCTTGGAGGAAGGCCAAGTCAGCATAATTCTTCCTCAAAAAAGTTAATATTGCCTTTCGTTTAATGGGGGAGGTGAGGCCTCCTATATTCCAGGAAATTAATTTGAATTTATTATCCATAGCCATATGGGTTTAAAAGTAGAAAAATAATATGGGAGGAAGGGAAGGAGAAAAAGAAAGAAAAAAAAAAAGAAAAAAAAAGAAAAAAAAACACAAGATCACACTTAAACATAAAACATTATCCCTATCCAAACAACCTGCTAGGGGAAGTTTGACCCAGCTTCCCCTTTGCTCTATTTTTTGTGTTATTCTAGTCATTGTATGATACTTATAGTATCCGTCCTACCTGACTTGTAGAACTTATTTCCTAGCCTTTCCCAGAGGGGAATATCTCCTCAAAGAATTTAGCTGCATCCTGTGGCGAGTCAAAATAAGAGGTAATTCCCTCCCTTTGTATTTTTAGTTTTGCTGGGTATAGTAGGGTTGCTCGTATGCCTTGGTTTATGAACCTCGAGCATATTGGGGCAATCTCCCTTCTTTTGGATGCTACTTCTACTGAGTAGTCTTGAAAGATAAGAATTTTTGCATCGCCTAATAAAATAGGTTGATGCTTACGAAAAGCTTGGAGGATTGCCACTTTATGCTGAAAGTTCAAAACTTTAGCAATTATGGGCCTTGGTCTCGGGTTGTCTTTACTTAATAAAGGTGTACCTATCCTATGGGCCCTTTCAATTACAATCTTTGGAAAAGAGTCTGGAAATTGCAGTAAATTAGGTAGTGTCTCTGTGAGGAATTTGTCTAGATTCTCAAATTGTTTTTCCTCGGGGACTCCAATGATTCTCAGATTATTCCTTCTGGATCTGTTTTCTAGGTCTTCTAATTTACTTTGCATTTTAGAGACTGTTAAATTTAAGACCTCAAGATTATTTTTGTACGTCATATTGGTGTCCTCTAGGTCTGAGATCCTTTGCTCCGCTTCGGAGAGTCTATGCGAGAATTGTTTCACTTCATTTGTCAAAGATGCTATATCTTGCTTAATCTCTATTCTTAAGGCCTCAAATTTAGGGGCTAAAGCATCAGAGATTTTACTTACAATACTTTGGATGTCTAATGACTCGCCTACGGATGGATTTGTGCAAGGTGTCTGTACTTCAATTGAAGTTTCATAACTTGCTTTATTTTTTTTGTCCCTTTGTCTTCCTGCCATTGTTGGGGGGGAATTTTTCGGGTAATTGTGAAAATACTTATCCATGTGTTTTAGGGGGTGCTTTGTGAAGGTTTATAATAAGTAGTGAAGGGGAAGTTGAGAGAAAAAAAAAAAAAAAAAAAAAAAAAAAAAAAGGGGGGGAAGGGGGAGTGAATCAAGTGGGAGTGTGATGTGAAGTAGTGAATGACACAACTAAGGATTTAATCTTAGTAGTGAGTGATAATCGGTGCTTATGGGGGAGGAAGGAAAAAAAAAAAAAAAAAAAAAAGGGGGAGGAGTGACAAGGGAAAAGTGAAAAAGTGTTCCTAATTAAATTTAGGAAAAGAAAAAGGAATTGTGTGAGTAGTGATTATAAAAGTGATGAGAATTCCAGTAGGGTGTTATTCCTTCTTTCCCCCTTACAACAGCGAATGGTCAGACAAAGTTAGTTAAACTCCTAGACTATTGTATTGCCCTACTTTCTATAATATGGTATCAATAGTAAGTTTTTATTTCTTTAGTAGTGTCTCAGAATACTTAGCTCCTACCAGTTATTTTTAGAACCTTATCTAACATCAATCTATTAACATTAGTAGTATTAAAAAAGAGACAAAAAAAAAACAACAAAAAAAAAAAAAAAAAAAAAAAAACAAGATCCCTATTCAACTAGACATAATTATGCCTTAGTTCAATTTTCAAAAATACAAAGGTTCTTTTTATAGCTTATTTTGTCAAGCACCCTACTAAAAGATCAGGCACAGCAATACTATACAGTAGATGGGAATAAAACTTTTATAACATATATGCTGTTTTTTAATTATTACCAGCGGAGTAGCAGGGCGTATAACTATGCCCAGGTTTATGGGTCTCTGCAATCAAGGCATGTAGAACATTTATTCATAGGCAAAAATAATATATTCTATGGACCAATTTTACTAGTAATCCTAAGGTGACCCTAGCACACTAAGTTTTTCTAAAAGAGGATACTGTAAAATTGGCTGAGGATTAAAGTAGAATGAAATTGTAGCATATACCAACACATTTAAGTTTAAATGACAAAGCAAAACAGGTATGTTGTTAGAAATATGAGAGAACGTGGACACAGTGGGATATTTGGGACAAAGTTAGTCTGTAAGACAGTATACTGAAATCAAAAACGTTCTTCTGATAGTTCAGTCTTTTTATTGAGGCAGCTTATAGTGAGCAGGGAGGGAAAGTCATGCAGCCAAGACACTGGAGAAGTTTAATAACTTGTGCAGCTTGGCAAAAAAGCAAAATAAATCACACTTTAGTCCACCCAATTTCCTTGTCCAAGTATGGGGATTTAAATGGATAGGAAAGTGTGCTTTTACTTTTATGCTGCCGTGACTTTCAGAGTAAAAAAACTTCCCTTTGGGTTTTGCGATTTCTTTCTGTTAGATGACTTCTTTATCTAGTGCACAGACAAAATTCAGCAGTTATGTAGTGTGCACTTCAACAGAAAGAGAGTACCTTATACCATGCAGTTTGGTGCAATGGAATTGGCAGATCCTGTACGTTCAGCGACCAGGCAGGCAGATCAAGCCAGCATTGAGATATCTTCCTTCCTTCTTCGGTGGTTCAAGTGCCGAGTTACTTCCCAGCCCAGGATGACTGAGCGACACCTGTAGATGGAGGCTGCCAATAATCCACCAGCAGCATCGGTGTGTGGAAACACAAGGCAGCAGTCGCTTCCGCACCACGCCAATGAGCAGCGCGGCGCCGACCCAGCTACGTCACCGGTCAGCGCCCCGATGGTCCAGGCGCACCTCTCCAGGCACAGGACGGAAAGCAGCGGCAAATCCTCGTCCCGTCCAGGCCCAGGAAGGAACCCGGTAAAATTAGGCAATGGTTGGAACAGCACTTTATTGGTGTGTTGAGCCGCTGATAGACCAGGTGTCTTCTTGAGGAATGTGAGTTCTTTAGGTTGGCTCCAGGAATCCCAAGTCCTTAGGCAACCAGCTGCAAGGCAATATCCCGTTCACCTCCTCACGCAACACCGGTGGGAGGGGTGAGGGAGAGCAGCCGGTACTTGCTGTTTAATGTCCGCAGAGGACTGGGGTTATGATGGTAACGGCCAAGCAATAAGAGATGCGGTGCCCTGTGGTAGCACCGCTATGGATCCGGGATCCAGTTGCCCTTGGATAGGTAGCCTCCCTGGACAAGGGTTTGAGCGCGAAAATTACCGCCAGTGGCTAAAGTGGAGATCTAGAGAGAGCGTGCTTGCAGTGTGTCCTGCACTCAGTCTCCTCCCCCGGAACCAGAACATACAATTTTAAACAACTTTTCAATTTACATCTATTATTTATTTTCTTCCTTCACTTGTTATCCTTTGCTGAAAGGTGTATCTAGGAAACCTCAGGAGCAGCAAAGAACCTAGGTTCTAGCTGCTGATTGGTGGCTGCATATATATATATATATATTTATAGTTAGAAACCCGTAGTGCATTGCTGCTCCTTCAACAAATTATACCAAGAGTATTAAGCAAATATAATAGAAGTAAACTGGAAAGTTTTTTAAAATTGTATGTTCTACCTAAATCATGAAAGAAAAAAATTGAATTTCATGTGCCTTTATGTCACTTTGACAAAGAAAGAAGCTCAATTTAAGCCTGTGAATATGCCCCTGCCCCCTGTACAGTAAAACTATCAAGAGTGTGTTGAAAGTGACGGCGCTGTGTCACCTCAAGGGAACCAAACTTCCCACGTCCTCTGAGTCAACCTTGTTGCCTTCACCTCCAAAATAAAAGAGCTCACAATAGTGTAGCAGATTTCAGACAATGTGGTAGGTGCACAAACTGGTTATACTCACGAGATTGCAGTTAAAATAAGCCTTTTATTAAAATCATCACAAAGGTGTCTTCAGGTGCAGCTTCAGGTTTTATTTAAAATACAGCTCAATGCGTTTCGGCTAAAAGAAGCCTTTATTAAGAGCGTAAAGTTAAAACAATTTCTGGAACACAAAATGGGGTTTTAAAACAGTTTAATGGGTATACTATCACTTGCAGCTTAGGGAAGCGCTCAAACACTAACAGCGTGTGTGTCCGATCATGTGACGCTCTTCACGTAGTATACACACCCTCTTGCTTGACATCCGTGGTGACGTGTACACATTCACTCAGCTGTTCCGGTGCAAGGGAAAATAGAGCGCTCCATCCACGCTCACTGACAGTAACAAAAGCAACAACGGTAGCAGTGAGACTCAACACAGATTGTAAATGCAAAGTAGATACCTGTTTATTTAGATCATGTTGGGAATACTTCATAAGCCATATATTTCAAAAAAAGGCAAAATCTCCAACACGTAAAGGCTATAACAGCAAAAGACAGGCAGCAGGACAGGGAATAAGAAAGGTCTTATTTCTCCTGTTAAGTGTAGTCAGTCCACGGGTCATCCATTACTTATGGGATATTAACTCCTCCCCAACAGGAAGTGCAAGAGGATCACCCAAGCAGAGCTGCTATATAGCTCCTCCCCTCTACGTCACACCCAGTCATTCTCTTGCACCCAACTAATAGATAGGATGTGTGAGAGGACTGTGGTGATTAAACTTAGTTTTTATATCTTCAATCAAAAGTTTGTTATTTTAAACGGCACCGGAGTGTGTTGTTTTCTTCTCAGGCAGAATTTGAAGAAGAATCTACCTGAGTTTTGTGTATGATCTTAGCGGACGTAACTAAGATCCATTTGCTGTTCTCGGCCATTCTGAGGAGTAAGGTAACTTCAGATCAGGGGACAGCGGGCAGGTTCACCTGCAAAGAGGTATGTTGCAGTATATTATTTTCTAAGGAATGGAATTGACTGAGAAAATACTGCTAATACCGATATAATGTAAGTACAGCCTTAAATGCAGTGGTAGCAACTGGTATCAGGCTGATATGTATGTATGTTTACACTTAAGTATTTCTGGGGAATGGCACTTCACTGGGAAAATACTGTATGCATATAACTTTTAGCCTAACTTGCAGTGTGAGCGACTAGCAGCAGGCTTTTAATGACATTTCATAAATTAGATTTTAAACGTTTGCTGGCATGTTAAATCGTTTAATTATCTGAGGTACTTGGTGAAAAATTGGTTTGGGCGTTATTTTCCACATGGCTGTCGATTGTTTTAAATTAAAACAGTTTACTGAGCTTCCCTCACTGTTGTATTGTGAGTGGGAGGGGCCTATTTTGGCGCTTTTACTACGCATCAGAAATTCAGTCACAGTCTGCCTTTTTCTCCCTGCATGATCCAGGACGTCTCCACAGAGCTCAGGGGTCTTCAAAACTAGTTTTGAGGGAGGTAATCACTCACAGCAGACCTGTGAGACTGTGCTTTGACTGTGATAAAAACGATTATATTTCTCCAACATTGGTGTGTCCGGTCCACGGCGTCATCCTTACTTGTGGGATATTCTCTTCCCCAACAGGAAATGGCAAAGAGTCCCAGCAAAGCTGGTCACATGATCCCTCCTAGGCTCCGCCCACCCCAGTCATTCTCTTTGCCGTTGCACAGGCAACATCTCCACGGAGATGGTTAAGAGTTTTTTGGTGTTTAAATGTAGTTTTATTCTTCTATCAAGTGTTTGTTGTTTTAAAATAGTGCTGGTATGTACTATTTACTCTGAAACAGAAAAGGATGAAGATTTCTGTTTGTAAGAGGAAGATGATTTTAGCAGACAGTAACTAAAATCGATTGCTGTTTCCACACAGGACTGTTGAGATGAAGTAACTTCAGTTGGGGGAAACAGTTAGCAGTCTTTTCTGCTTAAGGTATGACTAGCCATATTTCTAACAAGACCATGTAATGCTGGAAGGCTGTCATTTCCCCTCATGGGGACCGGTAAGCCATTTTCTTAGTTAAACATAAAAGAATAAAGGGCTTCAAAAAGGGCTTAAAAACTGGTAGACATTTTTCTGGGCTAAAACAATTGCTTTACTAGGTATATTATGCAGATTCTAACTAATTATTGGTATTATAATCTTGGGGAACATTTAGAAAAACGGCAGGCACTGTGTTGGACACCTTTTTCAGATGGGGGCCTTTCTAGTTATAGACAGAGCCTCATTCTGGGACTGTATAGGGGTTAAATGTAAAAAAATTTTGGATCTAAAGATCCTAAACAAATTTCTCAGGGTACCATCGTTCAAAATGGAAACTATTCGAACAATCCTACCTACTATCCAGGAAAATCAATTTATGACTACCGTGGATTTAAAGGATGCGTACCTACATATTCCTATCCACAAGGAACATCATCAGTTCCTAAGGTTCGCTTTTCTGGACAAGCATTACCAGTTTGTGGCACTTCCATTTGGATTAGCCACTGCTCCAAGGATTTTCACAAAGGTACTAGGGTCCCTTCTAGCGGTTCTAAGACCAAGGGGCATTGCAGTAGTACCTTACTTGGACGACATCCTGATTCAACCGTCGTCCCTGTCAAAAGCAAAGGCTCATACGGACATCGTCCTAGCCTTTCTCAGATCTCACGGATGGAAGGTGAACAAAGAAAAAAGTTCTCTGTCCCCGTCAACAAGAGTTCCCTTCTTGGGAACAATAATAGATTCCTTAGAAATGAGGATTTTTCTGACAGAGGTCAGAAAATCAAAACTTCTAAGCGCTTGTCAAGTACTTCATTCTGTTCCTCGTCCTTCCATAGCGCAGTGCATGGAAGTAATAGGATTGATGGTTGCAACAATGGACATAGTTCCTTTTGCACGAATTCATCTAAGACCATTACAACTGTGCATGCTCAGACAGTGGAATGGGGATTATACAGACTTGTCTCCGACGATTCAAGTAGATCAAAAGACCAGAGATTCACTCCGTTGGTAGCTGACCCTGGACAATCTGTCACAGGGAATGAGCTTCCGCAGACCAGAGTGGGTCATTGTCACGACCGACGCCAGCCTAGTGGGCTGGGGCGCGGTCTGGGAATCCCTGAAAGCTCAGGGTCTATGGTCTCGGGAAGAGTCTCTTCTCCCGATAAACATTCTGGAACTGAGAGCGATATTCAATGCTCTCAGAGCTTGGCCTCAACTAGCAAAGGCCAAATTCATAAGGTTTCAGTCAGACAACATGACGACCGTTGCATATATCAATCATCAGTGGGGAACAAGGACTTCCCTGGCGATGAAAGAAGTGACCAAGATAATTCAATGGGCGGAGGATCACTCCTGCCACTTGTCTGCGATCCACATCCCAGGAGTGGAAAATTGGGAAGCGGATTTTCTGAGTCGTCAGACATTCCATCCGGGGGAGTGGGAACTCCATCCGGAAATCTTTGCCCAAATAACTCAATTATGGGGCATTCCAGACATGGATCTGATGGCGTCTCGTCAGAACTTCAAGGTTCCTTGCTATGGGTCCAGATCCAGGGATCCCAAGGCGACCCTAGTAGATGCACTAGTAGCACCTTGGACCTTCAACCTAACTTATGTATTCCCACCGTTTCCTCTCATCCCCAGGCTGGTAGCCAGGATCAATCAGGAGAGGGCCTCGGTGATCTTGATAGCTCCTGCGTGGCCACGCAGGACTTGGTATGCAGACCTGGTGAATATGTCATCGGCTCCACCATGGAAGCTACCTTTGAAACAGGACCTTCTTGTTCAGGGTCCATTCGAACATCCGAATCTGGTTTCCCTCCAACTGACGGCTTGGAGATTGAACGCTTGATTTTATCAAAGCGTGGGTTTTCAGATTCTGTAATAGATACTCTGATTCAGGCTAGAAAGCCTGTAACTAGAAAAATTTACCATAAAATATGGAAAAAATATATCTGTTGGTGTGAATCTAAAGGATTCCCATGGAACAAGATAAAAATTCCTAAGATTCTATCCTTTCTACAAGAAGGTTTGGAGAAAGGATTATCTGCAAGTTCTCTGAAGGGACAGATCTCTGCTTTATCTGTTTTACTTCACAAAAGACTGGCAGCTGTGCCAGATGTTCAAGCATTTGTTCAGGCTCTGGTTAGGATCAAGCCTGTTTACAGACCTTTGACTCCTCCCTGGAGTCTAAATCTAGTTCTTTCAGTTCTTCAAGGGGTTCCGTTTGAACCCTTACATTCCGTAGATATTAAGTTATTATCTTGGAAAGTTTTGTTTTTGGTTGCAATTTCTTCTGCTAGAAGAGTTTCAGAGTTATCTGCTCTGCAGTGTTCTCCGCCCTATCTGGTGTTCCATGCAGATAAGGTGGTTTTGCGTACTAAGCCTGGTTTTCTTCCGAAAGTTGTTTCCAACAAAAATATTAACCAGGAGATAGTTGTACCTTCTTTGTGTCCGAATCCAGTTTCAAAGAAGGAACGTTTGTTACACAATTTGGACGTAGTCCGTGCTCTAAAATTCTATTTAGAGGCTACTAAAAATTTCAGACAAACATCTTCCTTGTTTGTTGTTTATTCTGGTAAAAGGAGAGGTCAAAAAGCGACTTCTACCTCTCTTTCCTTTTGGCTTAAAAGCATTATCCGATTGGCTTATGAGACTGCCGGACGGCAGCCTCCTGAAAGAATCACAGCTCACTCCACTAGGGCTGTGGCTTCCACATGGGCCTTCAAGAACGAGGCTTCTGTTGACCAGATATGTAAGGCAGCGACTTGGTCTTCACTGCACACTTTTGCCAAATTTTACAAATTTGATACTTTTGCTTCTTCGGAGGCTATTTTTGGGAGAAAGGTTTTGCAAGCCGTGGTGCCTTCCATTTAGGTGACCTGATTTGCTCCCTCCCTTCATCCGTGTCCTAAAGCTTTGGTATTGGTTCCCACAAGTAAGGATGACGCCGTGGACCGGACACACCAATGTTGGAGAAAACAGAATTTATGCTTACCTGATAAATTACTTTCTCCAACGGTGTGTCCGGTCCACGGCCCGCCCTGGTTTTTTAATCAGGTCTGATGAATTATCTTCTCTAACTACAGTCACCACGGTATCATATGGTTTCTCCTATATATATTTCCTCCTGTCCGTCGGTCGAATGACTGGGGTGGGCGGAGCCTAGGAGGGATCATGTGACCAGCTTTGCTGGGACTCTTTGCCATTTCCTGTTGGGGAAGAGAATATCCCACAAGTAAGGATGACGCCGTGGACCGGACACACCGTTGGAGAAAGTAATTTATCAGGTAAGCATAAATTCTGTTTTTCAATTGTTATCCGTTTTTTCTGGTATTAAGGGTTAATCATCCATTGCTAATGAGTGCAATCCTTTGCTAAATTTATGTTTTTTACTGTGAAAATTTGGTTTCTATAACTAATCCGGTTCATTGTTATTCAACTGTGACAGTTTTTGTGTGCTTCTTAAAGGCACAGTAACGTTTTGCATATTGCTTGTAAATTTAGTTGAAAAGTATTTCCAAGCTTGCTAGTCTAATTGCTAGTTTGTTTAAACATGTCTGACACAGAGGAATCTCTTTGTGCAATATGTTCAAAAGCCAAGGTGGAGCCCAATAGAAATTTATGTACTAATTGCATTGATGCTACTTTAAATAAAAGTCAATCTGTACATGTTAAGCAACATTCACCAGACAACGAGGGGGAAGTTATGCCGACTAACTTGCCTCACGTGTCAGTACCTGCATCTCCCGCTCAGGAGGTGCGTGATATTGTAACGCCAAGTACATCAGGGCGGCCATTACAAATCACTCTACAAGACATGGCTAATGTTATGACTGAAGTTTTGTCTAAATTGCCAGAACTTAGGGGTAAACGAGATCACTCTGGGGTGAGAACAGAGTGCGCTGATAATGCTAGGGCCATGTCTGATACTGCGTCACAATTTGCAGAGCATGAGGACGGAGAGCTTCATTCTGCGGGTGACGGATCTGATCCAAATAAACTGGATTCAGACATTTCAAATTTTAAGTTTAAGCTGGAAAACCTCCGTGTATTACTAGGGGAGGTGTTAGCGGCTCTGAATGATTGTAACACAGTTGCAATCCCAGAGAAAATGTGTAGGTTGGATAAATATTTTGCGGTACCGACGAGTACTGACGTTTTTCCTATACCTAAGAGACTTACTGGAATTGTTACTAAGGATTGGGATAGACCCGGTGTGCCTTTCTCACCCCCTCCTATATTCAGAAAAATGTTTCCAATAGACGCCACCACACGGGACTTATGGCAAACGGTCCCTAAGGTGGAGGGAGCAGTTTCTACTTTAGCTAAGCGTACCACTATCCCGGTGGAGGATAGTTGTGCCTTTTCAGATCCAATGGATAAAAAGTTAGAGGGTTACCTTAAGAAAATGTTTGTTCAACAAGGTTTTATATTGCAACCCCTTGCATGCATTGCGCCTGTCACGGCTGCGGCAGCATTTTGGTTTGAGTCTCTGGAAGAGACCCTTGACTCAGCGCCATTAGATGAGATTACACACAAGCTTAAAACCCTTAAGCTAGCTAATTCATTTATTTCTGATGCCGTGGTACATTTAACTAAACTTACGGCTAAGAATTCCGGATTCGCCATTCAGGCACGCAGAGCGCTGTGGCTAAAATCCTGGTCAGCTGATGTAACTTCTAAATCTAAATTACTTAACATACCTTTCAAGGGGCAGACTTTATTCGGGCCCGGTTTGAAAGAAATTATCGCTGATATTACGGGAGGTAAAGGCCATGCCCTGCCTCAAGACAGAGCCAAACCTAGGGCTAGACAGTCTAATTTTCGTGCCTTTCGTAACTTCAAGGCAGGAGCAGCATCAACTTCCTCTGCTCCAAAACAGGAAGGAGCTGTTGCTCGCTACAGACAAGGCTGGAAACCTAACCAGACCTGGAACAAGGGCAAGCAGGCCAGAAAACCTGCTGCTGCCCCTAAGACAGCATGAAGTGAGGGCCCCCGATCCGGAAACGGATCTAGTGGGGGGCAGACTCTCTCTCTTCGCCCAGGCTTGGGCAAGAGATGTCCAGGATCCCTGGGCGTTGGAGATCATATCTCAGGGATATCTTCTGGACTTCAAAGCTTCTCCTCCACAAGGGAGATTTCACCTTTCAAGGTTGTCAACAAACCAGATAAAGAAAGAGGCGTTTCTACGCTGTGTACAAGACCTTTTACTAATGGGAGTGATCCACCCAGTTCCGCGGTCGGAACACGGACAAGGATTTTACTCAAATCTGTTTGTGGTTCCCAAAAAAGAGGGAACCTTCAGACCAATATTGGATTTAAAGATCCTAAACAAATTCCTAAGAGTTCCATCGTTCAAAATGGAAACTATTCGGACAATCTTACCCATGATCCAAAGAGGTCAGTACATGACCACAGTGGATTTAAAGGATGCTTACCTTCACATACCGATTCACAAAGAACATTACCGGTATCTAAGGTTTGCCTTCCTAGACAGGCATTACCAGTTTGTAGCTCTTCCCTTCGGGTTGGCTACGGCTCCAAGAATCTTTACAAAGGTTCTGGGCTCTCTTCTGGCGGTACTAAGACCGCGAGGAATTTCGGTAGCTCCGTACCTAGACGACATTCTGATACAAGCGTCAAGCTTCCAAACTGCCAAGTCTCATACAGAGTTAGTACTGGCATTTCTAAGGTCGCATGGGTGGAAAGTGAACGAGGAGAAGAGTTCTCTCTTACCACTCACAAGAGTTCCCTTCTTGGGGACTCTTATAGATTCTGTAGAAATGAAAATTTACCTGACAGAGGACAGGTTAACAAAGCTTCTAAATGCTTGCCGTGTCCTTCATTCCATTCAACACCCGTCAGTGGCTCAATGCATGGAGGTAATCGGCTTAATGGTAGCGGCAATGGACATAGTTCCTTTTGCACGCCTGCACCTCAGACCGCTGCAATTGTGCATGCTAAGTCAGTGGAATGGGGATTACTCAGATTTGTCCCCTACGCTGAATCTGGATCAAGAGACCAGAGATTCTCTTCTATGGTGGCTTTCTCGGCCACATCTGTCCAGGGGGATGCCCTTCAGCAGGCCAGACTGGACAATTGTAACAACAGACGCCAGCCTACTAGGTTGGGGCGCTGTCTGGAATTCCCTGAAGGCTCAGGGATCATGGACTCAAGAGGAGAGTCTCCTTCCAATAAACATTCTGGAATTGAGAGCAGTTCTCAATGCCCTTCTGGCTTGGCCTCAGTTAGCAACTCTGAGGTTCATCAGGTTTCAGTCGGACAACATCGCGACTGTGGCTTACATCAACCATCAGGGAGGGACAAGGAGTTCCCTAGCGATGATGGAAGTATCAAAGATAATTCGCTGGGCAGAGTCTCACTCTTGCCACCTGTCAGCGATCCACATCCCAGGAGTGGAGAACTGAGAGGCGGATTTCCTAAGTCGCCAGACTTTTCATCCGGGGGAGTGGGAACTTCATCCGGAGGTCTTTGCCCAAATACTTCGACGTTGGGGCAAACCAGATATGGATCTCATGGCGTCTCGCCAGAACGCCAAGCTTCCTTGTTACGGGTCCAGGTCCAGGGACCCGGGAGCGGTCCTGATAGATGCCTTGACAGCACCTTGGACCTTCAGGATGGCTTATGTGTTTCCACCCTTCCCGATGCTTCCTCGTTTGATTGCCAGGATCAAACAGGAGAAAGCATCGGTGATTCTAATAGCGCCTGCGTGGCCACGCAGGACCTGGTATGCAGATCTAGTGGACATGTCATCCTGTCCACCTTGGTCTCTGCCTCTGAGACAGGACCTTCTAATTCAGGGTCCTTTCAAACATCAAAATCTAATTTCTCTGAAGCTGACTGCATGGAAATTGAACGCTTGATTTTATCAAAGCGTGGATTTTCGGAGTCAGTAATTAATACCTTAATACAGGCTAGGAAACCTGTTACCAGGAAAATTTACCATAAGATATGGCGTAAATACTTACACTGGTGCGAATCCAAGAGTTAAACATGGAGTAAGGTTAGGATTCCTAGGATATTGTCTTTTCTACAAGAAGGTTTAGAAAAGGGTTTATCTGCAAGTTCTTTAAAGGGACAGATCTCAGCTCTGTCCATCCTTTTACACAAACGTCTGTCAGAAGTTCCAGACGTTCAGGCTTTTTGTCAGGCTTTGGCTAGGATTAAGCCTGTGTTTAAGACTGTAGCTCCACCGTGGAGCTTAAATTTAGTTCTTAACGTTTTACAGGGTGTTCCGTTTGAACCCCTTCATTCCATTGATATCAAGCTGTTATCTTGGAAAGTTCTGTTTTTAATGGCTATTTCCTCGGCTCGTAGAGTCTCTGAGTTATCAGCCTTACATTGTGATTCTCCTTATCTGATTTTTCATTCAGATAAGGTAGTTCTGCGTACTAAACCTGGGTTCTTACCTAAGGTAGTCACTAACAAGAATATCAATCAAGAGATTGTTGTTCCATCATTGTGCCCTAACCCTTCTTCAAAGAAGGAACGACTTCTGCACAATCTAGACGTAGTCCGTGCCCTGAAATTTTATTTACAGGCAACTAAAGATTTTCGCCAAACTTCTTCCCTGTTTGTCGTTTATTCTGGACAGAGGAGAGGTCAAAAAGCATCTGCTACCTCTCTATCCTTTTGGCTTCGTAGCATAATACGTTTAGCCTATGAGACTGCTGGACAGCAACCTCCTGATAGGATTACAGCTCATTCTACTAGAGCTGTGGCTTCCACTTTGGCCTTTAAGAATGAGGCCTCTGTTGAACAGATTTGCAAGGCTGCAACTTGGTCTTCTCTTCATACTTTTTCCAAATTTTACAAATTTGACACTTTTGCTTCTTCGGAGGCTGTTTTTGGGAGAAAGGTTCTTTAGGCAGTGGTTCCTTCCGTATAAAGATGCTGCCTGTCCCTCCCGTCATCCGTGTACTTTAGCTTTGGTATTGGTATCCCATAAGTAATGGATGACCCGTGGACTGACTACACTTAACAGGAGAAAACATAATTTATGCTTACCTGATAAATTCCTTTCTCCTGTAGTGTAGTCAGTCCACGGCCCGCCCTGTTTTTTATGGCAGGTCTAAATTTTAAATTATACTCCAGTCACCACTGCACCCTATAGTTTCTCCTTTCTCGTTTGGTTTTCGGTCGAATGACTGGGTGTGACGTAGAGGGGAGGAGCTATATAGCAGCTCTGCTTGGGTGATCCTCTTGCACTTCCTGTTGGGGAGGAGTTAATATCCCATAAGTAATGGATGACCCGTGGACTGACTACACTACAGCAGAAAGGAATTTATCAGGTAAGCATAAATTATGTTTCCCTGTCCTGCTGCCTGTCTTTTGCTGTTATAGCCTTACGTGTTGGAGATTTTGCCTTTTTTTGAAATATATGGCTTATGAAGTATTCCCAACATGATCTAAATAAACCGGTATCTACTTTGCATTTACAATCTGTGTTGAGTCTCACTGCTACCGGGTGCGCTGGATTTGTTGCTTTTGTAATGGGTATACTAGTCTTAAAGCCCGTGTACACAGGCCCGCGCAGGGTATTGTGGGGAATGTAGTGCTCGCTACTACAATCCCCTTAATACTGCGGTTTCTTCTTAAGGCCAGGTATGTTTGTCTCGCTGCGGTTTTTCCTTGAGGCCAGGTATGTTTGTCTTGTGCCAGGTATGTTTATCTTGCGCAGTCTCTACTGTGCATGAATGCGTCGGACAAACATACGTGGCCTTTTATTATATAGGATGTTAGTGACATTTGTTCCTGAAGAGCAACTGGTCAACTGTCTGGGGAGCTTCTAATTCTCCCAGACTGAGCATCTTACACCTATTAGGTTCCCATATTCCTTACAAATACTGCAACACTGAAATCCTCTCTAGTTTTGTTTTTCAACATTATTGGACCATATTGTTGGATTTTGGGTTAACAATGAGTTGCTGTTTGTAAAGGATTCAGTAATAGTACCATAAGGACTTTCTTGGACTCTCCATCATATAATTGATCTAGGTGAAAGATTATTTATTGTTACTAGATATACTGTATATGGATATGTAGATTGCGGTGGTACCTCTACAGGAAGTTTATTTTCTTTAATCAAGATTTGTGTCAGTTTAGGACTCATTTTGTTATATTAAAGCAAACATAGATCAATTACTAGCAGATGTTACCACCATTTTTTCTCCATGTTTTGAATATGAAGTTTGCACTTTTTTCTATTAAAATCTGTACAATTCTTCAATTGTACTACACCCTTGGTGAGACATTATTTAATTTTAAAATCACATACACCTAGATTACGAGTTTTGCGTTAGAGGCTATGCGGTGCTAATGAGCAGTTTATGCTCACCGCTCACTTACAGACAGCGCTGGTATTACGGGTTTTTACAACCCAGACAAGAAGTGAGCGTTGAGCAAAATTTTGCTCCTTAACGCTCTCCAATACCAGCGCTGCTTACATTAGCGGTGAGCTGGTGTAACATGCTCGTGCACGATTTCCCCATAGGAATCAACAGGGAGAGCCAGCTGTAAAAAAGTCTAACATATGCAAAAAAAGCAGCGTAAAACTCATTAACGCAGCCCCATTGATTCCTATAGGGAAAGAAAATTTATGTCTACACCTAACACCCTAACATGAACCCAGAGTCTAAACACCCCTTAGTCTTACACTTATTAACCTCTAATCTGCCGTCCCAGACATCGCCCCAACCTACATTATAATATTAACCCCTGATCTGCCACTCCGGACACCGCCGCCACCTACCTTATACTTATAAACCCCTAATCTGCTGCCCCCAACATCGCCGACACCTACATTATATTTATTAACCGCTAATCTGCCTTCCCCAATGTCGCCGCAACCTACCTACACTTCTTAACCCCTAATCTGCCGCCCCCAACGTTGCCGCCACTATAATAAACATATTAAACCCTAAACCTAAGTCTAACCCTAACCCCCCTAACTTAAATATAATTTAAATAAATCTAAATAAAATGACTATAATCAACTAAATTATTCCTATTTAAAACTAAATACTTACCTGTAAAATAAACCCTAAGCTAGCTACAATATAACTAATAGTTACATTGTATCTAGCTTAGGGTTTATTTTTATTTTACAGGCAAGTTTGTATTTATTTTAACTAGGTAGAATAGTTAGTAACTATTTAATAAACTACCTAGCTAAAATAAATACAAAAGTACCTATAAAATAAAACCTAACCTAAGTTACACTAACACCTAACACTACACTATAATTAAATTAATTCCCTAAATTAAATACAATTAAATAAAATTAGCTAAAGTACAAAAAAAGCCCCACTAAATTACAGAAAATAATAAACAAATTACAAGATTTTTAAACTAATTACACCTAATCTAATCCCCCTAACAAAATAAAAAGCCCCACCAAAATAAAAAAAGCCCTACCCTACACTAAATTACAAATAGCCCTTAAAAGGGCCTTTTGCGGGGCATTGCCCCAAAGTAATCAGCTCTTTTACCTGTAAAAAAATTACAAATCCCCCCCCAACATTAAAACCCACCACCCACACAACCAACACTACTCTAAAACCCACCCAATACCCCCTTAAAAGAACCTAACACTAACCCCTTGAAGATCACCTTACCGGGAGAAGTCTTCATCCAACCGGGCCGAAGTCCTCAACGAATCCGGCAGAAGTGGTCCTCCAGGCGGGCAGAAGTCTTCATCCAGACGGCATCTTCTATCTTCATCCATCCGGCGCGCAGCGGGTCCATCTTCAAGACATCTGACACGGAGCATCCTCTTCTTTCCACGGCGACTGAAGAATGAAGGTTCCGTTAAGTGACGTCATCCAAGATGGCGTCCCTTCAATTCCGATTCCAATCGGAATTAAGGTAGGAAAAATCCTATTGGCTGATCCAATCAGCCAATAGGATTGAGCTGGCATTCTATTGGCTGTTCCAATCAGCCAATAGAATGCCAGCTCATCCTATTGGCCGATTGCATCAGCCAATAGGATTTTTTCTACCTTAATTCTGATTGGAATCGGAATTGAAGGGACGCCATCTTGGATGACGTCACTTATAGGTACCTTCATTCTTCAATCGCCGTGGAAAGAAGAGGATGCTCCGCATCGGATGTCTTGAAGATGAACCCGCTCTGCGCCGGATGGATGAAGATAGAAGATGCCGTCTGGATGAACACTTCTGACCGTCTGGAGGACCACTTCTGCCGAATTTGTTGAGGACTTCGGCCCGGTTGGATGAGACTTCTCCCGGTAAGGTGATCTTCAAGGGGTTAGTGTTAGTTTTTTTTTTAAGGGGGTATAGGGTGGGTTTTAGAGTAGGGTTGGTTGTGTGGGTGGTGGGTTTTAATGTTGGGGGGGATTTGTAATTTTTTTTACAGGTAAAAGAGCTGATTACTTTGGGGCAATGCCCAGCAAAAGACCCTTTTACGGGCTATTTGCAATTTAGTATAGGGTAGGGCTTTTTTTTATTTTGGGGGGCTTTTTTATTTTGTTAGGGGGATTAGATTAGGTGTAATTAGTTTAAAAATCTTGTAATTTGTTTATTATTTTCTGTAATTTAGTGTTTGTTTGTTTTTTGTACTTTAGCTAATTTTATTTAATTGTATTTAATTTAGGGAATTAATTTAATTATAGTGTAGTGTTAGGTGTTAGCATAACTTAGGTTAGGTTTTATTTTACAGGTACTTTTGTATTTATTTCTCTTGTTAAGTGTAGTCAGTCCACGGGTCATCCATTACTTATGGAATATATCTCTTCCTAACAGGAAGCTGCAAGAGGATCACCCAAGCAGAGCTGCTATATAGCTCCTCCCCTCACATGTCATATTCAGTCATTCTCTTGCAGCCTAACTAAAGATAGGTCGCTGTGAGAGGTCTGTGGTGTTTTTTAACTTAGTTTATTTCTACAATCAAAAGTTTGTTATTTTAAATGGCACCGGAGTGTGCTGTTTGTTCTCAGGCAGCATTAGAAGAAGAATCTGCCTGCGTTTTCTATGATCTTAGCAGACGTAACTAAGATCCACTGGCTGTTCTCATCTGAGGAGTGAGGTAACTTCAGAAAAGGGGAATAGCATGCAGGGCCCCCCTGCAAATGAGGTATGTGCAGTAAATTATTTTTCTGAGGAATGGAATTGACTGAGAAAATACTGCTGATACCAATGTAAAGTAAGTTCAGCCTTAAATGCAGTGATAGCGACTGGTATTAGGCTGATGAGTGTGTGTACACTGAATGTATTTTTCTAAGGAATGGAATTGACTCTGAAAATACTATTAATACTGAAGTAATGTATGAGCCTTAACTGCAGTAAAAGCGACTGGTAGCAGGCTTATTAATAACACTTCATAACTTTTAAAATGTATGTTTAAAACGTTTACTGGCATGTTAATCGTTTTTTGTGAGGTACTTGATGATAAAACTTATTGGGGCATGATTTTTACCACATGGCCATCTTTGTTTTCTGCATAGAAACATTTATCTGAGCTTCCCCACTGTTGTAATATGAGTGGGAGGGGCCTATTTTAGCGCTTTTTTGCGCAGTAAAAATTCAGTCACAATCTGTCTACTTCATCCTCCATGATCCAGATCGTCTCTAGAGAGCTCAGGGGTCTTCAAAATTCATTTTGAGGGAGGTAATCAGTCACAGCAGACCTGTGACAGTGTGTTTTGACTGTGATAAAAACGTTAATTATTAAATTGTTATCCGTTTTTGGGTATTAAGGGGTTAATCATCCATTTGCTGGTGGGTGCAATCCTTTGCTAACTTAATACATTTACTGTGAAAAATTGGTTGCTATAACTATTTTGGTTCATTGTTTTTTCAACTGTGACAGCTTTTTGTGCTTCTTAAAGGCACAGTAGCGTTTTTTTATATTGCTTGTAAATTTATTTAGAAAAGTATTTCCAAGCTTGCTAGTCTCATTGCTAGTCTGTTTAAACATGTCTGACACAGATGAATCTCTTTGTTCACTATGTTTAAAGGCCAATGTGGAGCCCAATAGAAATTTGTGTACTAATTGCATTGATGTTACTTTAAATAAAAGTCAATCTTTACATGTAAAGAAATTATCACCAGACAACGAGGGGGAAGTTATGCCGAATAACTCAACTCACGTGTCAGTACCTTCGCCTCCCGCTCAGGAGGTGCGTGATTTTGTGGCGCCAAGTACATCAGGGAGGCCCTTACAAATCACTTTGCAAGACATGGCTACTGTTATGACAGAAGTATTATCTAAATTGCCAGAATTAAGAGGCAAGCGCGATAGCTCTGGGTTAAGGACAGAGCACGCGGATGAGGTGAGAGCCATGTCAGATACTGCGTCACAGTTTGCAGAACATGAAGACGGAGAGCTTCATTCTGTGGGTGACGGATCTGATCCAGGGAGACTGGATTCAGAGATTTCTAATTTTAAATTTAAGCTTGAGAACCTCCGCATATTGCTAGGGGAGGTATTAGCGGCTCTGAATGATTGTAACACGGTTGCAATTCCAGAAAAATTATGTAGGTTGGATAGATACTATGCGGTACCGGTGTGTACTGACGTGTTTCCTATACCTAAAAGGCTTACAGAGATTATTAGCAAGGAGTGGGATAGACCTGGTGTGCCTTTTTCCCTTCCTCCCATATTTAGGAAAATGTTTCCTATAGACGCCACCACACGAGACTTATGGCAGACGGTCCCTAAGGTGGAGGGAGCAGTTTCTACTTTAGCTAAGCGTACCACTATCCCGGTGGAGGATAGTTGTGCCTTTTCAGATCCAATGGATAAGAAATTAGAGGGTTACCTTAAGAAAATGTTTGTTCAACAAGGTTTTATCTTACAGCCCCTTGCATGCATTGCGCCTGTCACTGCTGCGGCGGCATTCTGGTTTGAGTCTCTGGAAGAGGCCATTCGCACAGCTCCATTGGATGAAATTATGAACAAGCTTAAAGCACTTAAGCTAGCTAATGCATTTGTTTCTGATGCCATCGTACATTTAACCAAACTTACGGCTAAGAACTCCGGATTCGCCATCCAAGCGCGCAGAGCGCTATGGCTTAAATGCTGGTCAGCTGACGTGACTTCTAAATCTAAATTGCTTAATATTCCTTTCAAAGGGCAGACCTTATTCGGGCCCGGCTTGAAAGAAATTATAGCTGACATTACGGGAGGTAAGGGCCATGCTCTACCTCAGGACAGGGCCAAATCAAAGGCCAAACAGTCTAATTTTCGTGCCTTTCGTAACTTCAAGGCAGGAGCAGCATCAACTTCCTCCGCTCCAAAACAGGAAGGAGCTGTTGCTCGTTACAGGCAGGGCTGGAAAGTTAACCAGTCCTGGAACAAGGGCAAGCAGGCCAAGAAACCTGCTGCTGCCCCTAAGACAGCATGAAGAGAGGGCCCCCTATCCGGAAACGGATCTAGTGGGGGGCAGACTTTCTCTCTTCGCCCAGGCTTGGGCAAGAGATGTCCAGGATCCCTGGGCGTTGGAGATCATATCTCAGGGATATCTCCTGGACTTCAAAACTTCTCCACCACGAGGGAGATTTCATCTTTTAAGGTTATCAGCAAACCAAATAAAGAAAGAGGCGTTTCTACGCTGTGTACAAGACCTCTTACTAATGGGGGTGATCCACCCAGTTCCGCGGACGGAACACGGGCAAGGATTCTATTCAAATCTATTTGTGGTTCCCAAGAAAGAGGGAACCTTCAGACCAATCTTGGACTTAAAAATCCTAAACAAATTCCTAAGAGTTCCATCGTTCAAAATGGAAACTATTCGAACCATCCTTCCCATGATCCAAGAGCGTCAGTACATGACCACAGTGGACTTAAAGGATGCCTACCTTCACATACCGATTCACAAGGATCATTATCGGTACCTAAGATTTGCTTTCCTAGACAGGCATTACCAGTTTGTAGCTCTTTCCTTCGGATTAGCTACGGCTCCAAGAATCTTTACAAAATTTCTGGGCTCACTTCTGGCGGTACTAAGACCGCGAGGCATAGCGGTGACTCCGTACCTAGACGACATTCTGATACAAGCGTCAAGTTTTCAAACTGCCAAGTCTCATACAGAGATAGTTCTGGCATTTCTGAGGTCGCATGGGTGGAAGGTGAACGTGGAAAAGAGTTCTCTATTACCACTTACAAGGGTTCCCTTTCTAGGGACTCTTACAGATTCTGTAGAGATGAAAATTTACCTGACAGAGGCCAGGTTATCAAAACTTCTAAATGCTTGCCGTGTCCTTCATTCCATTCCACACCCGTCAGTAGCTCAGTGCATGGAAGTAATCGGCTTAATGGTAGCGGCAATGGACATAGTACCATTTGCGCGCCTGCATCTCAGACCGCTGCAATTGTGCATGCTAAGTCAGTGGAACGGGGATTACTCAGATTTGTCCCCCCTACTAAATCTGGATCAAGAGACCAGAGATTCTCTTCTATGGTGGCTTTCTCGGCCACATCTGTCCAAGGGGATGACCTTTCGCAGGCCAGATTGGACGATTGTAACAACAGACGCCAGCCTTCTAGGCTGGGGCGCAGTCTGGAACTCCCTGAAGGCTCAGGGATTATGGACTCAGGAGGAGAAACTCCTCCCAATAAATATTCTGGAATTAAGAGCAATATTCAATGCTCTCCTAGCTTGGCCTCAGTTAGCAACTCTGAGGTTCATCAGATTTCAGTCGGACAACATCACGACTGTGGCTTACATCAACCATCAAGGGGGAACCAGAAGTTCCCTAGCGATGTTGGAAGTCTCAAAGATAATTTGCTGGGCAGAGTCTCACTCTTGCCACCTGTCAGCGATTTACATCCCAGGCGTGGAGAACTGGGAGGCGGATTTTCTAAGTCGCCAGACTTTTCATCCGGGGTAGTGGGAACTTCATCCGGAGGTCTTTGCTCAACTGATTCATCGTTGGGGCAAACCAGATCTGGATCTCATGGCGTCTCGCCAGAACGCCAAGCTTCCTTGTTACGGATCCAGGTCCAGGGACCCGGGAGCGGTGCTGATAGATGCTCTGACAGCCCCTTGGGTCTTCAACATGGCTTATGTGTTTCCACCATTCCCGATGCTTCCTCGTTTGATTGCCAAGATCAAACAGGAGAGAGCTTCGGTGATTCTGATAGCGCCTGCGTGGCCATGCAGGACCTGGTATGCAGACCTAGTGGACATGTCGTCCTGTCCACCGTGGTCTCTGCCTCTGAGACAGGACCTTCTAATTCAGGGTCCTTTCAACCATCCAAATCTAATTTCTCTGAGGCTGACTGCATGGAGATTGAACGCTTGATTCTATCAAAGCGTGGCTTCTCGGAGTCGGTTATTGATACCTTAATACAGGCTAGGAAGCCTGTTACCAGAAAAATTTACCATAAGATATGGCGTAAATATTTATATTGGTGCAAATCCAAGAGTTACTCATGGAGTAAGGTTAGGATTCCTAGGATATTGTCCTTTCTACAAGAGGGTTTAGAAAAGGGCTTATCTGCTAGTTCGTTAAAGGGACAGATTTCTGCTCTGTCTATTCTTCTACACAAACGTCTGGCTGAAGTTCCAGACGTTCAGGCTTTTTGTCAGGCTTTAGCTAGGATTAAGCCTGTGTTTAAGACTGTTGCTCCGCCGTGGAGCTTAAACTTAGTTCTTAACGTTCTTCAAGGCGTTCCATTTGAACCCCTTCATTCCATTGATATCAAGCTGTTATCCTGGAAGGTTCTGTTTTTGATGGCTATTTCCTCGGCTCGAAGAGTCTCTGAGTTATCTGCCTTACATTGTGATTCTTCTTATCTGATTTTTCATTCAGACAAGGTAGTTCTGCGTACTAAACCTGGGTTCTTACCTAAGGTAGTTACTAACAGGAATATCAATCAAGAGATTGTTGTTCCATCACTGTGTCCTAACCCTTCTTCAAAGAAGGAGCGACTTTTGCATAATCTGGACGTAGTCCGTGCCCTGAATTTCTATTTGCAGGCAACTAAAGATTTTCGTCAAACTTCTTCCCTGTTTGTCGTTTACTCTGGACAGAGAAGAGGTCAAAAGGCTTCGGCTACCTCTCTCTCTTTTTGGCTTCGTAGCATAATACGTATAGCCTATGAGACTGCTGGACAGCAGCCTCCTGAAAGGATTACAGCTCATTCTACTAGAGCTGTGGCTTCCACCTGGGCCTTTAAAAATGAGGCCTCTGTTGAACAGATTTGCAAGGCTGCAACTTGCACTTCACACTTTTTCAAAATTTTACAAATTTGACACTTTTGCTTCTTCGGAGGCTATTTTTGGTAGAAAGGTACTTCAGGCAGTGGTTCCTTCTGTTTAATGTTCCTGCCTTGTCCCTCCCTTCATCCGTGTACTTTAGCTTTGGTATTGGTATTCCATAAGTAATGGATGACCCGTGGACTGACTACACTTAACAAGAGAAAACATAATTTATGCTTACCTGATAAATTTATTTCTCTTGTAGGAAACAGTTAGCAGACTTTTCTGCTTAAGGTATGACTAGCCATATTTCTAACAAGACTGTGTAATGCTGGAAGGCTGTCATTTCCCCTCATGGGGACCGGTAAGCCATTTTCTTAGTCTCAAACAGAATAAAGGGCTTAATATGGGCTATAAAACTGGTAGACACTTTTTTGGGCAAAATCGATTGCTTTATTTGGGCATTTTATACATGTTTATGCTTGTTATTCACACTTATAAACTTGGGGAACGTTTTTTAACGTCAGGCACTGTGTTAGACACCTTTCCAGTCAGGAAGGGCCTTCCCAGTTGTAGGCTGAGCCTCATTTTCGTGCCATTACTGCGCAGTTACTTTTGAGAGCAAGACATGCAGATGCATGTGTGAGGATCTGAAAGTAGTTGGAAAAGTTCCTAGAAGGCTTCTTTTGGTATCGTATTCCCCCCTGGGTTTGGTAGAGTCGCAGCAAAGGCTGTAGCTGGAACTGTAGAGGGGTTAAAACTGTAACCGGCTCCGGTTATTTTAAGGGTTAAAGCTCTGAAAATTGGTGTGCAATACTTTGAATGCTTTAAGACACTGTGGTGAAATTTTGGTAAATTTTGAACAATTCCTTCATACTTTTTCACATATTCAGTAATAAAGTGTGCTCTGTTTAAAATTTAAAGAGACAGTAACGGTTTTGTTTTAAAAAGTTTTTTGTGCTTTATTGACAAGTTTAAGCCTGTTTAACATGTCTGTACCTTCAGATAAGCTATGTTCTATATGTATGAAAGTCAATGTGTCTCCCCCTTCAAAATTATGTGATAATTGTGCCATAGCGTCCAAACAAAGTAAGGACAGTACTGCCACAGATAGTAAAATTGCCCAAGATGTTTCATCAGATGAAGGGAGTAGACATAGTTCTACATCATCTCCTTCTGTGTCTACGCCAGTTTTGCCCACGCAGGAGGCCCCTAGTACTTCTAGCGCGCCAATGCTTATTACTATGCAGCAATTGACGGCAGTAATGGATAACTCCATAGCAAATATTTTATCCAAAATGCCTGCATATCAGAGAAAGCGTGATTGCTCTGTTTTAAACACTGAAGAGCAGGAGGGCGCTGATGATAATTGCTCTGTCATACCCTCACACCAATCTGAAGGGGCCATGAGGGAGGTTTTGTCAGATGGGGAAATTTCAGATTCAGGAAAAATTTCTCAACAGGCTGAACCTGATGTTGTGACATTTAAATTTAAATTAGAGCATCTCCGCGCACTGCTTAAGGAGGTGTTATCTACTCTGGATGATTGTGACAACCTGGTCATTCCAGAAAAATTATGCAAGATGGACAAGTTCCTAGAGGTTCCGGTGCACCCCGACGCTTTTCCTATACCCAAGCGGGTGGCGGACATAGTGAATAAGGAATGGGAGAAGCCCGGCATACCTTTTGTCCCCCCTCCTATATTTAAGAAATTATTTCCTATGGTCGACCCCAGAAAGGACTTATGGCAGACAGTCCCTAAGGTCGAGGGGGCAGTTTCTACTCTAAACAAGCGCACTACTATTCCTATCGAGGATAATTGTGCTTTCAAAGATCCTATGGATAAAAAATTGGAGGGTTTGCTTAAAAAGATTTTTGTACAGCAAGGTTACCTTCTGCAACCCATTTCGTGCATTGTTCCTGTCACTACAGCAGCGTGGTTCTGGTTCGAGGAACTAGAAAAGTCGCTCAGTAGAGAGACTCTATATGAGGAAGTTATGGACAGAGTTCACGCACTTAAGTTGGCTAATTCCTTTGTTTTAGATGCCGCTTTGCAATTAGCTAGATTAGTGGCGAAAAATTCAGGGTTTGCAATTGTGGCGCGCAGAGCACTTTGGCTAAAGTCTTGGTCAGCGGATGTATCATCCAAGACAAAATTGCTTAGTATTCCCTTCAAGGGTAAAACTCTCTTTGGGCCAGAATTGAAAGAGATTATCTCAGACATCACTGGGGGAAAGGGCCACGCCCTCCCACAAGATAGGCCTTTCAAAGCCAAGAATAAGTCTAATTTTCATTCCTTTCGTAACTTCAGGAACGGACCGGCCTCTAATTCTGCATCCTCTAAGCAAGAGGGTAATGCTTCACAAACCAAACCAGCCTGGAAACCAATGCAAGGCTGGAACAAGGGTAAGCAGGCCAAGAAGCCTGCTGCTGCTAACAAAACAGCATGAAGGAGTAGCCCCCGATCCGGGACCGGATCTAGTAGGGGGCAGACTCTCTCTCTTTGCTCAGGCTTGGGCAAGAGATGTCCAGGATCCCTGGACACTAGAAATAGTTTCTCAGGGTTATCTTCTGGAATTCAAGGAACTACCCCCAAGGGGAAGGTTCCACATGTCTCACTTATCCTCAAACCAAATAAAGAGACAGGCATTCTTACATTGTGTAGAAGACCTGTTAAAGATGGGAGTGATACACCCAGTTCCATCGGCGGAACAAGGAATGGGATTTTACTCAAATCTGTTTGTAGTTCCCAAGAAAGAGGGAACTTTCAGACCAATTCTGGATTTAAAGATCCTAAACAAATTTCTCAGAGTACCATCGTTCAAAATGGAAACCATTCGAACGATTCTACCTACAATCCAGGAAGGTCAATTTATGACTACCGTGGACCTAAAGGATGCGTATCTTCATATTCCTATCCACAAAGAACATCATCAGTTCCTAAGGTTCGCCTTTCTGGACAAACATTACCAGTTTGTGGCTCTCCCATTCGGGTTAGCCACTGCTCCAAGGATTTTCACAAAGGTACTCGGGTCCCTTCTAGCGGTTCTGAGACCAAGGGGCATTGCAGTAGTACCGTACTTGGACGACATTCTAATACATGCGTCGTCTTTTTCAAAGGCAAAGTCTCACACAGACATCGTTCTGGCCTTTCTCAGATCTCACGGATGAAAGGAGAACAAAGAAAAAAGTTCCCTGTCTCCGTCGACAAGAGTTCTCTTCTTGGGAACAATAATAGATTATTTAGAAATTAGGATTTTCCTGACAGAAGTCAGAAAGTCAAAACTTCTAAACGCTTGTCAAGTTCTTCATTCTATTCCTCGTCCTTCCGTAGCTCAGTGCATGGAAGTAGTAGGGTTGATGGTTGCAGCAATGGACATAGTTCCTTTTGCTCAAATTCATCTAAGACCATTACAACTGTGCATGCTGAAACAGTGGAATGGGGACTATACAGACTTGTCTCCAGTGATTCAAGTAGATCAGAAGACCAGAGACTCACTCCGTTGGTGGCTAACCCTGGACCACCTGTCCCAGGGAATGAGCTTCCGCAGACCAGAGTGGGTCATCGTCACGACCGACGCCAGTCTAGTGGGCTGGGGCGCGGTCTGGGAATCCCTGAAAGCTCAGGGACTTTGGTCTCGGGAAGAGTCTCTTCTCCCGATAAACATTCTGGAACTAAGAGCGATATTCAATGCTCTCAGGGCTTGGCCTCAACTAGCAAAGGCCAGATTCATAAGATTCCAATCAGACAACATGACGACTGTTGCTTATATCAATCATCAGGGGGGAACAAGGAGTTCCCTGGCGATGAGAGAAGTGACCAAAATAATAGAATGGGCAGAGGATCACTCCTATCTGCGATCCACATCCCAGGAGTGGAAAACTGGGAGGCGGATTATCTGAGTCGTCAGACATTCCATCCGGGGGAGTGGGAACTTCACCCGGAGATCTTTGCCCAATTAACTCAATTATGGGGCATTCCAGACATGGATCTGATGGCGTCTCGTCAGAACTTCAAGGTTCCTTGCTACGGGTCCAGATCCAGGGATCCCAAGGCGACTCTAGTGGATGCACTAGTAGCGCCTTGGTCCTTCAACCTAGCTTATGTGTTTCCACCGTTTCCTCTCATTCCCAGGCTGGTAGCCAGGATCAAGCAGGAGAGGGCCTCGGTGATCTTGATAGCTCCTGCGTGGCCACGCAGGACTTGGTATGCAGACCTGGTGAATATGTCATCGGCTCCACCATGGAAGCTTCCTTTGAGACAGGACCTTCTTGTACAGGGTCCATTCGAACATCCAAATCTGGTCTCCCTCCAGCTGACGGCTTGGAAATTGAACGCTTGATTCTATCAAAGCGTGGGTTTTCAGATTCTGTGATAGATACTTTGGTTCAAGCCAGAAAACCGGTAACTAGAAAAATTTACCATAAAATATGGAAAAGATATATCTGCTGGTGTGAATCCAAGGGATTCCCATGGAATAAAATCAAAATTCCTAAGATCCTTTCCTTTCTACAAGAAGGTTTGGATAAAGGATTATCAGCGAGTTATCTAAAGGGACAGATTTCTGCTTTATCTGTCTTACTACACAAACGACTGACAGCTGTGCCAGATGTTCAAGCATTTGTTCAGGCTCTGGTTAGGATCAAGCCTGTTTACAGACCTTTGACTCCTCCCTGGAGTTTAAATCTAGTTCTTTCAGTTCTCCAAGGGGTTCCGTTTGAACCTTTACATTCCATAGATATTAAGTTGTTATCTTGGAAAGTTTTGTTCTTGGTTGCTATTTCTTCTGCTAGAAGAGTTTCTGAGCTATCTGCTCTGCAGTGTACTCCGCCCTATCTGGTGTTCCATTCAGATAAGGTTGTTTTGCGTACTAAGCCTGGTTTTCTTCCAAAGGTTGTTTCCAACAAAAATATTAACCAGGAGATAGTTGTACCTTCTTTGTGTTCGAATCCAGTTTCAAAGAAGGAACGTTTGCTACACAATTTAGATGTAGTCCGTGCTCTAAAATTCTATTTAGAAGCTACAAAAGGGTTCAGACAAACATCTTCTCTGTTTGTCGTCTATTCTGGTAAGAGGAGAGGTCAAAAAGCGACTTCTACCTCTCTTTCCTTTTGGCTTAAAAGCATCATCCGATTGGCTTACGAGACTGCCGGACGGCAGCCTCCTGAAAGAATCACAGCTCACTCTACTAGGGCTGTGGCTTCCACATGGGCCTTCAAGAACGAGGCTTCTGTTGATCAGATATGTAAGGCAGCGACTTGGTCTTCACTGCACACTTTTGCCAAATTTTACAAATTTGATACTTTTGCTTCTTCGGAGGCTATTTTTGGGAGAAAGGTTTTGCAAGCCGTGGTGCCTTCTGTTTAGGTAACCTGATTTGCTCCCTCCCTTCATCCGTGTCCTAAAGCTTTGGTATTGGTTCCCACAAGTAAGGATGATGCCGTGGACCGGACACACCAATGTTGGAGAAAACAGAATTTATGCTTACCTGATAAATTACTTTCTCCAACGGTGTGTCCTGCTGCACCTCTCTGCCAATCCCTTCACTGGCTTCCTCTTGCCTCTAGGATCAAACACAAAATTCTCATTCTGACATACAAAGCCCTCAACTGCACTGCTCCCCCCTATATCTCAGACCTTGTCTCCAGATACTCTCCCTCCCGTCCCCTTCACTCTGCTCATGACCTCCTACTCTCCTCCTTTCTTGTCACCTCATCACACTCCCGTTTACAGGACTTCTCCAGACTGGCTCCCATCTTGTGGAACTCTCTGCCTCGCTCCACAAGACTCTTCTAATTTTAAAAGCTTCAAGTGCTCCCTAAAGACTCTACTGTTCAGGGATGCATACAACCTACACTAACCTTTCCTAATACCAGTTCCTCTCCTCCATTGCTATCCCCTGAACGCCCTTAGCATGTAATCCTAAGAGTCCAGCTGTTTGTAGATCACCTTCTTAAAAACTGACTACAACAGTGCAACTCTTGGCAGGGCCCTCTACCCATTTGATCCCTATAATTGTTTTGTTGTACTCCCCCTTTGTTTATAACGCTGCGGAATCTGTTGGCGCTCTACAAATAACCGATAATAATAATAATAAAATATCACCTGAACATTTCTATGTAAAAAAGAAAGATATTTTACCTCAAAAGTTTCTCAGTAGCCACATCCCATTGTAAAGGAATTCTAAGCAGCAAATCAGTATGTCTGTCCCGGGACAGCGGAAGGAGCGAGCTTTCGTGCACTCTCATGTTATTTCCATATTCAGTGTAAGGAAGTTTACAATGAAAATCTCATGAGAGTTAAGTAAAATCTCATGAGATCACAGTAAAAGAGTTCATAACCTCAGCACTGTTGATGCTGATTGGCTGCTGTTCATTTCTTCATTTTTTTATCTGCAGCTGGGCAGTAACTGAGTATAACTTTTTACACAGAACTAACTCTACTGAGCTAAGGAAATTGTGAGGTAAAATATCTTCCTTTTTTACATAGAGATGCTAAGGTGATATTTTCCTGTCAGCTTTTTACAGTTATACTGCATCAGTTTCAAGTGATTTAGCATATGAGTATTATGTCCCTTTAAGTCTTATATTAACTCTTAATGATCTCACAAGGATGAAATAAAAGCATCTTATGGAGATGAATTTACAAGGTGTATTATTAACATGATCTAGCCATTTCTATCTGTCGTGGACTGGAAAAAGTGGGATGAACCATATTGGTTCTGATCAAAGAGCTAAGATTAATTTTCCTAAACTGATACTGAAAAATAATCCAACAGACCTTTCACTCTTGCAGCACCAACATACAAAACACATCTAGAACTTTTTTCTAGGTTGAAATTAGATTGCAGTTGGTAAATGTTTCTATGGAAACAGTAATAATTTAATAATAAAATTATTACTTACTGGGATAAATATGGTAAAACAGTAAATAAACTAGTATATATTAAACAATACAGACTGACCTAATGTGAGTGCAAGAGGTAACAACTTAGAGGCCTCTAATCTAATTGTATCAAAGTACATACACATATATATCAGCAATTAATTATTTGCTTTGGCATATTAAGGGTAGATACAAATGAACCTCTTCACTGATCAAGCAATCACTGTGTAGAGTGTTGTTTTGTCTGGGTTCTTAGGTCTGCAGGATGCCCTCCAGTCTCTCTGAGGTAGTCAAAAATATGTTTGAATAGCTAAGTTACAGGGAAAGTGTGCAAAATAACAAAGGTACTTTTTTTTTATTATTATTTTATTATTATAATGTATAATCAAACATTTTACATGAAATTTCATTTTCAGGCAAATGTCCATTTTAAAGAGGTGTGTATGTTGTAATACAGAAGTTAGAACAAGCACTGGAGAGTGATAGTTATCTCTAATCTGCAGATTGCTTTATCCAGTTACAGAAATGAATTGAGTGGTTTAACTTTGTTTTTCCAGATGGAGGCACAGGGTTTTACTTATCGTATGAAACATGAGGCTGGATAACAAGGCTATCATGCCAAGACTATGTGTTCAACGGATACACACAAGCCACGTGCTGCATGTAACATTACACCTACTATATCCATGTGATGCCAGTAATAACGTTCAGACATAATGCGATAGTTACGTGACACTAAAGCATGCAATGTGCTTTTGTAACAAGTGACACGGTCTGTGATGCTCTCCAGTAACATTTTATACAGATGTTTACACAAATGGTGTCTCATTATAAATAAGAACGTTTGAAATATAGAAGAGAACTTTGCTGAGTTTAGGTGATTATGCACCATTTAAGTTTTTTGTTTTTTAATAAATAATTTTTATACATGCAGCAAGTCCTGCAAAAAAACAAAAAGAGAGGTACTGTAACCCAACATAATTTCATATAATTACTATTGAAAAGTAAAACTGTGCCTTATTGTGAAATTTTTCCAGAACCATCAACCATAATATAACTCTTCTGTAGTCTGGGAATAACTTACCATACTAGCCAAGTGTAAAAATGTTCTGAATACATTAACATATTGTTTGTGTTAATTATTTTTCAACAGCCAAACTACCTTCCACTTGCCTTATTCAAAGGAGCCAGTCCTGAAAATTGGTAAAGCTCTGCATTTTATATTGGCCGCCGCCGTCATCTTGTAGCACGCGTATTGTTGTGTCCTTTGATAGAAGCAGTGCATTTTTACAGATCTCTGATGTTACTGACTTTTTGACAGCTGTACCTTTCACTTCAGTTAGCTGACATAATAAAGAGCAGAATCGTTACATTTTTGTAGTTTTTTTTGCACATTTAAAAGTTGCATAACAAATATGGCGGCACACAGTGTGAAGATGCAGAACTTCACTAACTAATACTTGTAAGGGGTTAACATAAGAGAATGACTTTGAAGACAGCTGCAGGCACAGTAGAAGAAGAAAACAGCATGGTGAGTAAAGCAGACAATTTTAAGCACATGTCCATTGTAATTCTATTATCAAATTTGCTTTGCTGTTTTGATTTTTTTTATTAAAGGGTTAACATGGGTAGACACAGAGCAGTTCTGGGGTGTGTGCTTAGGATTCTATAGCAGCAGTGTTCGCAATCTTATACATTGTTGAAAACACTACTGCCGTAGAATGCTAAAGAAATGTGCATGTCGCTGAGCTCCTATGAGCCTACCTGAGATTACTGTTTAACATAGGATAGCTTGAGAACAAATACATTTGAAAACAATAAGTAAATTGCAAAGTTTTTTTTTAACTACATGCTCTATCCGAATCATGATTTAGTTTTTTTTTTAAATTGTGACTATACTGTCCTTTTAAGTATTTTACATCTTAAAGTGCGCCATGCCCCATAAAATGGATGTGAAAGTATGAATTATGCTGGGTTTATATTACTATTTCAAGGAAATTTGTAATGTAATTCATGTTAAAAAAAAAAACATAATTTAATGATTACCTAATAATTTAATTTATTTCATGATGGTGAGAGTCCATAATCCATTACTCCTGGGAATTACTCTTCCCTACTACTAGGAGGAGGCAAAGATTCCCAAACCCCAGAAACTCTATAAAACCCCTCCCACTCCACTGGCAATTTAGTCTGACTAATAGCCAAGCCAAAGAAGTAAGAAAAAAATCAAGAGCAAACAAAAAGGAGCAGGTAAAAAAGATGTGGTTAAGAAGAAAAAAAAACAGAAAAACACATAGGGGTCAATTTATCAAAGGCTTTGTCTGCCTACTCCTTGCTTCAACTGCAGGTTCTCACAAGAGAACCTGCAGTCTGTATTTATGAAGCAGAGGTCATCAGACCGCTGCTTCCTTGCCACTTCTCAACCTCTTAGGTGGAGAATTTCTATCTCCCCGGTCTCATCTGACCAGGGAGATTGACTGTTCTTGCCCACCCATGATTGGCTGTGTGTAGGCAGGGGGCAGCATTGCACACAAGTGCAAAATAGTACTTGCGTGCAATGTTTAATTCCGCCAGGGGAATTCAATCCACCAGAGACGAGTTGCGGCGGACAGGGGTGAATATGTACGCCCCTGTCTGCCGTAGATTGATAAATCGAGCCCATGGATGGGCCTCGTGGATTCTCTCCACTATGAAAGAAATTAATTTATCAGGTAAGCATAATTTATGTTTTGTTTCATACAGGTGGTGAGACTCCACGATCCATTACTCCTGGAAACTAATATCCAAGCAGTTGTAGTCCACAAGTAATGGGATTTAAGAAACATCTTTTTTTTCCCCTGAAAAACTAAATCCAAAACCCCAAAAAAGGAAAAAGTTAAAAACATGCAATGAAAAATGAACAGGCAAATAATCATCCTGAGACAACTACCTTAAGGACTTACCTACCAAAGGCCGCCTCAGAAGAAGTAAAAAAACACCAAAATGGTAGAATTTAAGAAAAAATAGGACAACGTAAGCCTTATTCCTAAAAGGCCAAGAAATGGCAATTAATTTAATAGAATGAGCAGTAATTTGTTACGGTGGAGGCAAACCTGCCTTCAAGAAAGCCTTATGGAACCAAAGTCTCAGCCAGGAAGAGAAAGAAATAACAGAAGCTTACTACCCTAGAAAAGAACACAAAGAAACTAGAAGTTTGTCTGAAAACTATAGTAGAGTCAATACAATACTATAATGCCTTAACAACAAATTCCTGTCTGATACAGACAGAAGATACAACACAAGGAAAGAAAACAAATCTAGTCTTAAAGGGACAGTCAACACCAGAATTTTTGTTGTTTAAAAAGATAGATAATCCCTTTATTACCCATTCCCCAGTTTTGCAAAACCAACACAGTTATATTAATATACTTTTTATTTCTTTCACTAACTTGTATCTAAGCATCTTCTGACCGCCCCTAATCACATGACGTTTAGTTATTATTTATTGACTTGCATTTTAGCCAATTAGTGCAGTGTCTGCCACTAGCCACGGGCGTGCTCACAATGCTATCTATATGGCCTACATGAGCTTGCTCTCCCCAGCTGTGAAAAGCAAATAAAATAGAGGCAGTCTTCAAGGGCTTAGAAATTATCATATGTGCCTTCCTAGGTTTGCTTTAAACTAGAATACCAAGAGAACAAAGCAAAATTGTTGATACAAGTAAATTGGAAAGTTGTTTAAAATTACATGCCCTATTTGAAAATGTTTTACTTGACTGTCCCTTTAAGGAACTGCCCCATCTTAACAAATAAGATAGGGAAAATCACATGAAAGATCAAATAACTTCAAGAAGCAGAAATTTGGTTTAACAATAGACTTAAAGGAAAGTACACTGTAAAATTGTTTTTATATTAATGCATTTTTAATGACTTATTATACCAGCTGCAGAGTATAAAATGTATGAGAAATTGCATTTTCAGGTTTATTTGTGTATGTGAAGTAGCTGGTTTTGTGCTTTTAAACCACAGCCTATTACTATGGGTTGAGCTTCAAATAATATCAGATCTCATTATGTTATTACTTTGTGTACACACACTTGTTTCCTTATCTTATATTTGTCTGGAAAACCAAAGCTCAATACTTATAGAGAACAATGGAAAATTATCATTTTATTACTTAACTTTACTGCACCCCACTGTGAGTGTAATTTCTTCTGCTGGCTGTGTTAACTTAGGCTATTCAATAGCTGAGACTCCAGTATACAAACTTTCAGTATAGGTGGGGATATCACAGGCTAAATCATCTATTTCAAATGCCAAAATAGGGGTAAAGGAGCTACTTGTAAACAATTTAATTATACTCCAGCAGGTAAAATGGATCATTGGGTGAACTGTCCCTTTAATGTGTCTTCAATGTTTACAGTTATTCTTTTGCAAACCATTATTACTTTTTGTTTTTATATGATGTAAGTGCAAAGACAGAATCTGCTTGATAAGCTCTTGTTCTCACGGCAGACTGGTGAATTTGCTAATGGAGCGAGAGCTACAAGACGTCTAATTGCCAAGAAAGGGGACACAAAATGAGCAATTAGCCAAAAGTGATATGGATTATATTCAGCATTAAATCTGTTCTTGTCATCAGAATATGCAATTTCAGACTGGCCTAGTTATGAAAAGTAATTACACAATAACAGTGGCAAGTACATATTTCTGTAGTGACCATGTAGAGATACAAATTGCTGTTGATTACTTAAAGGACCAGTCAACACAGTAGATTTACATAATCAACAAATGCAAGATATCAAGACAATGCAATAGCACTTAGTCTGAACTTCAAATGAGTAGTAGATTTTTTTTCTGACAATTTTAAAAGTTATGTCTTTTTCTACTCCCTCTGTACCATGTGACAGCCATCAGCCAATCACAAATGCATACACATACCATGTGACAGCCATCAGCCATTCACAAATGCATACACACTTATTCTTGCACATACTCAGTAGGAGCTGGTGACTCAAAAAGTTTAAATATAAAAAGACTGTGCACATTTTGTTAATGGAAGTAAATTGGAAAGTTGTTTAAAATGGCATGCTCTATCTGAATAATGAAAGTTTAATTTTAATTGAGTGTCCCTTTAATAACTTTTACTTTAAAGGTGTGCTTAACCAAAGGTTCTCTAGCGCACATCCCTCTAGGCCAATATTTTAGTGGTATCTTAGTCTTTTTATACTGTTAACATAAGAATATTAGTAAAAGGAAACTAAGGAAAATTTCCTTGACCCTGCACAGAAGAAACAATAGAAGTGCTCCTATTTCTTATTTATTTTTTGTCAGTGATAATGAAAGAGTGTCCCCTTAATGTTTCTGCGATGCCATTATCACTGGGTGGTCACTCACTTGTATTGTTATAAAGACAGGGGAGGCTGTGAAAAAAAACCTATTTTTAGGGGATTAATTAGACAAGTTACAAAGGTCAGTTTAGCATTGTTCTGTTTGTTCAGATGCCAAATCATCTTTTTTTCTTATTTGCTAGCTGTGTAAAGTTGCATTATTAACCATTGCACTGCAAAGCACCCCTGTGCAAAAGCTGTTTTGGTTGTAGTAATCGCATTTAACATGAATTGATGTGCTTCTTCTGTGAAGATGTCCACTCAAATCATCATCATACTTTGTTTTTCACCAGACTAATCAGTATTAGAGATCAATTTTCCCATTTTTACTGACAGAGAGGGCTACCATGCTTTGGCAGGGTTTTTTTTTAACTAGGATACAATAGCTAGTATCACAGCACCTGTATGGGGTTATCACATAGAATTCTGTCTGGATGTGATGATAACTAAAATCTGATGGGTTAAAAAAGTACACAAATTTAATAAAACTAGAAATTAACAAAAAACACAAAAACTTTCTATATCTTGGCTCATATCATTTGGTAATACAAGTGACAACTGACAACACACCTCTTACAGGGGTGTGGACAGAATGAACCACTCATTTGCTTACAGCACCCCTTTGTCCAGCCTAAAAATTGCGGGCAGGAGAATAGGGGGAGCATGGTAAGTATTACCCAGGGGTATGAGCCAAGATAAAGAAATTTCTTATAGCTGGTAGTTAATTTCTAGTTATCTTGGCTCTTGCTGGTAAAACCAGTGAGACAATTAAAAAGAAATAACAAAAGAAAAAAATGGGTGGGGAAAAAACAAATCAAACCATAATAGACTGTAGAGATGTGCATGGGAAAAAAGTTATTTCATCCATAATCTTCTCTTTGGTAAACTTAAAGTTTTACTTCATTTTAGTTTATGGTCATATTCGTTTCAAATTAATTAAGTTTGAAAAAAAATTCCCAACTAAAATTTTAATTTTGAGCTATAGTGCATATTCTTGCCATTTATCTTTATCTGAAGCTGTAACCAGGTATATTAGCTTTAATTTTATCGTTCTAAGTAATTCTTATAGGGTCAAAGAAACCCAAAAAATTTAATTCATGATTCGGATAGAATATACAATTTTAAACAACTTTTAAATGTACTTTTATTATTAAATATACTTCATTCTCTTGGTATCCTTTGCTAAAAGAACAGCATTGCACTACTGGCAGCTAGCTGAACACATCTAGTTAGCCAATCACAAGAGACAAATGTATGCAGCAGGGTTCAAGTCCTAAAAAAAAAGTGTGTGAAATCACTAAGACTTCCACCCCCCTCACAATTAATATTGTTTTATGCACACAAACACACTTACATAAACACACTTACACTGTATTTATATGTGTATAATCTATGCACTCTGGTTAATAAAAGCAAATTAAAACCAGTGATAGGGCAGGATGGTTGCCTTTGGGCCTGAGGATGGACTCCTATGGTTATATTTTTACATGGCAGGGGTTAAATTTTTTATTTGTAATTTAGGATTCAACTGATACTGAGAAACCAGACACACTCTTTTTAGAACACATGAAGGGGCATTTGTATATAGATGATGTTGAATAATCAAAAAAGCTAAGAGCCTTAGTGAAAATTTAGAAGATGTTACTCTCTGGCCCTCAGGGTGTTTAAGGCTCTGTAATGTAAACATCTTATATCATGATCTTGATAAGGTTCATGTGTGCAGTAAAAAAACAATGATAATGTGATTTAAAGTAAAATTATGGTCACAAGGCGCCTGAGTGTCATATTTTTTATATACCATAAACACGTATACCAAGTAAATTTGAAGCAAGTAACACTGGCAGAGGAAGCAAGAGGGATGAGGGCACAGTAACATTGAAAGTTAAACAGGTCACCTTTTACTTTGGGATGAAACTGGTAAGGTTGAATCTGCAGCAAATACATTATCTTGCACAGGTCAGCATTCTGCAGAAAAACTGGCCTCCTGATCAAAAATTGATAGACATACAGACACCAACATATATTAATAGACTGCAAATACTATTGGTGTATAAAATAAAGTAATTGGGCTTATCCTATTTCAAGATGTTTCACAAACAATTGCAAGGACTATTTTCCTTTGTGTGTACACATGTATTTCCCTAGCAAACCTCATCCCAGCGATCTCTGAAAGAACTAAAAGGAATTCAAATTAGAGAGAAAGCTGGAAGGACGTGACTCTTCCCTACTTGATGAGCAAATTTTTTCTTTGGTGAAACACTGAACTTTTTTAAAAACAACTTTAAAATACCTAAACTACACAAGCCTGTTCAATGTCAAGATCCAGGGTGCAAATACTTTGTTTTTAACTCTGCTTCTGACAAAGCAAAAACATAAAATGGTAACATTTAATAAAGGTAAGCAGAGAAGTAGCCACTTTTTAAATTTGATCAACTGAAGCCTCATTCTTAAAAGCAACTGATCTAGTAGAATGAGCTGTAATTCTCTGAGGCAGAGGCTGACCGGCCTCCAAATAAGCTTTGTGAAACAGAAGTTTCAACCAAGAAGCTAAAGAAATAGCAGAGGCTTTCTGGCCTTTCCTAGGGCACAAAAAAGACTTGAAGTCTGTCTGAAATCCTTAGTAGCATCAACATAATATTTGAATGCTCTAACAACATTCAAAGAATGTAAAGATTTTTCAGTAGTATTTTTTGTATTAGGACACAATGAGGAAATGGCATTTTCCCTATTAATGTGAGAGCTAACTACTTTCAGAAGACATTTAACAGTAGTCTGCAAAACAGCTTTATCTTGATGGAAAATCACTGAGAGAACAGACCGTTCAAAAACTCTTCTAGCAGAAGAGATAGCCAAAAGAAACAACACTTTCCATGAAAGTAATTTAATGTCCAATTTATGCATAGGCTCAAAAGGAGGAGCCTCTAAAACTTGTTTTTATTTTTATTAAAGGCTGAAAGACACACACAGGTACCTTAAACAGAAAATGTTAAGTCAGTGTGTTATATGGCAATAGATTGACATACAAGCTAATAATTACCATAATTACATCTGAAACGAGAGAAAATGAAATATAATGATACAGCCAACTATCCAAGCAGTACATGTAGGACAGAACAAAAAGTATCAAACTCTGACTTTCATTTTTTTGTTTTTTACCTCCTTGGAACAAGTGAGGCCACTTTTGGACCTCCAGGATAGTAACTTCAAATATTAGGAGTACAATAATATAAGGCCACTTTTGGACCTTCAGAGCACTATTAGAACACATCAACTATAAACATAGCATATATAGCCAGCTTGTATAAAAGCGCTCATAAAAAAAACATTGCCTATTATGACTTTTCAACGTTACAGTGACGCAAATACACAGATCTTAAAATACAACAAGAAATAAACCTCAATTTTTCTTAATATGATTATAACAATAATTACCTATATATAGATCAACATGTATAGTGAATGAATGACGTTCCCCTGATTATGGTCAGTGGCTTCTCATGGACCATCTAAAGTATAAATTAAATAATAATGGGGGTAATTATGGAAAGAAACAAAAGGGGTCAATAGTTTGCAGTAAAGTCAGAAAGGGGGCTTTTAACATATTTAAATTTAGTATAACAACTGTCAATTATAACCTTTAAAAGATCACGTACCACCACTCTCAGAAAGAGGACATTATTGAACCTTACTGACTATGGAGGAAAAGAAGAAATGGGTATAACGAATATATGGAGTGGAGATGTTTGAAATACTATATCAAAGTTACCAGCCATGGAGTCATTGGGAGGTAATTTCAGTAATATAATACAGTAGCCCTCAGTTTACGCCGGGGTTAGGTTCTAGAAGGAATGGTTGTAAATCGAAACCCAGTTTATAATGTGAGTCTATGGGAAGTGAGGGAGATAGGTTCCAGGCCCCTCTCAAAATTGTCATAGGTAACAACTAATACATTATTTTTAAAGCTTTGAAATGAAGACTTTAAATGCTAAACAGCATTATAAACCTAATAAAATAAGCACACAACACAGAATATATAATTAAACAAAGTTACATGAACAAAAACATTTGCTAAACAGCATTGTAAACCTAATAAAATAATCACACAACACAGACTTCACTTGCATTTTTCTGCAAACAGTTCTTTCTATGCATTCCAATCTGGACTGATTTATAGACAGGAAGAGCTTGTTCCTTTGAAATCTGCTCGATAGCTCAGGTCTGGTTAAACTGATAAATTTCAGCTTGCTTCACTTTGCTGCAACACAAGCGGACAGCTCCACCTACTGGCTATTTTAATAAATGCACTGCTTCTCAATGCTTTTCAATAGCAGTCACATGACTGGAAAAAAAGGTTGTTATTCTGAAACGGTGTAAATTGAACCGTTGTAAATCGAGGGCCACCTGTATACGTAAACAGGATAAGGAATGACACTTCCATAGAGATCAAGCCAATCGGTAAGGGGTGAGTGCTATGGAGCGAGAACATAGGGACAACTTGATTACTTAACTGGACAGAAATGTGTAGTGGGTATTATCTTTAAGGGTCTATCAACTTAAAGTTGTCATCTATATAGATAGTACTTATTTATAAACTAGTCTATAATAAACTGGTCATGGGTGATATACACATAGAACAAACCGCCATGTAACTTGCATGTATTAAGCAGAATAAAAGCATAATAGAACAATGCTATAACAATCGCTACACCTAACAAAATTGCTTTATTTGTTTTCTGATATGATTAACCAGAGTATCACCAAGCTGTTAGCCTTTAGATTAATAAATCAGTCTGTTGCTTGGCAGCTATTACAGTACTAGTCAGGGAGATGAACCATTAGCTCCACAGTCACATAAAATTTAGCTCATATGATCTCATGATGATTTATATGAGGTATAGAGTGAACTATTAAAACTACTACCTGGTTTAAAATATCAAATCTTAGGGCATAAGTTAGCTTAGGCGAACAAATACTAGCTGCCCCGGCTGTAGGCAGCAGGTGTAGCTTTATATCAAGAGGGGGATAATATAACAAATATGCAGGACCATAAATTAAAGTATCAATGATTTGTTTCCCCTCTTGCCAGATATTCTTAAGTGGGATCTAGATGGAGCGCAGAGAAATAAAACATATACGACATAGCAAATTAATAGAAGGACATCAGTTTCACCTATAAACATCAACTTCACCTATAAACATCAGGGTCCCGAGTGTAGTATGCAACATCAGTGGCCCTCTGGCTCTCACAATACTATTTCTAGGCTTTTATTGGACTATGTAATTTTTACTAAGCAGACAGTGGAAGTCTGAAAAAAAATATGTATGGAATAATATATCGAAGCTTCATGGATCAGACCAGTTCTCAGAAGTCTAGTATAAGTACATATTACCCTAATTAAAGCAAGATATGCAACTGATATGCAGCAGCCATTAACCAACTCCAGACCTCTGAACTCCAAAGTTCTCCACATGATTGTGCTGATTGTCTGGTGTCGGCAGAATCTCATCAACAATCAGCTACTCTCTGTCCTGTTGAGACAAATCTGTAATAGAGCTGTATACATCTGCCCGTTTCCAAAGCTTCAGGGTTGCTGACATATTGGTGGACACAACTTCACCCATGTGGAGAAAGGCAGTCAGGGTTGCTGAGTGGGTAGACTGTCTTATCAGTATTACGAAAACGAAAGTATTACCAGCACACTTCAGAGTGAATAAAATACATCTTTATTAGTCAATAGATTAAAAGTAAAAGCAAGTCCATGCCTAGCATGTTTCAGCAATAAATGCCTTAATCATAAGCATGGACGTCAATAGAAAAGTGCAAACATTTATAGTGCATACCACAATCTGATAGGTTTCTAAAAATTATGTGACCACATTGCCATAGCGAACAAACTAAAGGAGGATTGATGCTAATAAATGGGATACACAAAATATCGTATGACAACAAATGGTTGTAATCAATGGAAATAATGAATGAAATACCTTTGTGTAATATATCCAATTGTGCATAATAGTCTAACTGAAAAATTAATTCAAAAGCAGAAACATTGTTGGAAAACATTTTTAGAAAAATATGATTCATATTGGAAAGTGCTAAGTTAGATTGTGTGCTATTATTAATATAATAAATATTAATGCATCTAACAAAATATATGTAAGTATAAATATGAACATACAGGAGGAAAGTTTCATGCATATACACATTGCAACATATATATTTCATAGAAACTATGCACTATACATGATCCACCTTTCCAAGATCACTATTCCCAAAAAAGGAAATTTATGCTTACTTGATAAATTTATTTCTTTTACGATATGACGAGTCCACGGATTTCATCCTTACTTGTGGGTTATCACCTCCTGGTCAGCAGGAGGAGGCAAAGAGCTCCACAGCAGAGCTGCATAAATAGCTCCTCCCTTCCCCCCCAACCCAGTCATTCGACCGAAGTTAGGAAGAGAAAGGAAAAGCCAAGGAGCAGAGGTGACTGAAGTCTAACAAAAAAATAAAAACCTGTCTTAGAAAATGAAAGAAATGTCAGGTCCCTTTAATGTGCCTCTACACCCAGGTTGATAATTTAAAAGAAATACATTTATCAAGTAAGCATAAATTTCCTTTTCTTTTACAAGATATGACGAGTCCACGGATTTCATCCTTACTTGTGGGATACAATATCAAAGCAATAGGACACGGATGAAAGGGAGGGACAAGACAGGAACCTAAACAGAAGGCACCAATGCTTGAAGAACCTTTCTCCCAAAAACAGCCTCGGACGAGGCAAAAGCATCAAATTTGAAAAAAGTGTGAAGAGACGACTAAGTTGCAGCCTTGCAAATCTGTTCAACAGAAGCTTAATTTTTAAATGCCCATGAGGAAGCCACAGCCCTAGTGGAATGAGCCATAATTCGTTCAGGAGGTTGCTGTACAGCAATCTCATATGCAAAACGGATGATACTCTTCAGCCAAAAAGAAAGAGAGGTAGCCGTAGCTTTCTGACCCCCTACGTTTCCCAGAAAAAACAACAAATAATGAAGATGATTGACGAAAATCCTTAGTCGCCTGTAAGAAGAACTTCAAGGCACGGACTACATCCAGATTATGTAACAGACGCTCCTTCTTAAAAGAAGGATTAGGACACAAAGAGGGAACAACAATTTCCTGATTAATATTTTTGTTGGAAGTTCAAAAAATCCCAGCACTCAAGGAGAGAAAAAATGCACGTCACTCCAGGACCACTACCAAAAGGACCTCAGTATAATATATCAAAACCACATAGAAGGAGTGACAGCAAAAAAGTATTTATTTAAATGTTAGCAGACAAAAAAGAACGGCAACATTTTGGGATGCTATCCCTTATTTATGCCATGCTTTACTGACAAACATAACTTACTTATATACTCACTCGCCACAAGGTGGCGCTCACAATCACTTTAAATATTAACACTTTCAATGCTTATACAACTATGTGCAAAATATAAAACTTACGTAGTTGACAAGAAAAGTTAAGCACATAAGTAATTTTTATATAAACTAGACAGGATGTATAACCTGACTGGAAGAAGAATCATCTCTAAGGATCATAAGACAATCAACTATAGTAAATTCTACTAAGTATTGAAAATATATACATTAATGTAAAAAATAGGGCTACATAAAGACTGACAAATCCCAGTCTCTATTTAACCCTTTAGGCTCAAGGGACCCCAATTCATAGATCCAAAAGGATTCTTTCTGTTTGCCGCGAAGTTCCCTATCTCCCCCTCTACGAGGTATTTCAATGTGATCAATTATTTGGAATTTGAGCTGGCTAATGGAATGGCCAGCTTTAAGAAAGTGACTGGCTAGTGGTGCTTTTAAGTTACCTGTGCGTATGTTACTTTTGTGTTCTATTATACGGTCTTTAGTGGATCTTGTAGATTCCCCTATATAGACACTCCCACATGGGCATTTAATCATATAAATGATAAAAGTTGTTAAACATGTAAAAAAACGTTTTATAAAATATTTTTTCCCTGTGTGGGGGTGAAAAAAAATAGGGCCCTTAGTCAAATTACTGCAGCATGAACAGCCCAGACATGGATAACATCCATTATTTTTGAGCTGATATAGCGGGAACCAATTTTTGATCCAGAACCCACATCCGCTCTTACTAATTTGTTCTGTATGTTCATGCTTCTTTTAAAAGCTGACATGGGTGTCACTTGGAATTCAACTATATTAGGATTACACTTAGCCAGTACACTCCAATGTTTATTTACGATCTTCTGTATTTCTGTGCTTTGTGAGTTATGTTCAGATACAAAGAGCAATCTTTGTTTCTTGTGATCCATTTTATCTAGGTTTTTTCTGTTACTATCTGATAATAGGGCAGACCTAGGGGTAGATCTAACTAAATTAATCTCTTCCTTAATCAATCTACCTGGGTATCCTCTCTCCTTAAATCTCTCCCCCATTTCTTCTAGCCTTTTGTCTATGATTTTCTCATCTGAGACTATCTTGCGAACACGCAACAGTTGGCTATGAGGGAGAGATCTAATGAGAGAAGGAGGGTGAGCACTTTCAAATATTAGAAGACTATTGCGATCAGTGCTCTTTCTGAACAAGTCTGTTTTAAATGAGTTACCTTCCTTGATGATTCTTACATCAAGAAAGTCTATAGATTCCTCACTCCAAACTAACTTAATTTTAATATGGTTAGTAGATATGTTCAAGTCCTTAACAAACTCCACCAGGGTTCCAACGTCGCCCAGCCATATTCCAAATATGTCATCTATATACCGCCACCAGGTGGCGCCATATAGAATAAACATATTATTGGAATAGACATATTTCTCTTCATATAAATTCATAAACAAGTTAGCATAATTAGGGGCAAAGTTGGAACCCATGGCGGTACCCTGAAGCTGGAGAAATAATCATCCTGGAATAGGAAGTAGTTGTTATAAAGTATGATAAATAACAATTGTAAAAAGAGATCAATCTGAGCCTGCTCATATTTCATTTCAGATGTCAGTATAGAATGAATTGCATCAATACCACCTGTGTGAGTGATGTTAGTATATAGGCTTTCAATATCTAAACTGAACATAACAAATTTTGTAGTAGGGATATTAAGGGTATTCAATTTCATAAGAAAATCTCCTGTATCCTTGATAAAGGACTGAGAGAGTTCCACATAGGGGCGGAGAATTTATCTAAAAATATAGATATATTTGTAAACACTGAGTTAGTGCTAGCCACTATAGGTCGGCCCGGGGGGTTAGTTAGATTTTTGTGCACATTTGGCAGTGAATGCAAAATTGGTGTACAAGGGTGATTTATTTTCAGGAATTGTTTCACATCATTACCTATGATACCATTTTTCTCTGCAAGAGTTAATACTATCAATTTCTTTCTTAATTTTAAAAACTGGATTACAAGGGATCTTTTGATATACAGTGTTGTCACTAAGCTGTTGTCTAATTTCATTTACATAATGGTTTTTATCTAGGACAACTACCGCCCCACCCTTGTCAGCTCTTGTAAGAATAATTTCTGAATTATCTTTTAACTCCTGCATAGCATCATATTGTTCTTTTGTCATATTACTCTTAGTAGGTTTAAACTTATTCTCCATAATATTTTTGTTGGAAACAACCTTAGGAAGCAGGGGCGTATTTAGATTTTGTGCTGCCCTAGGCACTAAAAACTCTGCTGCCCCCCACCCCCACCAGGTCTTTTTTAACCATTAAATATTTTTCTCTTGTTAAGTGTATCCAGTCCACGGATCATCCATTACTTGTGGGATATTCTCATTCCCAACAGGAAGTTGGACACCCACAGCAGAGCTGTAATATAGCTCCTCCCCTAACTGTCATAGCCAGTCATTCTCTTGCAACTCTCAACAAGCTAGGATGTTGTAGGAGAGAGTGGTTAAATAACATTCCCTTCAAGGGGCAGACCCTATTCGGGCCTGGTTTGAAGGAGATTATTGCTGATATCACGGGAGGAAAAGGTTGTGCCCTTCCTCAGGACAGGTCCAAATCTAGGGCCAAACAGTCTAATTTTCGTGCCTTTCGAAACTTCAAGGCAGGTGCGGCATCAACTTCCTCTAATAATAAACAAGAGGGAACTTTTGCTCAATCCAAGACGGTCTGGAGACCAAACCAGACCTGGAAAAAAGGTAAGCAGGTCAAAAAGCCTGCTGCTGCCTCTAAGATAGCATGAAGGAACGACCCCCTATCCGGTAACGGATCTAGTAGGGGGCAGACTTTCACTCTTCGCCCAGGCGTGGGCAAGAGATGTTCAGGATCCCTGGGCGTTGGAAATTATATCCCAGGGATATCTTCTGGACTTCAAAGCTTCCCCCCCAAAAGGGAGATTTCACCTTTCACAATTATCCAGTTCCAAAGGAGGAACAGGAACAGGGTTTTTACTAAAATCTGTTTGTGGTTCCCAAAAAAGAGGGAACCTTCAGACCGATTTTGGATCTAAAGATCTTAAATAAATTCCTCAAAGTTCTGTCGTTCAAGATGGAAACTATTTGTACCATCCTACTACTGATCCAGGAGGGTCAATATATGACTACAGTGGATCTAAAGGATGCTTATCTTCACTTTCCGATACACAAAGATCATCATCGGTTTCTCAGGTTTGCCTTTCAAGACAGGCATTACCAGCTGTAGCTCTTCCCTTTGGATTAGCTACAGCCCCAAGAATCTTTACAAAGGTTCTAGGGTCGCTTTTGGTGGTCCTAAGGCCGCGGGGCATAGCAGTAGCCCCTTATTTAGACGACATCCTGATACAGGCGTCAAACTTCCAAATTGCCAAGTCTCATACGGACGTAGTACTGGCATTTCTGAGGTTGCATGGGTGGAAAGTGAACGAGGAAAAGTGTTCTCTATCCCCACTCACAAGAGTTTCCTTTCTAGGGACTCTGATAGATTCTGTAGAAATGAAAATTTACCTTGACGGAGTCCAGGTTATCAAAGCTTCTAAATTCCTGTCGGGTTCTTCATTCCATTCCGTGCCCTTTGGTGGCTCAGTGTATGGAAGTAATCGGCTTAATGGTAGCGGCAATGGACATAGTACTATGCAGGCTCAGTCAGTGGATCGGGGATTACACAGATTTGGCCCCTCAACTGAATCTGGACCAAGAGACCAGGGATCCTCTTCCCTGGTGGCTATCTCGGGTCCATCTGTCCAAAGGTATGACCTTCGCAGGCCAGATTGGACTATTGTAACAACAAATGCCAGCCTTCTAGGTTGGGGTGCAGTCTGGAACTCCCTGAAGGCTCAGGGATCGTGGACTCAGGAGGAGTCTCTCCTTCCAATAAATATTCTGGAACTAAGAGCAATATTCAAGGCTCTTCAGGTTTGGCCTCAGTTAGCAACTCTGAGGTACATCAGATTTCAGTCGGTCAACATCACGATTGTAGCTTACATCAACCATCGAGGGGGAACAAGAAGTTCCCTAGAGATGTTAGAAGTTTCAAAAATAATTCACTGGGCAGAGATTCACTCTTGCCACCTATCAGCTATACATATCCCAGGTGTAGAGCACTGGGAGGCGGATTTTCTAAGTCGTCAGACTTTTCATCCGGGAGAGTGGGAACTCCATCCGGAGGTATTTGCACAACTGATTCTCCGTTGGGGCAAACCAGAACTGGATCTCATGGCGTCTCGCCAGAACGCCAAGCTTCCATGTTACGGATCCAGGTCCAGGGATCCCAAGGCGACACTGATAGATACTCTAGCAGCGCCCTGGTCTTTCAACCTGGCTTATGTGTTTCCACCGTTTCCTCTGCTCCCTCGACTGATTGCTAAGATCAAGCAGGAGAGAGCATCTGTGATTCTGATAGCACCTGCGTGGCCACGCAGGACCTGGTATGCAGATCTAGTGGACATGTCATCCTTTCCACCATGGTCTCTGCCTCTGAGACAGGACCTTCTACTTCAGAGTCTTCTCAACCATCCAAATCTAATTTCTCTGAGGCTGACTGCCTGGAGATTGAATGCTTGTTTTTATCAAAGCGTGGCTTCTCCGAGTCAGTTATTGATACCTTAATACAGGCACGAAAGCCTGTCACCAGGAAAATTTACCATAAGGTATGGCGTAGATATCTTTATTGGTGTGAATCCAAGGATTACTCATGGAGTAAGGTCAGGATTCCTAGGATTTTATCTTTTCTCCAAGAAGGTTTGGAAAAAGGATTGTCAGCTAGTTTCTTAAAGGGACAGATTTTTGCTCTGTCTATTCTTTTGCACTAGCGTCTGGCAGATGTTCCAGACGTTCAGGCATTTTGTCAGGCTTTAGTTTGAATCAAGCCTGTGTTTAAACCTGTTGCTCCACCATGGAGCTTAAACTTGGTTCTTAAGGTTCTTTAAGGAGTTCCGTTTGAACCTCTTCATTCCATAGATAAACTTTTATCTTGGAAAGTTCTTTTTTTTTTTTTTTGGTAGCTATTTCCTCGGCTCATAGAGTCTCTGAGCTATCTGCCTTACAATGTGATTCTCCTTATCTGATTTTTCATACGGATAAGGTAGTCCTGCGTACCAAACCTGGGTTCTTACCTAAGGTGGTATCTAACAAGAATATCAATCAAGAGATTGTGGTTCCATCCTTGTGTTACACAATCTGGACGTGGTCTGTGCTTTAAAGTTTTACTTACAAGCTACTAAAGATTTTCGTCAAATATCTGCTTTGTTTGTTGTCTACTCTGGACAGAGGAGAGGTCAAAAGGCTTTGGCAACCTCTTTTTCTTTTTGGCTAAGAAGCTTAATCCGCTTAGCCTATGAGACTGCTGGACAGCAGCCTCCTGAAAGGATTACAGCTCATTCCACTAGAGCTGTGGCTTCCACTTGGGCCTTTAAAAATGAGGCTTCTGTTGAACAGATTTGCAAGGCGGCGACTTGGTCTTCGCTTCATACTTTTTCAAAATTTTACAAATTTGATACTTTTGCTTCTTCGGAGGCTATATTTGGGAGAAAGGTTTTACAGGCAGTGGTTCCTTCCATTTAAGTTCCTGCCTTGTCCCTCCCTTCATCCGTGTACTTTAGCTTTGGTATTGGTATCCCACAAGTAATGGATGATCCGTGGACTGGATACACTTAACAAGAGAAAACATAATTTATGCTTACCTGATAAATTTATTTCTCTTGTAGTGTATCCAGTCCACGGCCCGCCCTGTCATTTTAAGGCAGGTAATTTTTAAATTTAAACTACAGTAACCACTACACCCTATGGTTCCTCCTTTCTCGGCTTGTTTTCGGTCGAATGACTGGCTATGACAGTTAGGGGAGGAGCTATATTACAGCTCTGCTGTGGGTGTCCTCTTGCAACTTCCTGTTGGGAATGAGAATATCCCACAAGTAATGGATGATCCGTGGACTGGATACACTACAAGAGAAATAAATTTATCAGGTAAGCATAAATTATGTTTTTGGTCAGGGTATAATATATATATATATATATATATTATATATATATATATATATATATATATATATATACACACAGAGAGAGAAATGCACTCACAGGAACGAACAACCAGCTCAATACCATTGTTAGCCTGTTCTATGGCGATTTACCACCTGGGTGCAACTTCTTTTAGCCCAGCAATGCTTTTCACAGAGTAGAATATATATATATCAGTTAAAGAAGGAGTCACTCACAGGGTCTTGTATCCTTCTTTAAATGCTCTTTATCTCCAATTGGAGTGCACCCAGGGCACCGTGGGCTATTTTGGGCCTCTCAGCTTTACCAAGAGGGCTATTACCACTTCCTCAAATTATATATATATATATAATATATATATATATATATATATATATATATATATATATATACACAGTATATATATATATAATATATATATATATATGTCAGATTAAACAGATATCAGACCATACATGGATGTCTAGAGGATGTTGTGCAATATAATAAAAAAGGTAATAAATTATAATTATACAGTCAGTACATAGTTCATTGCATTATTTTTTGTTGTTGAATATACCAATATTATTACACTGACACTCACTGTGTGTATATATTATGTACCACATAAGCTTTTGGAGGAAGAATAACTTTCCACTCTGATTTTTACTTCGTTTTACTGCTAATAACTGTGTGAAGGGGTCAGGGGAAGAAAGAGGATGGAAAGTGGAGAGAGAAGAAAAATGGGATTACTCACTGTGCCATAACCTCAATCTACTCTCCCAGTCAAGGAGGGTGCTGGCAGTAAGTGAAGTCAGTCAGTCGCAAGAGCAAAGTGACCCGGCCGGATGGCTTCAAACCCTGCAGTGCACAAAGTTCAACTACTAGTACTGCTTATAAGACAGCGACTGCGGCGGCTGGATGGATCATCCGATTGTTAGTTTTTAGCTGCACAGTGACCACAGGACCGGGATTTAAATCTAAGATGAGTGAGCACCAGCCTCCATCCTACTTGCACTTACTGTTGCGGTCACTGTACCCTGCTTTGAGTCAGTCAGTGTAAATCACTTATTATGGATCAGATCACTCATCTTAGATTTAAATCCTGGTCCTGTGGTCACTGTGCACTGACTGTGCAGCTAAAAACTAACAATCGGATGATCCATCCAGCCGCCGCAGTCGCTGTCTTATAAGAAGTACTAGTAGTTGAACTTTGTGCACTGCAGGGTTTGAAGCCATCCGGTCGGGTCACGTTGCTCTTGCGACTGACTTCACTTACTGCCGGCACCCTCCTTGACTGGGAGAGTAGATTGAGGTCATGGCACAGTAATCCCATTTTGACTGACTCACTGTGTCAGATTTACCCACCTCGGAGACCTCCTCATCGTACTCAGTCTGAGAGACATGACAGTTATCCAGCGCCGCTGTCCACACTCACACGCAGAGGCAGTAAAGCCGCACCAGGCTAAAAATATTATGTGTGACTGGCGTGCGGCAGTTTCTGGGGGGCTTCAAACCATGGTGCCAGGGATAAATCTTAAGGCACAAGTCAGTGGCATCCTACGTTATTGCCTTTTTGCTAAAGGAGCTAGAGCGTACCGTAACCCCCATTCAGCTACAGACTAGAGAGGGTGTAAGAGTGCCGCCCCCCAAAATTTGTCGCCCTAGGGACGGGCCTTGTTGGCCTAGGCCAAAATACGCCCCTGTTAGGAAGAAAACCAGGTTTGGTACGCAACACTACCTTATCTGAATGAAAAATAAGATAAGGAGAATCACATTGTAATGCCGAAAGCTCAGAAACTCTGCGAGCAGAAGAAATAGCAACCAAAAATAAAACTTTCCAAGAGAATAACTTAATATCTATGGAATGCATAGGTTCAAACGGAACCCCTTGAAGCACTTTAAGAACTAAATTCAAACTCCAAGGAGGAGCAATTGGTCTAAACACAGGCCTGATTCTAGTCAGAGCCTGACAAAAAGATTGAACTTCTGGAACATCTGCCAGGCGCTTGTGTAGCAAAATAGATAAAGCAGAAATTTGTCCCTTCAAGGAACTTGCAGACAACCCTTTCTCCAATCCCTCTTGGAGAAAAGATAAAATCCTATGAATCCTAACCCTACTCCATGAGTAGCCCTTGGATTCGCACCAATAAAGATATTTACGCCATATCTTATGGTAAATTCTTCTAGTAACAGGTTTACGGGCCTGAATCAAAGTATCAATGACCGAATCAGAGAACCCTCGCTTAGATAAAATCAAGCGTTCAATCTCCAAGCAGTCAGCAGCAGAAAAATTAGATTCGGATGATAGAAGGGTCCCTGAATGAAAAGGTCCTGCCGCAATGGAAGCTTCCAAGGTGGTAGAGATGACATGTCCACCAGATCGGCATACCAAGTCCTGCAAGGCCACGCAGGAGTGATGAGGATCACCAAAGCTCTCTCCTGTTTGACTCAAGCAATTACCCGAGGAAGGAGAGCAAATGGAGGGAACACATAAGCTAGGTTGAACGACCAAGGCACTGCCAAGGCATCTATCAGTTTGGCCTGAGGATCCCTGGACCTGGATCCATATTTCGGGAGTTTGGCATTCTGACGAGACGCCATAAGATCTAGCTCCGGCCTGCCCCATCTGAGGAGCAGGCTGGCAAATACTTCCGGATGGAGTTCCCATTCCCCCGGATGAGTCTGTCTGCTCAAAAAATCCGCCTCCCAATTGTCCACTCCTGGGATGTGGATTGCTGACAGACAACAAGAGTGAGTATCTGCTAACTGAATTATCCTGACTACTTCTGTTATCGCTAAGGAGCTCCTGGTTCCTCCCTGATGATTGATGTAAGCTACAGTCGTGATGTTGTCCGACTGGAATATGACAAATTTGTTCAAAGCCAACTGAGGCCAGGCCTGAAGCGCATTGAATATTGCCCTCAACTCCAGAATGTTGATGGGAAATCCGATCGAGTCCATACACCCTGAGCTTTCAAGGAATTCCAGACTGCTCCCCATCCTAGCAGACTGGCATCCGTTGTCACTATCTCCCATGAGGGTCTGCGAAAGCATGTCCCCTGGGATAGATGATCCAGTGATAACCACCACAGAAGAGAGTTCCTTGTCTCCTGATCTAGATCTATTTGAGGAGACAAATTTGCATAATCTCCATTCCACTGTCTGAGCATGCTCAGTTGTAGAGGTCTGAGATGAAAACGAGCAAACGGAATGATATCCATTGCTGCCACCATCAATCCAATTACCTCCATGCACTGAGCCACTGACGGTCGAGGATTGGACTGAAGGGCTCGGCATGTATTCAGAATCTTTAACTTTCTGACTTCCGTCAAAACGATTTTCATGGATAGAGAGTCGATTAGAGTTCCCAGGAAGGGAACCCTTGTCTGTGGAATTAGTGAACTTTTCTCGAGATTCACCTTCCACCCGTGAGTCCTTAGAAAGGCCAGAACACTGTCGGTATGGGACTTTGCTATTTGATAAGACGACGCCTGGATCAGAATATCGTCCAGATAAGGCGCCACAGCAATGCCCCGTGGTCTTAGAACCACCAGTAGAGACCCCAGAATCTTTGTGAAAATCCTGGATGCCGTGGCCAGACCAAAAGGCAGAGCCACAAACTGAAAATGTTTGTCCAGAAAGGCAAACCTCAGAAATTTGTGATGATCTCTGTGGATAGGAATATGAAGATATGCATCCTTGAGATCCACGGTAGTCATATATTGGCCCTCCTGGATCAATGGGAGAATGGTCCGAATAGTTTCCATCTTGAAGGATGGAACTCTGAGAAACTTGTTTAGACTTTTGAGGTCTAAAATGGGTCGAAACGTTCCCTCTTTTTTGGGAACTACAAAGAGATTTGAGTAAAACCCCTGCCCCTGTTCCTGAATTGAAATGGGGTGAATTACTCCCATGAAGGCTAGATCTCTTACACAGCGTAAGAACGCCTCTCTTTTTATCTGGTCGGCAGACAATTGTGAAAGAAGAAACCTTCCTCTGGGGAAGGAATTTTTGAACTCCAACTGATACCCTTGAGACACGATTTCTAGTGTCCAGGGATCCTGAATGTCTCTTATCCAAGCCTGAACAAAGAGAGAAAGTCTGCCCCCTACCAGATCTGGTCCCGGATCGGGGGCCGCCCCTTCATGTTGTCTTGGGAGCAGCAGCAGGCTTCTTGGGCTGTTTACCCTTGTTCCAAGCCTGGTTGGGTCTCCAGGTGGGCTTGGCTTGTGAATAATTCCCTTCCTGTTTAGCGGAAGAGGAAGGGGGGATTCCTTTGAAATTACGAAAGGAACGAAAATTACTCTGTTGTCTTTGTTTAGATGTTTTGTCCTGAGGGAGGAGATGACCCTTACCTCCCGTAATGTCAGAAATGATTTCCTTCAAATCAGGCCAGAATAGGGTCTTTCCCTTGAAAGGAATAGCCAAAAGCTTAGATTTAGAGGACACATCTGCAGACCAAAATTTTAACCATAAGGCTCTCCGTGCTAAGATGGAGAATCCTGAATTCTTAGCTGCCAATTTGGTGATCTGAAAGGAGGCATCCGTAATAAAATAATTAGCCAGCTTAAGGGCCTTAATTCTATCCTGTATTTCTTCTAAAGAAGTCTCAGTCCTAAGAGACTCTTCTAGAGCGTCAAACCAGAAGGCTGCCACAGTTGTGACTGTTACAATGCAGGCTGTGACTGTTACAATGCAGGCCGTCAGTTTTAATAAAAACCCTTGATGAACATTCAGCTTTTTGAGAAGACCCTCCAGCTTTTTATCCATGGGGTCTTTGAAAGCACAACTGTCCTCAATAGGGATAGTCGTACGCTTAGCCAGGGTAGAGATAGCTCCCTCCACCTTAGGGATCGTCTGCCAAGAATCCCGAATGGTGTCAGCTATAGGGTACATCTTCTTAAAGATAGGGGAAGGAGAGAACGGGATACCCGGTCTTTCCCATTCCCTAGCAGCAATTTCCGAAATTCTCTTAGAAACCGGAAAAACATCTGAATAAGACGGAACCTTCAAGTATCTATCCATCTTACACAATTTCTCTGGAGGGACCACAATAGAGTCACAGTTGTCCAGATTCAGCAAAACCTCCCGTAGTAACAGGCGGAGGTGTTCAAGCTTAAATCTGAAGGACATCACGTCCGTATCTGTCTGAGGTAAAGCACTGCCTGATTCAGACAGTTCTCCATCAGACAGAACCTCCCTACCCCCCACTTCAGAGCCCTGGGAAGGTACATCGGAGATCGCCATCAAAGAACCAGAAGTCGCATGGACCACCTGGGTCTCTCTTCTACTACGTTTGCCTTGCAACATTGGCAATTTAGACAAAACTTCTGAAAAAGTGGATGACATGACTGCAGCCATATCCTGCAGAGTAAATGACGCAGACGCTGTTGAAGAACATGGCGTCACTTGCCGGGCATTAAAGGCTGTGACGCTTGGGGAGAAAGATGCGGCATACCCTTAATTTCATCAGTCTGAGCACATTCATTAGACATATCTTTATTAAAGAAAATTTGCTCTTTACACTGTAAAGCCCTCTCAATACATGGGGGACAAAGCGTAACAGGGGGTTCCACAATGGCATCTAAACACATAGGACATGTACTTTGTTCAAGGTCATCCATGATGACCTAAACAAAAAGCAAGCTTGGTTCAATTCACTGATTAAATATTATTTGTAAAAATCAGTCTAATAATAAAATATTTGCGGAGTACTGTATCTTTAAGGAAAGGCTATCTGTTTGATATATAAGGCAGAGAGCAAAATTTCACATTCCCTGTACGAGGTTTGCCTTAGAAAAATAACACACTGGAATACTTTGAAAAATTACTCAGTCACCTCGCCGCAGCTCCTACCTGCCTCCATGCCCAATCTTATCTCTGCAAACACGGCGCACCTAAAGTCGCTTATAAAATATCACCACAAGCCTACTTAGGAGCCGAGAAGAGATGCTGCCAACCGGAGCTCAAATAGTAACTGCGCTGCAAAGCGCGCAAAACACTAAGGCCCGCCCTTTATGTGCGGAAACAACCAAACAGTCAACACCTGAAAATACCGCCATGTACCGGAGCTTTAAATAAAAACATATCCCCTCCGGAACTGTCCCCAGCATCAGCCACCTCTATATAATGAACTGTAATAAAGCAATGCCCGTTATAGTGCATACCCACACAATATTTCCCAGCGCTTCTAGGCAAAATAGTACAATGCCAGAGTGTCTGGATAAATAAACTATGTCGGTCTTCTCTATATATCCCAGCGCTTCTAGGCTATTAAAATGCCAGAATGTCTGGATATTACACCATCTGTTAAAGGGAAGTGCTTTCACTCAGGTCGCTAGCCCCCAATATAACAGTTCAAGTACAGTTATTCTGAGATATGCTGCCGCCCCAGAATAAAAAACTGCACTTACCTCCATGCTGAGGAACAGCATGACAATTTCACAGTGTCAAGAGGTCCACTCTTCCTCCTGAGGTCCTGTGAATAACAGAAGGGTCTTAGTTACAACCTCTAAGACCATACACAGAAAGGCAGCACAATCATGGGAGGCGCAGTGGAGACAAAAATCCACCAGTTCCCATAGCCTAAAAAAGCTACTCTGTGATAAAATAGCACACTTTGGCACCATTTAAAATAAAAAACTCTTGATTGAAGAATCTAACTAACACCTCACTTTACCTCTTCCTATCACTAACGCAGGCAAAGAGAATGACTGGGTTGGGGGGGAAGGGAGGAGCTATTTATGCAGCTCTGCTGTGGAGCTCTTTGCCTCCTCCTGCTGATATCCCACAAGTAAGGATGAAATCCGTGGACTTGTCATATCTTGTAAAATAAAAAGAGTTAAAACGCTTAGGGGTGCGAGTATCTAGGGTGAAAATCCAGAATGCTTTTTTTTAGGATCAACTTGCCCATATTACCTCCTCTTTTTAGGAGTCTAACTCTCTCAATTACTTTCCACTCGAACGTGGCAGTCACATTGTTATGTTCCTCTATGAAATGTTTTGCTAACTCAGAACATTTCTCAGATGTTTTGATGTCAGATAGGTGTTCCCTGACTCTTTCTCTTGCCTCTCTTGAAGTGCAAACAACGTACTGTTTCTGGTTGCAGGTACACCACATCAGTTATATAAAAAATAAAAAAAATTTGATCTGCAATTAACACATTCATTGATAGTGTATTGTCTGCCAGTGTGTGAAGATTCAAAAGAATCAGTCATGTCACCAAGGAATTCACTATCTATACCCACATTTATGCATACCCTTGATTTCTAGCCAAGAACTGCAGATTTTTTTAGTCCTAATCTCACTCAGGGACAATATGTTTCCTAGGGATACTCCTTTTTTGTATGAAAAAGAGCGGCCATGTTTCACTATGTGTTGTAACCCGGCATCTGCAAATAACATCGGAAATTGCTTGAGTACAATATTGCATATATATTATAATAATCCGAGGAATATTGTGTAACAAAATTGGTAGCAATGCGTTTTTGGGTTTGTGTGTCTTTGGTGGTTTTATTTGTCAGGAGACTGGCTCTATCTAGTTTATCCATATAAGTATGTTTTTTTTTTTTATCATAACCTCTGTTAAGATGTCTCAGAACCAAATCATCTCCTTATTTTTTATAATCACTAGTCTGACTACAGTTTCTCTTGACTCTAATGAATTGCCCTGTTCTGGATTATTACTCTTGCCATGTAACAAGGTGTTACCTGCACTTGGTTTTCTGTAGATGGTGGTGTCTACTTGGTTGGTCTGAAGGTTAAAGCTTAGAGCGATATCTAGATAATTAATATGTTGGTTATGATACTCATGGGTAAATCTCAAACCAAGTAGATTGTCATTGAGATACATTAAGAAGTCACTCAAGATTTTGCTGTCGCCTGACCACACAAACAAAAGGTCATCTATAAAGTGATGGTATGTCTGAATAAAGGGAGCAAACAAATTTCTGTCCCCATAAATGTACATAGATTCCCACCAGCCTATCGTAAGATTTGCATACGGGAGGTCAAATTTTGCCCCCATAGCTGTACCACGGACTTGGAGGTAAAATGTGTCATTAAATCTGAAACAATTATGTGTCAGCAAAAAGTGAGTGACCTCCACAAGGAAATCAATGAATTCAGGCGTGTATTCAGTGAAATTGGTGAGAAAGTACTTAACAGCTCTTTTCCCTACTTGATGAGGAATCGTGGAATATAGAGAGACAACGTCTACAGAAGTTTAAGGACAATCCAACCATTCTGACAGCTTTTCGCACAAAGAGCCTATGCCTGAAACTATCGGGCGTCCCTTCACATCAACTAAGCTTTTATGGACTTAAGGCAGAATGTGGAAAATAGGAATGACTGGCTGAGGGACAACTAGATATTCAAAGGTGTATCTATCAATAAAGCCCTTAGCAAATCCTTGCTCCAAAAGTGTCCTTAGATTTATCTTAAAGATATTGGTGGGATTGTGGCTGAGTGTTATATAGTCATCCTTATTTTTTAATTGTCTGTTGACTTCATTGGTATAGGAGTTGCTATCCCACAATACCACACTCCCACCTTTATCTGCTGATTTTATTACAAGGTTTTTATTTTCTTTAAGAGATTCTATGGCCTGTTTCTCCTCATCAGATAGATTGTCCTTAAGATATTTTTGTTTGTGAGATAGTTTCACCAAATCAGCTTCAATAAGTTTTTGGTAATTTACCAAAATTTCACCCCTAGAGTGAGTGGGGTAGAATATATATTTCGGTTTGAAGCCAATGTGGGAGTCTACCACACCTTGTGCTGAATTACTATCATATAGGAGTTCAGTTAAGCTCTGAAGGTCTCTTAATTCTAAAAATTCAAGAGTATTATTACAAGTACTGTCTTCAATTTGTGTGTTGAGTGTCTGTTTTGAGTGAGGATTAGAAGAAAAGTATTTTCTCAAAGTCAAATGTCTAATAAATCAATTTACATCGACAAGAGTCTGGAAGAGGTTAAATCTTGTTACCGGTACAAATCCTAGACCGTAGCTGAGAACTCTGTGTTCTACTTCTGTAATAGTATAGTTAGTCAAGTTAATTACATTGCATTTTGTTTGATCCTGAGTTGTGTCAATTGGTATTTGTTGTGTCCTCTGCCCCTTCCTTCTCAGGGGATAGCGTGACTGGTTGAATTTCTATGTTTCCTCTTCCTGCCCCCCTCCTCCTCTTGTAGGAATCCCTGGGGATAACTTAAAAACTTGTTCTAGTTCTATTTGTTCTGATGATTGATTGGCCTCTCCCTCGTCTATATTCAAGGTCAGTGTGTATTTGGACTTAGAGCTATTTTTAATAGGCTCAGATTCCTGACTGGGCACTTTATCAAACGCTACTTTTTTTTAGCAGCAGTTGTTTTCAATATAGGTTTTGGGGGGGGGGTATTTTCTGATGAGTAACAGGCTGGAGGGGGCGATTGTTCTCACTTTCAGATTGTAGGTCCTCACCTGAGTCAGTGTCAAAGCTAGTATTACTGTCTTGTCCCTTTACTTTTGTGTGAATAACTTGTCCTACTACGATCTCTATATCTGCCTCTGTTATTTCTTTGCCAAGTATAGACCTTTCCTGAGTTGTAGTCAGCCTGTTCCCTCATATATTTTTCATGTTTTGTGAGTGTTAGTTCTTTCTTTAATTGTGCAATAGTATATTTCAGCATTCCATCATATTGTTTAAAATTTGGTTTCTAGGGTACACAAGTCTAGTTCTGTTTGTAACATTATAATTTCCTCTCTGACCTTTAACAACTGAATGTCTTTAAACTCAATTATATAGGACATTAATTTGAAAGAGCAATCTGACAGTGAGGAATTCCAAGGTTCAATTAAATCGTTGTCTTCAACAACAAATTTAGGAAACTTCCTAATGCGTAATCGCCTAGGGATAATTCTCATTCTAATATATCTCTCCAGGGTCCACTTGTCCCACTTAAGTTTACTCTCTTTTTTCATGAGATTTTCAATTTGCTGAAATATATCACCTAGGGGATTTACTAAGTTAACTTCTGAGAAAATATTTTCAAAGTCTTGCTCTAACACATCAAAATTTTCTATGGATGTTAGAGAATAGTAGGTGTGTTCCTGTTGAGCCTCCTCATTATGGTGATCCATTCTATGTGGCTAATTTGAAGACACCCACTATGTCTAAATCCAAAACAGTAAATAAAAAAAAAGTATGCATAAAGTACATATATATATATATATATATATATATATATATATATATATATATATATATATATATATATATATATATATGGCAAAAAACGATCCGTTAGTCTGCTAAATGAATAATATAAAAGGTTATAATAACAGCATATAGTGTGGAAAAAAGAGCAAAACCTTTTATAGGTAAATGTGACCACAAAAAATAGATCACAGGGTAAACATATCACTTCTAATGTAAGCACAGAAACCGTCCGCTATAAAGCTCCCTACTGCTTGAAATCAATTCAAAGTACATACATAGAAAACTGATCAGCCAGCTCAAAAACAGCAAAAGCAATTTTTTGGAGGAAGGTTACAGACAACTCCTAATATTGCGACCATTGAAGGTGCTGCCCAGAGACAAGCCCCCAGCCTGTAAAACTTTTAATACTAGGTTAAGACTTTAAGGATGAGAAATAGGCCTAATAACAGGTTTAATCCAGATTAAAGCCTAACAAAAATAATGAACATCAGGAAGGTTAGCAATCTTCCTATGAAATAATACAGAAAGAGCAGAAATGTGCCCTTTCAAAGAACTGGCAGATAAATCTTTATCTAAACCATTCTGTCAAAACTGAAGAATCCTAGGAATTCTAAAAGAATGCCAGGAATAATCATGGGTAGTACCCCACTAAATATAATTTTTCTAAACTTTGTGATAGATCTTCTTAAAAACAGGCTTGCAGGCCTGAATCATAGTGTTAGTCATAGAGGATTCTCTTATTCTGTGATTGAGAACTAAGCGTTCAATTTCCATGCTTTCAGGTTTAGAGACTTATATAAGCAGGCTGGAGAGACCAGGGTACTGCTAGAGCATCTAAAACCACTGCCTGAGGATCTCTGGACATTGTAAGGTACCTGGAAAGTTTGTTGTTCAAACGAGAGGTCATCAGATCTATTTCTGGTAGGCCCCAGCATTTTACAAACAGATAGAAGCCATCTTGGTTGAGGGACCACTTTCCTGGATGTAAGGACTAATGACTTAGGTAATCTTCCTTCCAGTTGTCTACACCTGGGATGTGAATAGCAGTGATGATGCAGGAATTGGTTTCTGCCCAAGAAAGGATTTGAGATACTTTCTAATTATTATCCCCCTTGATGATTGACATAAGCTACGGCCGTAATATTGTCTGTCAGAAAACGAAGATAAGCTTTCTTTTCAATAAAGGCCAAGCCTGAAGGGCCCTGAAGAGTGCACAGAGTTCCAAAATATTGATTGGTAACCTCGCCTCTTGCGGATTCCAAACCCCCTGTGCTGTCAGGGACTCCCAGGCAGCTCCCCAACTTGAAAGACTTGAGGTGATCACAGACCAGCTAGGATGCGCAAAATAAGCCCCCTGAATAATAAACTGATGATTCAACCACCAAGCCAGAGAGTGACTTGTACTGAAATCTAAAAATATCCTTTGATATATTTGAGAATAATCCCTGCAACATTGACTCAGCATACAAAGCTGAAGAGGCCTCATGGGAAACCGAGCAAAGGGGATTGCCTCTGAGGCTGCAATCATGAGACCCAAAACTTCCTTACACTGAGTCACTGTAGCGAAAGAGAGAGACTGAAAGTTCAGGCAAGCTGAAACAAATTTCACTCTTCTTTGATCTTTGAGAGTAAGAATAATGGACTCTGAATCTATCTGGAAACTGGTGAAAGATATCCTTGTCTAAGGAATCAAAAAAATCTTTGGCAAATTGATCCTAAAAAAATGATTTTTAAGAAACAGCAGCAGTTGTTTGGTGTAAAATTCTGCTAAAGTAAAATATGGAGCTTGAACCAAGATATCGTCCAGTTAAGGAAACACTGCAAAACCCTAAATTCTGAACACATACAAAAGGGCACCCAGTACCTTGGTAAATAGGCCTAATAACAGGTTTAATCCAGATTAAAGCCTAAAAAAAATAATGAACATCAGGAAGGTTAGCAATCTTCCTATTATTATTATTATCGGTTATTTGTAGAGTGCCAACAGATTCCGCAGCGCTATAAACAAAGTTGGAGTACAACAAAACAATTATAGGGACCAAATGGGTAGAGGGCCCTGCCAAGAGTTGCACTGTTGTAGTCAGCTCTTAAGAAGGTGATCAACAAACAGCTGAACTCTTAGGCTTACTTGCTAAGGGGGTTCAGGGGATAGCAATGGAGGAGAGGAACTGGTATAAAGAAAGGTTAGCATAGGTTGTATGCATCCCTGAACAGTAGAGTCTTTAGGGAGCACTTGAAGCTTTTAAAACTAGAAGAGAGTCTTGTGGAGCGAGGCAGAGAGTTCCACAAGATGGGAGCCAGTCTGGAGTAGTCCTGTAAACGGGAGTGTGATGAGGTGACAAGAGAGGAGGAGAGTAGGAGGTCGTGAGCAGAGCGAAGGGGACGGGAGGGAGAGTATCTGGAGACAAGGTCTGAGATATAGGGGGGAGCAGTGTAGTTGAGGGCTTTGTATGTCAGAATGAGAATTTTATGTTTGATCCTAGAGGCAAGAGGAAGCCAGTGAAGGGATTGGCAGAGAGGTGCAGCAGATGAAGAGCGACGTGTAAGGAAGATGAGTCTGGCAGAGGCATTCATTATGGATTGTAAAGGAGCTAGGCGGCAGGTGGGGAGACCAGAGAGGACAGAGTTGCAGTAATCGAGGCGGGAGAGAATGAGAGAGTGGATTAAAATCTTAGTTGTGTCTTGTGTAAGGAAGTGTCTAATTTTAGAGATGTTTTTAAGGTGGAAGCGGCAGGCTTTAGCCAATGACTGAATGTGAGGAGTGAAGGAAAGATCTGAGTCAAATGTGACCCGAGACATCGGGCATGCAGGGTAGGGGTAATGATGGAGTTGTCGACAGTTATAGAGAGATTGGGGGTGGAGAGTTTAGAAGAAGGGGGGAAAATAAGGAGCTCAGTTTTGGAGAGATTTAGCTTGAGGTAGTGAGAGGACATCCAGTTGGAGATGTGAGAAAGATAGTTAGTGACACGGGTTAGCAAGGAAGGAGAAAGGTCTGGTGCAGAGAAGTCGATTTGGGTGTCATCGGCATACAAATGATATTGTAAACTGTGGGACTTTATTAGGGAACCTAGTGATGACGTGTAGATTGAGAAGAGAAGGGCACCGAGGACAGAGCCTTGCGGTACTCCGACAGAAAGTGGTGATGGGTCAGAGGAGGCTCCAGAGAAGGCTACACTAAAGGTACGGTTTGACAGGTAGGAAGAGAGCCATGAGAGGGCTGTGCCACATATGCCGAAGGATTGGAGGGTTTGGAGCAAAAGAGGGTGGTCAACAGTGTCAAAGGCTGAAGACAGATCAAGGAGGATAAACAGAGAGAAGTGGCCTTTTGATTTTGCTGTAAGTAGGTCGTTGGTAACCTTAACAATTGCTGTCTCTGTGGAGTGATGGGGGCGAAATCCAGATTGCAATGGGTCAAGGAGGGAGTTTATTGTAAGGAAATGGGATAGGCATGCATAAGCTAGTTTTTCGAGAAGCTTTGATGCAAGAGGGAGGAGGGAAATAGGGCGGTAGTTGGATGGGGAGGTAAGATCAAGGGAAGGTTTTTTGAGGATAGATGTGACCAGTGCATGTTTCAGCGATGAGGGAAATATACCGGTGCTGAGGGAGAGGTTGAAAGTGTGTGTGAGTATAGGGGTAAGGGTGGCAGAGAGGGAGGGGAGTAGCTGTGAGGGGATAGGGTCAAGGGGACAGCTAGTGAGGTGAGAGTCCAGTATAAGTGCCAAAACTTCTTCCTCAGTAACACTGGGAATGAGCTAAGTTTAAGGTTATGTGGGTTGTGGGTGATTGAGAGCATTTGAGGGGGTGAGAGCTGATTTCATTTCTGATGGAGTCGATTTTGTTATTGAAGTGGTTGGCAAAGTCTTGAGCTGACAGAGAAGTTGTATTAGGAGGTGGGGGAGGGCAGAGAAGAGTATTGAAAGTGGAGAACAAACATTTTGGGTTTGAAGAAAGATTAGAGATAAGAGTAGAGAAGTAGTGTTGCTTATGGAAATTAAGGGGAGAGTAGTAGGAGTTCAAGATAAATTTGTAATGTTGAAAATCAGCTGAACTCCTAGATTTTCTCCAGTGCCGCTCAGCAGTACGGGAACATCTGCGTAGGTATCGTGTCAGAGGAGTATGCCAGGGCTGAGGATGAGTGTTTGATTTCCGAGATATGGTAAGAGGGGCAAGATTGTCAAGGACTGATGTAAGGGTGGAATTTTAGTGGAAGATAGATTGGTCAGGGCAGGAAAAGGAGGAGAAGGATGAGAGGAAAGGTTTGAGGGAATTAGAAAGCTGTTGTTGATCTAATGACATAATGCTTCTGTGAAGTTTGGTGTGAGGAGCAGAAGGAGGGAGAGTTGTAGGGAGGGATGATATGTTGCAAGTAAGGAGATGGTGGTCAGAAAGAGGAAATGGGGAGTTTGTGAAGTTTGAGAGGGTGCATCGATAGCTAAAGATCAGGTCAAGGGAGTGACCATCTTTGTGAGTGGGAGAATCAGTCCATTGTGACAAACCGAAAGAGGAAGTGAGTTGCAGAAGTTGTTTTGCAGAGGAGGCAGTGGGATTGTCAAGAGGGATGTTGAAGTCAACAAGAATGAGGGAAGGGGTGTCTAAGGAAAGGAAATAAGGTAGCCAGGCAGCCAAGTGATCTAGAAATATTAAATATAAAATATGAAATATTCCTATTAAATAATTCAGAAAGAGCAAAAATTTGCCCTTTCAAAGAACTGGCAGATAAATCTTTATCTAAACCATTCTGTAAAAACTGAAGAATCCTAGGAATTCTAAAAGAATGCCAGGAATAATCGTGGGTAGTACCCCACTAAAACATAATTTATGTAAGAACTTACCTGATAAATTCATTTCATTCATTCAGGAGGGGCAAAGTTTCCCAAACCTCAAAATGCCTATAAATACACCCCTCACCACACCCACAATTCAGTTTAACGAATAGCCAAGTAGTGGGGTGATAAAGAAAAGAGTAAAAAGCATCAACAAAGGAATTTGGAAATAATTGTGCTTTATACAAAAAAATCAAAACCACCATAAAAAGGGTGGGCCTCATGGACTCTTGCTAATATGAAAGAAATTAATTTATCAGGTAAGTTCTTACATAAATTATGTTTTCTTTCATGTAATTGGAAAGAGTCTATGAGCTAGTAAAGCATGGGATAGCAATACCCAAGATGTGGAACTCCACGCAAGAGTCACTAGAGAGGGAGGGATAAAATAAAAACAGCCATTTTTTCGCTGAAAAAAATTAATCCACAACCCAAAATTTAAGTTTATTATCTTAAATGAAAAAAAAAACTTAACATATAAGCAGAAGAATCAAACTGAAACAGCTGCCTGAAGAACTTTTCTACCAAAAACTGCTTCTGAAGAAGCAAATACATAAAAACGGTAGAATTTAGTAAATGTATGCAAAGAAGACCAAGTTGCTGCTTTGCAAATCTGATCAACTGAAGCTTCATTCTTAAAAGCCAATGAAGTAGAGACTGATCTAGTAGAATGAGCTGTAATTCTCTGAGGCAGGGCTCGACCCGACTCCAAATAAGCATGATGAATCAAAAGCTTTAACCACGATGCCAAGCAAACGGCAGAAGCCTTCTGACCTTTCCTAGAACCAGAAATGATAACAAATAGATTAGAAGTCTTCCTGAAATCTTTAGTAGCTTCAACATAATATTTCAAAGCTCTTACCAAATCTAAAGAATGTAAGGATCTCTCCAAAGAATTCTTAGGATTAGGAAACAAGGAAGGGACAACAATTTCTCTATTAATGTTATTAGAATTCACAACCTTAGGTAAGAATTTAAATTTAAAAGTTCGCAAAACCTCCTTATCCTGATGAAAAATCAGAAAAGGAGATTCACAGGAAAGAGCAGATAATTCAGAAACTCTTCTAGCAGAAGAGATGGCCAAAAGAAACAACACTTCCAAGAAAGTAGTTTGATGTCCAAAGAATGCATAGGCTCAAATGGAGGAGCCTGTAAAGCCTTCAAAACCAAATTAAGACTCCAAGGAGGAGAGATTGATTTAATGACAGGCTTGATACGAACCAAAGCCTGTACAAAACAGTGAATATCAGGATGATTAGCAATCTTTCTGTGAAATAAAACAGAAAGAGCAGAGATTTGTCCCTTCAAGGAACTTGCGGACAAACCCTTATCCAAACCCTTATCCAAACCATCCTGAAGAAACTGTAAAATTCTAGGAATTCTAAAAGAATGCCAAGAGAATTTATGAGAAGAACACCAAGAAATATAAGTCTTCCAAACTCGATAATAAATCATTCTAGAAACAGATTTACGAGCCTGTAACATAGTATTAATCACTGAGTCAGAGAAACCTTTATGACTAAGTACTAAGCGTTCAATTTCCATACCTTCAAATTTAATGATTTGAGATCCTGATGGAAAAACGGACCTTGAGACAGAAGGTCTGACCTTAATGGAAATGGCCAAGGTTGGCAACTGGACATCCGAACAAGATCCGCATACCAAAACCTGTGAGGCCATGCTGGAGCCACCAGCAACACAAACAATTGCTCCATGATGATTTTGGAGATCACTCTTGGAAGAACTAGAGGCGGGAAAATATAATAAGGTTGAAAACACCAAGTGTCAATGCATCCACTGCTTCCGCCTGAGGATCCCTGGACCTGGACAGGTACCTGGGAAGTTTCTTGTTTAGATGAGAAGCCATCAGATCTATTTCTGGAAGACATCTGAACAACCTGAGAAAACACATCTGGATGGAGGGACCACTCTCCCGAATGTAAAGTCTGACGGCTGAGATAAGCCGCTTCCCAATTGTCTATACCTGGGATATGAACTGCAGAAATTAGACAGGAGCTGGATTCCGCCCAAGCAAGTATCCGGGATACTTCCTTCATAGTCTGGGGACTGTGAGTCCCACCCTGATGATTGACATATGCCACAGTTGTGATATTGTCTGTCTGAAAACAAATGAATGATTCTCTCTTCAACAGAGGCCAAATCTGAAGAGCCCTGAAAATCTGAAGATCCCCAAAATATTGATTAGAAATCTCGCCTCTTGAGATTTCCAAAGCCCTTGTGCTGTCAGAGATCCCCAAACAGCTCCCCAACCTGAAAAACTTGCATCTGTTGTGATCACAGTCCAGGTTGGATGAACAAAAGAGGCCCCTAGAACTATGGCGATTTAACCACCAAGTCAGAGATAGTCGAACATTGGGATTTAAGGATATTAAATGTTATATCCTTGTATAATCCCTGTACAATTGGTTCAGCATACAAAGCTGGAGAGGTCTCATATGAAAACGAGCAAAGGGGATTGCGTCCGATGCTGCAGTCATGAGACCTAAAACTTCCCTGCACATAGCTACTGAAGGGAATGACTGAGACTGAAGGTTCCGACAGGCTGCAACCAATTTTAAACGTCTCTTGTTAGAGACAGAGTCATGGACACTGAATCTATCTGGAAACCTAAAAAGGTGACCCTTGTCTGAGGAATCAAAGAACTTTTTGGATAAATTGATCCTCAAACCATGTTTTTGAAGAAACAACACTAGTTGATTCGTGTGAGATTCTGCAGAATGTAAAGACTGAGCTAGTATCAAGATATTGTCCAAATAAGGAAACACCACAATACCCCGCTCTCTGATTACAGAGAGTAGGGCACCGAGAACCTTTGAAAAGATTCTTGGAGCTGTCGCTAGGCCAAAAGGCAGAGCGACAAATTGGTAATGCTTGTCTACAAAAGACAATCTCAGAAACTGATAATGATCTGGATTAATCGAAATATGAAGATATGCATCCTGTAAGTCTATTGTGGAATATAATGCCCGTGCTGAACAAAAGGCAGAATAGTCCTTATAGTCACCATTTTGAAAGTTGGTACACTTACATGATGATTCAAAATTTTCAGATCCAGAACTGGTCTGAATGAATTTTCTTTCTATGGGACAATGAATAGATTTGAATAAAACCCCAGACCCTGTTCCTGAAACGGAACCGGCATGATTACCCCTGAAAACTCCAGGTCTGAAACACACTTCAGGAAAGCCTGAACCTTTACTGGATTTGCTGGGAGGCGTGAGAGAAAAAAATCTTCTCACAGGAGGTCTTACTCTGAATCCTATTTGGTACCCCTGAGAGACAATACTCAGAATCCATTTATCTTGGACAGAATTTTCCAGCTGAGCTGGAATGAGGGCCGCACCTTCATGCGGACTTGGGGTCTGGCTTTGGTTTCTGAAATGGCTTGGATTTATTCATATTTGCAGACGGTTTTCAACTGGAAACAGATTCCTTGGGGGAAGGATTAGGTTTCTGTTCCTTAATTCGTCAAAAGGAACGAAAACGGTTAGAAGCTTTAGATTTACCCTTAGGTCTTTTATCCTGAGGCAAAAAAACTCCCTTCCCCCCAGTGACAGTTGAAATAATCGAATCCAACTGAGAACCAAATAACTTATTACCTTGGAAAGAAAGAGATAGCAATCTAGACTTAGAAGTCATGTCAGCATTCCAAGATTTTAGCCACAGAGCTCTTCTAGCTAAAATAGCTAAAGACATAGATTTAACATCAATTTTGATGATATGAAAATAGCATCACAAATAAAATGATTAGCATGTTGAAGCAAACAAACAATGCTAGACAAATCAGAATCCAATTCATGTTGAGCTAAATTTTCCAACCAAAAAGTTGATGCAGCTGCAACATCAGCCAAAGAAATTGCAGGCCTGAGAAGATGACCAAAATATAAATATACTTTCCTTAGTTAAGATTCAAGTTTCCTATCTAAAGGATCTTTAAAAGAAGTACTATCTTCCATAGGAATAGTAGTACGTTTAGCAAGAGTAGAGATAGCTCCATCAACTTTGGGGATCTTTTCCCAAAACTCCAATGTAACTGCTGGCAAAGGATACAATTTTTTAAACCTTGAAGAAGGAATAAATGAAGTACCAGGCCTATTCCATTCCTTAGAAATCATATCATAAATAGCATCAGGAACTGGAAAAACCTCTGGAGTAACCACAGGAGTTTTATATACAGAATATAAACGTTTACTAGTTTTAGTATCAAGAGGACTAGTTTCCTCAATATCCAATGTAATTAACACTTCTTTTAACAAAGAACGAATATACTTTATTTTAAATAAATAAGTAGATTTGTCAGTGTCAATATCTGAGGAAGGATCTTCGGAATCAGATAGATCCCCATCAGAGGAGGATAGTTCAATATGTTGTCGGCCATTTGAAATTTCATCAACTTTATGAGAAGTTTTAAAAGACCTTTTATGTTTTTTTAGAAGGCGGGATGGCAGACAAAGCCTTCTGAATAGAATCATCAATAAAATCTTTTAGATTCACAGGTATATCTTGTACATTAGATGTTGAAGGAACAGCAACAGGCAATGTACTATTACTGATGGACACATTATCTGCATGTAAAAGTTTATCATGACAACTATTACAAACCACAGCTGGAGATATAATCTCCCTAAGTTTACAACAAATGCACTTAGCTTTGGTAGAACTGTTATCAGGCAGCAGGGTTCCAACAGTGATTTCTGAGACAGGATCAGATTGAGACATCATGCAAAATGTAAGAGAAAAAACAACATATAAAGCAAAATGATCAATTTCCTTATATGGCAGTTTCAGGAATGGGAAAAATGCAAATAGCATAGCCCTCTGACATAGAAGAAAGGCAAGAGGCATATAGGAATGGGGTTTTAAATGATTAAATTATTTGGCGCCAAGTATGACGCACAACGTAACTGAAATTTGTTTTGGCGCCAACAACTTCCGGAAATGACACACTCGCGTCATTAACGACGCAACCTTGAGAAAGGAACACGGCATCAACTAAGACACCAGCAATGATGAATTTGCTTCATCGGACGTACCTTCACGCCAAAAATATTCTCACGCCAGGAATGACGCAATAAACTTTGGCATTTTGCGCCCTCGTGGGCCCGCGAAATTGAAAGAAAAAAGCAGTCAATTTGAAAAAAGACTAAACCCCAGGTAAGAAAAAATATTTCCTAAATATGTTTTTCCCCAAATATGAAACTGACAGTCTGCAAAAGGAAATATACATAAACCTGACTCATGGCAAATATAAGTACAATACATATATTTAGAACTTTATAATAATGCATAAAGTGCCAAACCATAGCTGAGGGTGTCTTAAGTAATAAAAACATACTTACCAAAAGACACCCATCCACATATAGCAGATAGCCAAACTAGTACTGAAGCAGTTATCAGTAGAGGTAAAGGAATATGAGAGTATACCGTCGATCTGAAAAGGGAGGTAGGAGATGAATCTCTACGACCGATAACAGAGAACCTAGGATGCAGTCTCAGAATTGTGATGTCATCATTTATTATTTAAAGGGCCTCTGTTCAGTATGCTCTGTTCAGTATTGCCATGTGCTGCTGGCAGCCATTTTACTCACCTCTCTTGCTGACTCTGGTGCATACTGTGTAATGCTGCTAATTTCCTGCACTTCCTTTTATGGCCAGACTGGTGTACATCATCCGTGTGAGACAGGATGCAGTCTCAGAATTGTGATGTCATCACTTATTATTTAAAGGGCCTCTGTTCAGTATGCTTTGCCCTTGCGTTGTCTCAGACCTGTTTGTGAGAGCTCCTGTGTATTACCTGGCTGCCTGACGTCCTTCCTGGTTCCTGATCCCTGGCTTGTTCCTGATTCTGCTGTTCTCCTTGTTCCTGATTCCGGCTCATCTGACTATTCGCTTTGGCTCCTGACTCGGCTCGTCTGACTACCAGCTCTGGTTTTGACTCCTGGCTTGTTATTTGACTTGTGGACATTTTATAATTTTTTGCTATTATAAGGAGAAAACAGAAGAGCGCAGACACGATTCAAGTGTAGATTTCCAACTTTAATTATAGCCACACGCTATGTATATACTCACAAGAAATACGATTTATACAGGCACATATGATAAAAATGTTCCCCTTCGTAGTCAATAGTTCATGAAGATTAACAATAGAACGTCTGTATTTGCAAAATATACTGACCCTTTCATGCGGGGATGCAAGCAGTGACCCTCAGCACTTCCGTGTAAGGTTTTCCTACCAGTGATATGCGTATACTACGTGATACCGGAACTCCTACGGCGGCTTCCCAGGGTCAAAATAACAAAGTAGCTACTGTCTGTTCTACGCGTTTCGTCCCTCAACGGAGGGACTTTGTCAAGAAAGTCTTGACAAAGTCCCTCCGTTGAGGGACGAAACGCGTAGAACAGACAGTAGCTACTTTGTTATTTTGACCCTGGGAAGCCGCCGTAGGAGTTCCGGTATCACGTGGTACACGCATATCACTGGTAGGAAAACCTTACACGGAAGTGCTGAGGGTCACTGCTTGCATCCCCGCATGAAAGGGTCAGTATATTTTGCAAATACAGACGTTCTATTGTTAATCTTCATGAACTATTGACTACGAAGGGGAACATTTTTATCATATGTGCCTGTATAAATCGTATTTCTTGTGAGTATATACATAGCGTGTGGCTATAATTAAAGTTGGAAATCTACACTTGAATCGTGTCTGCGCTCTTCTGTTTTCTCCTTATATTCAGACCTCTTATCACGGGATACAGATTATCAACCGTTTTGGAGGAGCGGCAGCACTGTTCAGGATTTACGGACAACGTTTACAAACATATAAGAACTGAAATGGACTCATAAACATAAGTATTTTATTGCTAATCAGTTTTATTATATGGGGTATTTCTTATATATAAGTGTGTGATGTTTTATGCATATTAGTGCAAATATTTTACAACATACATAGGATTTTTCTTGACACCTATATATACTTGTTTGCGCTTCTCTGTTTTCAGCCCTTCCGTGTGGAGGGTTAAAAAACAAGTGTCTATATAAATTTTTTGCTATTACTAAAGGTGTGATTATTTTTGCACTTCTCGTCTCAGTCTGATTCCTGGCACCCTGATATTACGCAAAGGCCGTGAATCCTGATGCGGCTAATTATCCACCTTTACCTGCCATCATTTCCAGGATGGATGTACAGGATCACCACTTGGATCATTTTGCACTAGCCCTGCAAACCCTGCTGACTCGCACTGCACATTTGGACCAAAGTGTCCCGCATGTTATGGCTGCTCCTGTTTCCGCTGCTGCACCTTTGCCTACCAGGAGCATGTCCGGTTCTGCACCTCTACCTCAGTGATATGGAGGCGATCCTATTCAGTGCAGAGGGTTTTTGAACCAGGTGGGCATTTACTTTGAGATGTTACCTCAGGCGTTTCCCTCTGACAGAGCTAAGGTGGGATTTCTCATCTCATTACTCTCTGACACAGCTCTTGCCTGGGCTAATCCCTTGTGGGAGACTAATAAACCTGTGATTTCAAATTACCCTGAATTTGTGGCCTCCTTTCGAAGGGTATTTGATGTTCCGGCTCGTTCCTCCTCTGCTGCTAAACGACTCATGTCCATTCAGCAAGGTACAAGATCTGTTGCTCAGTATGCTATTGAGTTCCATATGCTTGCCGCAGAGGTAGGTTGGAACAATGAAGCCATTGTTGCCTCCTTCTTTCATGGGTTCTCTGATGCAATTAAAGACGAAGTTGCTGCCAGAGATTTACCAGAGGATCTCGAGGCATTGGTGTCTTTTTTTATCCTAATTGACATCAGAGAGAGGCCCTCTTTCAAGGAGCGCTTGCGGAAGCCTCATGTTCCATTGTCTCCTACGAGTTCGTTCCCACCCATGCCTCCCTCTCCTCCCATGCCTCCTGGTCCCGAGTCACCAGGTACTGCTGAGCCGATGCAGTTGGGATTCACGTGTCTCTCCGCGGCGGAGAGGGCCTTTAGGAGGAGGGAGGGGCTCTGCCTCTATTGTGGGTTACAGGGCAACCTTTTGAAGTCTTGTCCTACACGGCCGGGAAACGCTCACACCTAAGGTCCTGTCGGGGGCAGACCTTGGGTGGTTTATCCTTGTCCCCGGAACTGCTTAAGGAGAAACCTTTGGTCACAGTTGTCCTTTCCTGGGTGGACTTCTCCATAGTCACTCAGGCTCTTGTTTACTCCGGTGCTGCTGGCTATTTCATTGACAATGCTTTTGCATCAAAGCACTTCATTCCTGTTTTGCCTCGGTCCGTTCCGCTTGCTATTGAGGCCATTGATGGCAGACCCCTTCAGCCTGCACTTGTTACTCACGAAACTGCTCCATTGTCCATGGCTGATGGGGCTCTCCATTTTGAAACCCTCCAGTTCCAGGTGATAAACTCTCCGCATTTTCAAGTTGTTCTGGGTTATCCCTGGCTCCAAAAGCACAATCCCAGTCTCGACTGGCGCAGGTCCGAAATTTTGTTGTGGTCCCCGCAATGTATTTCCACTTGTCTTCGGAAACCAGTTAAAGTCTTGTGCACTTCTTCGGTATCTCAATTGCCAGAGGAGTACCGAGAGTTCCGAGACGTGTTTGACAAGGGGCGTGCCAGTACGTTGCCTCCTCACCGGTCTTACAATTGTGCCATAGACCTGCAAACCGGAGCCATTCCTCCTCGGGGCCGGGTGTACCCTCTGTCTGTTGCGGAGAATTGTGCTATAGAGGAGTATGTTGCTGATGCTCTGTCGCGGGGGATCATCCGCAAATCCTGCTCTCCTGCAGGGGCTGGCTTCTTCTTTGTGAAGAAAAAGGGTGGCGAGTTAAGACCATGTATCGATTATAGGGGTCTTTATCGTCTTACCATTAAGAATGCTTACCCGATTCTGCTCATTACGGAACTCTTTGACCATCTCAAGGGTGCTACAGTCTTTTCTAAATTTGATTTGAGAGGAGCGTACAATCTCGTTAGGATTAAGGAGGGTCACGAATGGAAAACAGCATTTAACACCAGGAGCGGGCATTATGAGTATTTTGTAATGTCCTTTGGCCTATGTAATGCTCCTGCTGTTTTTCAGGAATTTATTAATGATGTCCTACGAGATATGTTGCAACAGTGTGTTGTGGTGTACTTAGACAACATCCTCATACACTCACCCACACTTGATGATCATCGTTCTGATGTTACACGGGTTCTTCATAGACTATGTGAGAACGGCCTGTTTTGTAAACTTGAGAAATGTGAGTTCCATCAGACTCAAGTAACCTTCCTAGGTTATGTTATCTCCATTGCAGGGTTCTCCATGGATCCTGACAAGTTATCTGCAGTTCTGCAGTGGCCTCACCCAGTTGGTCTTCGGTCTATTCAACACTTTTTGGGGTTCGCCAATTACTATAGAAAGTTTATTAAAAACTTTTCTTCCGGGGGGCGGAGCCTGGAGAGCCTGAGAATGGCCGCATATTTTTCTGCTCTGGTCCTGGCTGCGCTATAAATGTTCCTATTTACTTCCTATCATTGAGTTAAACCCTAAAAAGCAACTCAAGTATATCCTGGACCTTGGTCTAACTGCTGGTGAAGCCGAATTTGACACAGGGAGACGCTTCTTTAACTCAGGACCGGAGCTTCAGTTTGGACCTACATTAGCGGTGGCCATTTTAACAACCTCGTGGCTGCAAAATTTTCCACATACACCCAGGCTTCCAACTTATGCTGAGGACTGTTATCATCTCTTAGACCCCCGGCGGGTACCCTTTGTGGGCCTGTCGTTAAGACGCAGTGCTACCTCACTAGTCACTGCACTACTATAACGTACAAGTGAGAGTACATCTACATCTTCCTATTCAATGTGCTGACTTACAGACTTATATAAAATACCATCATGGATATGAGGGATGTCACTGCCTTCTTTGAAGCGCTAAGCAACCTTTTAACAGAACACCATGCTGCCCTGGAAGAAACGCTAACTGCAGCATTTAAGCCTAAAGCGCCCAATGTACCCCAACAACCTGAACCATCGTTGCCTGTTTGGGCAGTACAGTTAGGTCGCAGCACTTTGGGGCCCCGGTGCTGCGTACCTATCCTAGTTGAAGAGGACAAGGCATTCGCCACTACGGAGCCAGTATCAGGTGCTGAGGCGATAGCAGAAGTGAAAACTGGCCTAACTACCATCAGTGACATAACTTGCGCAGGGATTAGCAAAACCGACACTACAGCAGTCCTGTCAATTTTCCTATCTACTGCGGAGGGAGCCCTTGCTGAGCATTCGTTTCCAGGACCGCAGTACACCCCAGTGACCAAGAGAGCCCCTGCTGAACGGGATTGTGAAGGTACATGTACACAATCTGGGGGACCCGTAGTGACTCTACAAATCTGGAAAACCCCTGATTGCACTGCCGTTTGGCTGTTACACTGGAATAATACTCAGATACAGAGACATTACTCTGCGCTGCTGCTCAACCGGGACACTATCCAGAGGCAGAGATGCTGCCCTCTGATCACTACATGTTTGCGGCTCAGATTCCTGGCGCGGCAAATGTCAGGTAAAATTGACTCTTGCAGGGAGATCCGCACCGGAGTTGGTTAAACTTAGACCTGGACATGAGTGAACAGTTTTACGATAACTACTTTATGTTTATTTACAGCCCTGTTTAAGAATTTCTCTGCTACAACCCTTTATGCTGACAAAATGTGATGCAGTAAACATTCTTATATTGTTTGTCTCTAAATGTAGAAAGAGGGAGAGGAGGGAAAAAAGGACTTTGGCAAAGGGACTTGCATTGGAATAGGTTAAGCTGGTGGGTTTCGCTAGAACTATGCTCAGCACTATATCCATACCCATCCAGTTACGTTTGTAAGCTTTTCTGTTGTTATTCTCAGAGTTTAAACTGTGTAGTAGGGCTTGCTTGTTTTAGCGAATTACTATATTTGTGCTATTTCACTTATGATTGCATGTATGCTGTAATCTCTCCACATAATTACAATTTAGTATACAGGAGCATATTACTCTACAGAATCTAATCCTATCAATATTGAGCCCTCCTCACTAAATTCAATTATTCTCAGAGTTTAAACTGTGTAGTTGGGCTTGCTTGTTTTAGCGAATTACTATATTTGTGCTATTTCACTTATGATCCCTCATATGAGCCCTCCTCACTAAATTCAATTTAGCTGCTTGCCTTTATATTAACCCACTAATGCACTTGCCCTGCACAGCTTCACCCAGACAGGACAGGTTAAGGAAGCCTCTTACTATTATCCCGCAGGTTGTATTCCTCTTTGCTTTTTGTTTTGCTTTTCTTTTTTTTTTTCTTTTCTTTTTCTTCTCCCCTAGCAGCTAACTAATGGCAGTTTGCTGAACGTCTATTTTAGTATTACTGTAAACTCATTGCATGGTGCTGCATTGCCTGCGGCCGGGGTGATGCACCATGCACATATTTATACATCCCGCATTTACAGTTAGTAGCGCATAGAAATTTTAGAAAATAAATCTAGTTCGGAATTGAGGTTTCTCATACAAGTTCCCTACTCGTTTTACCCCTGCCTGATCACTATATGACAAGTTCTAAAACTGTCCTTTTTTTTTCTTAGTAGGTCAGCACAGAAAATTTATCATATACAATAGTGTACTCTAGTATTATCTCACCTAGTTGGCACCAACTATTCTAAACTCATCCTATCTTTTTTAACATTATCCATATTTGTGTCAATAACAGATTAAAAACCTGAGGTTCAGTTGAGACCCATAAGTGGTCTCATTAGTTTCATTGTACCTTCCACTGTTTTATCTTGCATGTTGTGGGGTCCAAAAGTGGCCTCTGGAGTTCAGGAGAAGGTCCATAACTCTTTTGACATTTCTTTATGTATTATGTACTTGAATTTATTTCTGTATACCTTGTTTGTATGTCATTTCATAAAACCTCAATAAAAAAAATATAAAAAAAAAAAAAAAAAAAAAAAAAACTTTTCTTCCTTGGTCAAACCTATCACAGACATGACCCCTAAAGAGAATGATCCACTCCATTGGTCACCTACTGCCATTGAGGCCTTTGATAGTCTTAAGACTGCCTTTGCTGCCGCTCCAGTTATGGCTCATCCTAACCCTGTCCTGCCTTTCGTTCTTGAGGTCGATGCGTCTGAGACTGGAGTAGGTGCCCTCTTGTCTCAACGTCCTACGCCTGACGGTTCCTTGCATCTGTGTGGTTTCTTCTCTAAGAAATTGTCTCCAGCGGAGTGCATTTATAAAATTGGCGACAGGGAATTACTGGCCATAATTTTGGCACTCAAGGAATGGAGGCATCTTCTCGAGGGTACTAGCGTGCCAGTGCTCATTCCTACTGATCACAAGAATTTAACTTATCTATCTGAAGCAAAACGTTTGTCGCCCCGACAGGCCAGATGGGTGCTATTTTTGTCTCGATTTAATTATGTGGTCTCCTACCTGCCTGGTAGTAAGAATGTTAGAGCTGATGCCCTCTCTCAACAATTTTCGCCTATGTCCAAGGAGGAGTCTGTACCTACTCCTGTTATACCTCCTGACCATATTTTGGCTACCATACGTACTAATTTGACTTCTCCCTTGGGGGAGGAGATCCTGGCTGCACAAACCAATGCACCGCCTGAGAAACCTAGTGGTAAGTGTTTTGTTCCTGAGAATCTTCGAACTAAACTTTTGCACACTTACCACTATCCTAAAGCCGCAGGTCACCCAGGCAAGAAACAAATGATTTGGTCTGTCACTAGACAATTCAGGTGGCCAGGTCTTCATTCTGATGTTGCTGCGTATGTTGCCTCCTGCTCAGTTTGTGCACAGAATAAGACTCCTCGACGTCTTCCTGTGGGTCTTCTTCACCCTATTTCTAATGGTGAGCGTCCTTGAACACATCTTTCCATGGACTTCATTGTCGAGCTCCCTGTTTCCAATGGCAATACTGTTATCCTTAAGGTGTTTGACAGTTTTTCTAAAATGTCACATTGCATTCCCTTGATGAAGCTGCCTACCGCTCAGGAGCTTGCTTCAATTTTTGCCCGGGAGGTCTTCCATTTACATGGGTTACCCAAGGAGATAGTGTCGGACCGGGGTAGCCAGTTTGTCTCCAGATTTTGGTGTTCCTTTTGTGCTCAAATGGGGATCCAGCTTTCCTTCTCCTCAGCATATCACCCTCAATCCAATGGGGCTGTGGAGCGGTCTAATCAAGCTCTTGAACAGTTCCTCCATTGCTATGTCTCAGATCACCACAATAATTGGTCTGAACTGTTACCTTGGGCAGAGTTTGCTCATAATAGTGCTATTAATGCTTCCTCCAAGTTATCCCCGTTCATGGCGAATTATGGGTTTCAACCATCCTTGTTGCCCGATTCATTCATGTCTCAGGGTATTCCGGCTTTGGAGGAGCATCTCCGGCAACTCCGTTCCACGTGGGTGCAGATTCAGGATTGCCTTCATCGTTCTATGCAGCGCCAAAAGTTCCAGGCTAATCGTAGGCATCTGCCCGCACCTTCCTACCAGGTTGGTGAGAGAGTTTGGCTGTCCTCCCGCAACTTGAACCTTCGTGTGCCTTCCAATAAATTTGCTCCTCGTTATGTTAGTCCTTTTCAAATACTCCGACGGGTTAATCCTGTGGCCTATGCTCTTGACCTTCCTCCTGCTATGCGCATCTCCAATGTTTTTCATGTCTCTCTCTTGAAACCATTGGTTTGTAATCGGTTTACCACTGTGTTGCCTCGTCCCCGTCCTATCTTTGTTGACAACCATGAGGTCAGCAGCATTATTGACTCTCGTATGTCCAGGGGCCGTGTACAGTATTTGGTTCACTGGAGGGGCTACGGTCCGGAGAAGCATTCTTGGGTTCCCTCCTCTGATGTTCATGCTCCCGCCCTCCTCCGTGCCTTCCATGCCCATTTCCCCAATAAGCCTTTTGTCCTCCCGCGGGGAGGGGTCGTTGAGGGGAGGGTATTGTCAGGGTTTTTCCCTGTTGTGTTTGCCATGTGCTGCTGGCAGCCATTTTACTCACCTCTTTCCTGACTTGGTGCATTGTGGGGGATGCTGCTCACTTCCTGCAATTCCTTTTATGGCCAGACTGTTGTGCATCATCCATGTGAGACAGGATGCAGTCTCAGAATTGTGATGTCATCATTTATTATTTAAAGGGCCTCTGTTCAGTATGCTTTGCCTTTGCGTTGTCTGAGACCTGTTTGTGAGAGTTCCTGTGTATTACCTGGCTGCCTGATGTCCTTCCTGGTTCCTGATCCCTGGCTTGTTCCTGATTCTGCTGTTCTCCTTGTTCCTGATTCCGGCTCGTCTGCCTATTCGCTTTGGCTCCTGACTTGGCTTGTCTGACTACCAGCTCTGGTTTTGACCCCTGGCTTGTTATTTGACTTTTGGACATTTTATAATTTTTTGCTATTAATAAAGGTGTGATTATTTTTGCACTTCTCGTCTGATTCCTGGCACCCTGACACTATGAAATAGATCTCCTGTAAGGAAAACCATTGCATTCAATAAGTGATACTCCCTTCATATTCCTCTCACTGTACTCTGAGAGGAACCGGGCTTCAAAATGCTGAGAAGCGCATATCAATGTAGAAATCTTAGCACAAACTTACTTCACCACCTCAATAGGAGGCAAAGTTTGTAAAACTGAATTGTGGGTGTGGTGAGGGGTGTATTTATAGGCATTTTGAGGTTTGGGAAACTTTGCCCCTCCTGGTAGGATTGTATATCCCATACGTCACTAGCTCATGGACTCTTGCCAATTACATGAAAGAAATATACGTTTTCTAAACTTTGTGATAGATCTTCCTAGAAACAGGCTTGCAGGCCTGAATCATAGTGTTAGTCATAGAGGATTCTCTTATTCTGTGATTGAGAACTAAGCGTTCAATTTCCATGCCATCAAGTTTAGAGACTTTAGATCTGCATGGAAAAAGGGACCTTGAGACAGAAGGTCTGGCCTTAGAGGAAGAGGCCACGGCGGGCAACTTGACATTCGGACCAGATCCGCATACCAAATCCTGTGAGGCCACACTGGGGCTATTAGGATTACAAATGACTGTTCCAAATTTATTTTGGAAATCACTCTGGAGAGCAGGATCAGAGGGGGGGGGGGGGATATATAAGCAGGTTGGAGAGACCAGGGTACTTGAGGATCCCTGGACCTTGTAAGGTACCTGGAAAGTTTATTGTTCAAACGAGAGGCCATCAGATCTATTCCTGGTAGGCCCCAGCATTTTACAAACAGATAGAAGACATCTTGGTTGAGAAACCACTTTCCTGGATGTAAGGACTGATGACTGAGGTAATTTTCCTTCCAGTTGTCTACACCTGGGATGTGAATAGCAGTGATGATGCAGGAATTGGTTTCTACCCAAGAAAGGATTTGAGATACTTTCTATCATCCCCCTTGATGATTGACATAAGCTACTGCCATAAAATTTTCTGTCTGAAAACGTAGATAAGGCTCCCTTTTCAATAGAGGCCAAGCCTGAGGGGCCCTGAAGAATGCACAGAGTTCCAAAAATAATCCTCCCGAGGATTCCAAACCCCTTGTGCTGTCAGGGATTCCCAGACAGCTCCCCAAACTGAAAGACTTGCATTTGTGGTGATCACAGACCAGCTAGGATGAGCAAAATAAGCCCCCTGATTAATGAACTGATGATTCAACCACCAAGCCAGAGAGTGACTTGTACTGAAATCTAAAAATATCCTTTGAGATATTTGAGAATAATCCCTGCAACATTGACTCTGCATACAAAGCTGAAGAGGCCTCATGTGAAACCAAGCAAAGGGGATTGCATCTGAGGCTGCAATCATGAGACCCAAAACTTTCTTACCCTGAGTCACTGTAGCAAAAGAGAGAGACTGAAAGTTCAGGCAAGCTGAAACCAATTTCACTCTTCTTTGATCTTTGAGAGTAAGAATAATGGACACTGAATCTACCTGGAAACCGGTGAAAGAGATCCTTGTCTGAGGAATCAAAAAAATCTTTGGCAAATTGATCCTCCAACCATGATTTTTAAGAAACAGCAGCAGTTGTTTGGTGTGAAATTCTGCTAAAGGAATATATGGAGCTTGAACCAAGATATCGTCCAGTTAAGGAAACACTGCAAAACCCCAAATTCTGAACACATACAAAAGGGCACCCAGCACTTTGGTAAATATCATTGGAGCTGTAGCTAGACAAAATGGAAGAACAACAAACTGATAATGTCAATCCAGAAACGCAAACCTCAGAAGCTGGGTGAATAGGAATATGAAGGTAAGCATCCTTTAAATATATTGAGGACATAAACTGACCTTGCTGAACAAAAGGCAGAATAGTCCTGAAAGTTGGAATCCTTACAAATTTGTTTAGAGTCTTTAGATCTAAAACTGGTCTTAAAGCATTCTCCTTCTTCGGAACAATGAAGATATTTGAATAAAATACCATCCCCTGTTCCAGCAAAAGAACTGGCACAATCACCCCTTGATCTGAATCCTATCCGGTAACCCTGAGAAACAATATTCTGAACCCAGGGATCTGGGACAGACTGAAACCTCTTGAAAAAAACTTAATCTGACCCTTGGTAGAATATATAGAATGGGGGCCACACCTTCATGCAGACTTGGAAACTGGGATAGATTTATTACCCTGCTTAACCTTGTTCCAGTTGACAGAGCATCTCCAGTCAGACTGAACTGGGATCACCTTGTTTCTGTGAAGAGTAAAATTTCTGTTCCTTATTTTGATAAAAGGAATGAAAACAACTAGGAGCCTTGAATTTTCCTTTGGACTTCTTGTCCTGAGGGAGAAAAGCACCCTCATCCCCAGTAACAGTAGAAACAATAGAATCTAAATCAGATCCAAAAAGCTTCTTTCCTTGAAAAGAAAGAGCCAACAGTCTAGATTTAGAAATCATGTCAGCATTCCCGGATTTAAGCCACTGGGCCCTCCTGGAAAGAATAGACAGAGACATGCTCTTAATATTAATCTTCATAATATCAAATATAGCATCACCAATAAAAGAATTAGCATGTTTGTGCAAATTCAACAAATTAGAGGTAGCTGGGTCAGAAGAATACAGCTGCGCAAGACTATCCAACCAAGAACAGGCAGCTGCAGAGACCTTCAGAGAAACGAGATTTGGAAGGAGCAATGGACCCTGAGTTAGAAGGTCCTTCCTCAGAGGTAACCTCCAAGGTCTAAGAGATGACCTCTTCACTAGGTCTGCATACCAGATCCTGCAAGGCCAAGCAGGAACTATTAGAATTACCAATGCTCTCTCCTGTTTGATATGAGCAATGACTTGTGGAAGGAGAGCAAACAGAGGAAACAGATATGCCATACTGAAATCCCAAAGAACCACCAGAGCATCTATCAGGGCGGCCTGCAAATCTCTTAACCTTGAACCATACCTTGGAAGTTCTGCCAAGACACTATCAGATCCAACTCCGGCACCCCCCATTTGAGGGTTAACCTGGAGAACACCTCCAGATGGAGAGCCCACTCCCCGGGATGAAAAGTCTGCCTGCTCAGAATGTCTGCTTCCCAGTTGTCCACACCTGGAATGTGGATGGCAAATAGACAGCAATCTTGAGTTTCCGCCCACTGAACAATCTGAGCCACCTCCTTTATGCTTAAGGCCTGGTGGTTGATGAAAGCCACTGAGGTGATATTGTCCGGCTGGAACCTGATAAACCCGGGCTAAGGACAATGGAGGCCAAGCCATTAGAGCATTGTAAATCGCTCTCAACTCCAAGATGTTTATTGGGAGAGTAGACTCTGAGTCCATAGTCCTTGCACCTTAAACGAGTACCAGACTGCTCCCCAGCCCAGCAGGCTGGTGTCCGTGGTCACAATCACCCAGGAAGGTCACCGGAAGCAGGTGCCACCACGGAAGAGAGTCTCCTGTTGACTGATCTAGATCTATCCTCTGAGACAGATCCAAATGGTCCCCATTCCATTGTCTGAGCATGCATAACTGCAGAGCTCTCAAATGGAATCCAGCAAAGGGAATAATGTTCAGGAAGCGACTATCAGACCAATTACCTCCATACATTGAGCCACTGATGGCTGAACAGTAGACTGCAGCGAGAGGCAAGAGGAAAGAATTTTGGATCTTCTGACCTCTGTCAGAATTTTTTTTTCATAGATATGAAATCTATTATGGTCCCTAAAAAAAAAAAAAACCTTATAACTGGAACAAGGGAACTCTTTTCAGATTCACTTTAAATCTGTGGGGACGTAGAAAAAAACAACAAGATTTCTGTATGAGAGTTTGCTTGTTGAAAAGATGGCACCTAAAACAATATGTCATCCAAGTAGGACGCCACTGCAATTCCGCGAGACCTGATCACTGCCCAGAGAGCCCCCAGAACCTTTGAGAAAATTCTGGCAGCTGAGGGAAGGCCAAACGGAAGAGACACAAACTGAAAGTGTTTGTCTAGAAAGGCGAATCTCAGGAACTTGTGATGATCCCTGTGTATGGGGACATGAAGATACACATCCCTCAGGTCTATTGTTGCCATGAACTGATCCTCTTGGACCAAGGGCAGAATGGAATGAATGGTTTTCATTTTGAAGGGTGGTACCCTGAGAAACTTGTTGAGACACTTTAGGTCTAGAATAGGACAAAAAGTTCCCTCTTTTTTTGAGAACCATGAACAGATTGAATAGAATCCTAGACCCTGTTCCCTTACAGGAACTGGAACTATCACTTCCAGGGAAGAAAAGTCCTGGACGCAATTTAAAAATGCCTCTCTTTTTATCTGGTCTGCAGATAATCTTGAGAGGTGGAACCTGCCCCTGAGAGGAAAAGTCTTGAATTCTATTTTGTAACCCTGAGATACTATGTCCACAGCCCAGGGATCTGGGACATCTTGTATCCAAACTTGATAAAACAGAGAAAGTCTGCCCCCAGCTTGATTCGATCCAACATCGGGGGCAAACCCTTCATGCTGATTTAGACTCAGCTGCGGGTTTCTTAGATTGGTTTTCCAAGACGACTTGGATTGTCCCTGCTTGAAAAAGGCAGAGGAAGACTTTCCTTTGAAGTTGCAAAAGGAACGAAAATTACTCTGACGTCCTTTAGGTCTATTCTTCTTGTCTTTTCCACCCGTAATATCAAAAATTATTTCTGCCAGACCAGGTCCAAACAAGGTCTTACCCTTGTAAGGAAGCGCCAGAAGCAACAAAGAGCGCGCTTCCAGAGCCGTTTCCTCAAACACACAAAGAGCTATGCAAACACTGCAGGAACCGCTAACAGAAAAATCAAATTTCCTCTAGCGTTCTTTCAGAGCCGTTGGGATACTAAGAGCTGAAACGTAGCCACTAAACACCCATAAATCATACAGGCACCATTTTTGTACAAATAAAAATTAGCCCCACAAAACTAGTTAACCCCTTCGTGACCAATAAAGAGGAAGCAGTCTCACATACAATTTTTAGTACCTGCACACTGCCATAAGTAACATCCTTACAAAGATATATTATGTCCCAATAAATGTTTTTGCAGAAAAACCTTTAGAGTGCCAGCTCACAAGGCGTGAAAGCACACACACTCCTTACAGAGACCTGAAGAAAAAAAGAAAATTTATGCTTACCTGATAAATTTATTTATTTTTGGATACAATGAGTCCACGGATTTCATCCTTACTTGTGGGATATCGCCTCCTGGTCAGCAGGAGGAGGCAAAGAGCACCACAGCAGAGCTGTATAAATAGCTCCTCCCTTCCCTCCCACTCCAGTCATTCGACCGAAGTTAGGAAGAGAAAGGAAAAGCCAAGGTGCAGAGGTGACTGAAGTTTAACAAAAATAAAGACCTGTCTCTCAAAACAGGGCGGGCCGTGGACTCATCGTATCCAAAAAGAAATAAATTTATCAGGTAATAAATTTTATTTTCTTTTTTAAGATACGATCAGTCCACGGATTTCATCCTTACTTGTGGGATACAATACCAAAGCTATAGTACACGGATGAAAAGGGAGGGACAAGACAGAGAACCTAAACTGAAGGCACCACTGCTTGAAGAACCTTCCTCCCAAACCCAGCCTCAGCCGAGGCAAAAGTATCAAATTTGGAAAATTTGGAAAAAGTGTGAAGAGACGACCAAGTTGCAGCTTTGCAAATCTGTTCAACAGAAGAATCATTTTTAAATTTCTAAAGTTCTTTAAACATCACCGTAGTAAAGAACCACCTAACCGCCACACAGCTCTGCTGAGGCGCCTACCTGCCCCCACAACACACTGACTGCTTGCAGATCCCTAAAAACCGCTTGCCGAAATCAAAACACATGCGGTCTGAAAGAAAACACTTTGCTGTCTGTTGAAAACTGAGCCGGAAGACGGAACCACTAAGTAAACTTGACCGGAACAAATGCACAGCTTCAAAGAAGCGCGCAAAGTAAAACCCCACCACCGTAGACGTCAAAGGGAATTTCACGGTCAAACAGATGCGGCAAAAGAAGTAAAAAATACATCAAATATACTGACTCTAAAACCGCTTGCCGATAAAAATACACAGCCCAAATCGGAGTCTGAAAATTAAGTGAAACTCTAGCGTCAGCCCAAAGCACCAAATAAATAAAAATATCACAGTAGAATAATTCACTAATCCTACATCGTGACTTAGTCCCACCACTTCTTTCTTAAATCAGCTTTGAAATTTCCAGTGGTACACAGTAAATGGGAATAACCTTATGAATGAAATTTTCCCCATTAACTAATAAGGAGTATAAACAGCCACTTCTGAGATAATAAAATATCCCAGAAAAGTAAAAAAGCTGCACATACCTCTATGCTGAGCAACAGCAAGACATTCCCCACATGATCAACAGGTCCCTTTTTCTCCTCTTGTAGTTCTGTGGAGACATACAGGGTCTTAGATAATATCTGCTAAGACCATCACATGCAGGGCAGCACTCAGTTTGGGAGGCGCAGAGAGGCCCTACTCCAGAGGCTAACCAGGAATACGGCTACACCCTGAATAAAATAGCACTCACTGGTACCATTTTAAAAATAATAAACTCTTGATTGAAGAATCTAAACTAACACCTCACTTTACCTCTTCCTACCACTAGCACAGGCAAAGAGAATGACTGGAGTGGGAGGGAAGGGAGGAGCTATTTATACAGCTCTGCTGTGGTGCTCTTTGCCTCCTCCTGCTGACCAGGAGGTGATATCCCACAAGTAAGGATGAAATCCGTGGCCTCATTGTATCTTAAAAAAGAAAGAAAGAACAGAGTAAACCTACTCTGGCTTTCTATACCATGGACAGCAAATATGTTAGGAAAACGAAGCAAGGCCCACCTCACAAAACTTGCTTGTAGCAAAAAGAAATTAAATTATCTTCAGACAACAAAACTTTACCTCCATTGACGAAGGCAAAGAGAATGACTGGGGATTGTGGGAAGGGGAGTGATATTTAACAGCTTTGCTGTTGTGCTCTTTGCCTCCTCCTGCTGGCTAGGAGTGATATTCCCACTAGTAATTTATGACATCATGAACTCTCCATATCTTAGGAAAAAAAGGTGTACAGGAGATTCAGTTTATAGGGAGGAATTAGGGACATATTTTTGCTGCTCCATAATAGCAAAATCAAAATATTGCTAAAAAGAAAGCACCCTGAAAATCAACTCCAGAGGCAAGGGAAAAACGAAAACCCCTAAGTGCAAAGCAAGCTGTTAGACTAGACAGAGAAAAAAAATGGTATTTAAAATTACGGAAAATCACGCCAAAAGACCAAGCGTGCACCCCGACACGCGAATCTCAAAGCATGAATGAGCATAAACCCGAACGCACGAAAAGAAATATGCCAACATGTACAACCCCAATCTAAATAAACTGAGGGCCAATAGAAAAAAAGAAGATAGATCAAGTGCACACCCCAACAGGTGAATCTCAACACGTCAAGAAGTACAAACCCAAATGCGTGAAAAGTAATACGCTGACGTGCGCAAGCCCAATCGCAAAGAAACTAAGAGCGTGCAAATCCGACGAGCATATATCTACGTGGAAAGTCCGGCTCGTGAAAACTAAAATGCAACAAAAAAATTAGAGAGAAAAACAAAAGAAGTAGCAAAAAACTGTCCCAGGGCCATATATTTACAAATATAATTAAAACTTTCAAATATAAAATGCCCATAAACAAAGCCATATGAAATGTATAAAAATGTACCTACCCATAGAAACTTGTCCACTAATACAGTAGACAGCCAAACCAGTACTGAAGCATATCAGCAGAGATAATGGAGATAGGAGCATATCGTCGATCTGTAAAGGGAGGCAGAAGATGAATCCCTGAAACCGAATTGACAGAGGGCCTGTGAGGATTTCCCATGAGGCAAAATCATAGTATCAAAGACCATACTCCAGGTACGTCCCTCCAACAAATCTGAGGGGAACTGGGCCTTACATAGATGAAACACTGAAACATATCAGCAGAGGTAATGGAATAGGAGTATAATGATCTGTAAAGGAAGGCAGAAGAAGAGTGCCTGCAACCGAATTTACAGAGAGCCCATGAAGGATTTCACGTGAAGTGAATACATAGTATCATGAGGCAGTACTCCCTTCCTATTGCACTGACAAACACTGTACTCTGAGGGGAACTGGGCTTCAATATGCTCTGAAGGGCCTTTCTCTGAAGAAATCAAGCACATCGTTATGCTTCAACCACCTCCAACGAAGGCAACATCAAAAACTAAAGTGTGTGTGTGTGGTGGGGTTATAGGCTTTTGAGGTTTGGGAAACTTTGCCTCCTCCTGGTAGGAATGTAGCTTGTGGACTCTCTCCAACTATATGAAAGAAATATATCCTACATGATGATTCATGGACTCACACCATCATATGAAAGAAATTTGTGCTCGCAAAGAGACTGAATGTTAAACACTTTTTTTCCCTTTCTCCTTTAAAAGGGAAGCTGATAAAGGAAGCCTGACGGGGGGGGGTTTGGGGGAGCGGAGCCTACAGCTGTTGCGAAAGGACATGTTTGTGAAGAGCTCCTGATTTTGGCTGGACTTTTGGAAATAATTCTTGCCTTGAGACCTGATTATTATATCAGAGTTTTGAGCAGAGGTGCTCTAAGATACCCCAGGCTAGTTTGTGAGTATATTCTACAAAAAAAGGACCTTCCTATGCTCTTCAGCTAAACCACATGGGGACTCACCGCATGGCAGGGAGACCTGAGTTGTGAATCTGTTTACCTATGATGTTGGGGCTGCCGCACGCCCCCCCCCCCCAGGATCTGGAAGATTCTGGGTTGCTGGCAGTGAAACAACAATATCCAGATGTTTCTGCCTATTATATGCAACTGATAGCCAATAGAAGGTGACTGCAATTTCATGTACTACGGAACCTAACAAGTGGAACATATCAACATGGCGCTGGAAGAGGAAATCTTGCGGCTCATATCCTACAGTTAAAATGTCTCCTAACAGCAGCTTTTGGAACAATATTGTCTCCTAGATTAACTACACTTGGTCAGCAAGACACTCTGATGTGGGTCCCTGCTCAAGATTCCCCTTTAAAATTGATGGTAGGTGAGAGAGAGGAGGAACAGCTAGCTGCAGTGGCTGTAAGTTTCTGCAGCAAACCCTATACTTTTGCCAAGCCAAATTCACCCACTACTACCTTCACAATCCTATAGTCCAAGTAGTGAGGTTTCTTGTGGAGAATGTCATCTGCCCACCGGGACCAAAGGAGCTGATCCTTACAATGGAACTCTGCCTTTATCCGATTGTGCTCTATTATGGGTGATACAAAGCAATTTGATTAGTTTAAGTATATGTGCAGAGAGAGAGAGTGGTGGCGGGTGGAGCCTTAAGAAGGCGCCATCTGGGCGAGACGCAAAGTGTATCGACTAAAATAGGAGAGGAACAGCTTAAGGGAGATTGACTTTACTGACTGGGAAGGTTATAGGGGGTTGGGGGCTAGGCGTAGCCCCTTCCTTTGGATAGCACAGCTATAGCAGGACAATAGAAGAAGGGATGGGCAGTGTAGATAAGCTGCAACTAGCTGATCCTAAATAGGCTAGCACAGGGATTGGCCAGGAGGGGGAGAGGGGGTATGAACAGGAGTTGAGGAAATTAACTGCCTATAAAGATGATTGCACAATGCTTGGAACTCACAATAATTATTTTCTTTTTTCAGAGCAGAGCAGTTTTCTTTGTTGCAGAAATGGCTTCAAGGAACAGGATAATTGCTAAGAAATTGGGAAAGAACTTTGTATACTGAAGTCTCATTCATTGTTACATTTCTAGCTGGTAATGTATAAATAGGTTCTACAGCTTAAAGCTGTGATTTAATAGTGTATTTTATATCTATAATTTAATATCAAATAGATCATTGCATCCTATATAATATTCATGCTAGCATTGATTCAATTTACCACTGTAGAAAGGGTTTTTGTTTTTTATACTCATAAGCTATTTTTAGTTACTGGTAAATGTTTTGAAATTGATTGTGGCCAGATCAGACTCATTATGCTGTACTTGTTGATATATTGAATTGTTAATAGGTATAAAATGCTCTGGTTGATTATTTAGTCAGTGTTTTTACATGTTTGTTTAAAATTAGGAGCCAGTAATAATATTTAGGAGCCAGGCATATCTTCTGGAGCCAGACAGTTAGATTTGTATATAGATATATGGATAATAACCCTTTAGGAGCCGGGGATAAAAATTCTAGGAGCCAGTGGCTCTCAGGCTCCTGGGATTGTTGAGCCCTAATTTAAGTCATATATAACTATTTCGGTTAGATAGCTAAATTATACCTCCTGGAAATTATAGTAGCTTTAATATTTACTAGCTATATGTTATATAAGCCATATTCCAAATTCGTTAAGGTTACTGGCTAATCATAAATTGTTCTATTTAGTAACATTAAATGGTGATATTTTATAGTTAAGTTATTTTGAGGTAAAGTCATTTCCTAATAATAACGTGACCATATCCAGGATACAGGCGATTTAATCGAATATTAATTAATCTAATTAACCTTACTTTATATTATAATTTTTATATGGTAATAATCAATTTATATATATGGTCATAACCAATAGTCTATTTACTGCATACATATAATCACTGTGTTTATAAAAACAACCTGTTCAGAAATAAGCAAATATTTTAATTTGGGATATTTATTTATTTAATTTGATATTTGATAGTAAGCTTGTTGTCATTAATTGCTAAATATCTCAATAGTGTGATTTTGGAGTGCGCTTCTGGAATTATATAACAATTTTCTGGGGTGCACTGCTAAGATTCTACTATATGAATTGGGGGTATTGCTGACAATAATTTTATTGTTGTTATTAATATTCATAATCCATAAATAATCTCATTGGGAGGGCACTCCTAAACTGTACTCATATTTATTGAATACACAGCTGAAATATTCTATTAAGCAAAATTTCTAATGGAGGGGAGAGAACGGGGGTTTAAAGGATAAGGATACAGAACAATCTGATCAGGAATATGATGCAGATGATGAAGTCTCAGCAACAAGGTTGCTGCCGTTATCTAGGCATTTAAAGACAAAATTAGTGGAAAACGCTGAGAAGGCCCTGAATGGGTTATAGGTTTTGCTTTCTATGCACATACAAAAGGGATGATGAGGTATTTGCATTTGATCGCTGATTGTTACATGGATGGCATATGGGGGGTTCTTACAAATTCCCAGAAGTTTTGAGAGAAAAACTAGGGAAGGAGGTAGCCTTAGGAAGGATGGCAGGCCCCCCCCTTTAATGACAAACAGCTAAAGAATTTGATTAAATTATCTTTGGGAGTGGTTACCAAAAAAGAGGCTGGTAAATTCTGAATGATTCAGCGATTATCCTACCCTAAGGGTCAGTCAGTAAATTATGCATCAGTATCCTACCAGCATTTGACCAGGCAGTAAATTTGGTTAGGTTGGCAGGCTGGGTCCTGATTTAGCTAAAGTTGATATGGAATCTGCATTCAGATTACTACCTATAAAGCCAAAAAGTTTTGTTTTGATGGGATGCAAATTTGAGGGCAAGTTTTATATTGACAAATATCTGCCTATGGGGTGCGCTATATCTTGTGTGGATTTTGAAATGTCCAGCACTTTTGCATTGGCTGGTAGAGAGAAGGGCAGGTGAGAGTAGTATCGTGCATTACCTTGATTACTTCATGGTAGTAGGTAGAAAGGGTACAGGAGAATGTGATAGAGTTCTTAATGTACTGCTGAAAATGTTTGTAGAGATGGGGGTTCCAGTGGCAGATGACAAATCATAGTGTCCCTGTTCTAAGTTATTCTTTCTAGGCATTTAGAGTTATTCAGTAATCCCCATTGCAGATTGCCCCAAGATAAGGTTGTGAAGATAAGGGAGGCCATACGGCAGGTGATTTATAAAAGAAGGTATCACTTGGAATATGCAGAAATTACTGAGGCTGTTACATTTTGCATGCAGGGTGATTCCAGTGGGAAGAATCATTAAAAGAAGGTTGGAAGTGAGTACCAGAGGGGTTGTAAAGCCTAGTCACATGATTTGACTGAACAGTCAATAAAAAGGGGATTTAAAAGTATGAGATCATTTCCTAAGTAGTTTTAATAGCATCAGGATTTGGGAGCAGAAGGTGACAGCTAATGAAATCCGGTTATATACAGATGCTGCAGGAAGGGCAGGGTTTGGGGCTTATTTGGATGGCAGAAGATGCGTGGGTAAGTGGCCGCAGGCTTGGCATGAAAAGGGTTGGTGTTACTTGAATCTTTCCCAATTGTGACAGCGATAGAACTATGGGGGAAAGAATTGGCTAACAAAAGCATTTTGTTCCAGTCTGACATAGAGGAGTTGTAATTGTATTAAATAACCTATCAGCATCTTCCCCTCAGGCCATAGCATTCACACAGCCTCTAGTTTTAAAATGTTTAGAGCATAATATAAAGTTATAAACACATACCAGCAGTTAAGAATGTCGTAGCTGATGCTTTATCAAGGTTTAAATGGGAGGCCTTTAGGAAGCTTGCACCCAATGCGGCGCAGAAAGGCAAGGATTGCCCCATTTATCTTTGGCAGATTGGGAGCAATTAGAGGTAATCAATGGTTTGGTCAGACAATCATTGACAACACGGACATGGATATTTTTGGACAATTTGGTATAACCTAGGCACGCAGGTATCAAGAAAGGCAACTTAAGCACTGTAATGGCAGGAATCTCCTTTGCGCAGCTGTTGGAGGAAGTGGATGCGACAAAAAAGATTCCTGGTTAGGAAAAGGGTTAGAGGTTGGTCAGCGGAGAGATTGGAAATCTTAGAAAAAATTTTAAACAAGGTTTGTACTGCTGGTTTTGAGAATACAATTTTTGCGACGATATTTATGCTGGCTTTGGGAAAGCATTGAGGATGGAATGCCTGTAGAATCAGGACTAATATTCATATGAAGATCAGACAGATAGGGAAGGGAAAGGGGCTTGGATAACTTCTAAAGCAACAGGGGGTAAATATGTCCTGTTTCACATGTGAGAGGCTATTTAGGTGTGGCCCCTGCTAAGGGCGTCATGTTCTTTAGGCACAAGAATGGTAGTAGTTTAACCAGGTTCCAGTTCAAAAGGGTTTTTTCATTAGTAGTGGAGAAGCTAGGTTACGTTGTGGTGATAATGTGTTGTTTGGTGTGTCCATTTCAGGTAGAGCCACAAGATTATGGATAATCAGACACTCCTACGTGCACTGGGCAGCTTCACACACAGCTGCAACCAGACAGGGAGCAAACTTAGGTTTTAGTTCTAAAGAAGCAGGAAGTAGGTGGATTGGGAAGAGAGGGATGAAATGAAACCAGTTATTGGGGACAGCACAGATCTCTACGAGAAAGTGGGGTCTACCCGATATCTTAATTATACACCTGGGTGGGAACGACATAGGTTTGGTTCCTTCAATTGAGCTACAGGAGCAGGTAAAATAAATATTCAGCTGGTTCAAGCTAAAATGGGTGGGGACTGAACTAGTCTGGTCTCTGTCTTGGAGGGATAGTGTCACACAGGAAGGATGGACATTGAGTGGTGGTCTGCCGGTAAAAATAACATGCTCGCCTGCTCTTCAAACCTTGTGTTATTTGCTATGTCCTACAACTTCTTAGTCACGTGGGGCCTCCTATTTCTTTACAATGCTGGTGCCTTGATCTGTATGATCGGACAAGAGTAGGAAAAAGGTAAACCAGGCTGTTATGATCTGTTATGATCCAACAAGGGTAGTAAAAAGGTAAATCAGGCTGTTATGATCTGTTATGATCCGACAAGAGTAGGAAAAAGGTAAACCAGGCTGTTATGATCTGACAAGAGTAGGAAAAATGTAAACCAGGCTGTTATGATCTGTTATGATCCGACAAGAGTAGGAAAAGGTAAACCAGGCTGTTATGATCTGTTATGATCCGACAAGAGTAGGAAAAATGTAAACCAGGCTGTTATGATCTGTTATGATCCGACAAGAGTAGGAAAAGGTAAACCAGGCTGTTATGATCTGTTATGATCCAACAAGAGTAGGAAAAATGTAAACCAGGCTGTTATGATCTGTTATGATCCGACAAGAGTAGGAAAATGTAAACCAGGCTGTTATGATCTGTTATGATCCGACAAGAGTAGGAAAAAGATAAATCAGGCTGTAATGATCTGTTATGATCCGACAAGAGTAGGAAAAGGTAAACCAGGCTGTTATGATCTGTTATGATCCGACAAGAGTAGGAAAAGGTAAACCAGGCTGTTATGATCTGTTATGATCCGACAAGAGTAGGAAAAATGTAAACCAGGCTGTTATGATCTGTTATGATCCGACAAGAGTAGGAAAAGGTAAACCAGGCTGTTATGATCTGTTATGATCCGACAAGAGTAGGAAAAAGGTAAATCAGGCTGTTATGATCTGTTATGATCCGAAAAGAGTAGGAAAAATGTAAACCAGGCTATTATGATCTGTTCTGAGGTCTGAGATCTGAGGGCCATCGTAAAGACCCTTACAAGGTAAGAAAAGGTCACTAGGTGTGCTTTGGTTGGCGGCAAGAGGGTCCTCTTTTGGTGGCGGGAAGTGGGCGTCCTGGCACGTGGGTAATGCAGTAATGGGGGGAGGTGTGTAGGGTACGGGGGCGGGGTATTGGTCTGTCGGTCAAACTCACAAGCCCTCCTAGTCTGCAGACCTTTCGGCCCGTTACTAGCAAATTGACGCCCCTGAGTTGCGCGCGGTCACGCTCCTTGGTTACGTGGGGACGCCCAGTTCTCTCGTCATGCTGTTGCATGAATTGTGTTATCAATTCAAATCCAAATTGGATTAAGGATATGTTATTATCCTAGTAGTTGAGGATCGCTCATTTTTCATAATTTAGATTTGAATTTAATAAATGTGACCTTTTCTAACGCCAAATCTGTGTCTGTCATTATTGGTATATGAAAATTGGGTAAAAGGGGTTACCAAACTAAAGGTAAAGTGGGAGCATTTGGGTAGCAGGTACCTGTGAAGATAGTTAAAGTGTAAATCCCTTAGCAAAGTGTATCGACTAAAATAGGAGAGGAACAGCTTAAGGGAGATTGACTTTACTGACTGGGAAGGTTATAGGGGGTTGGGGGCTAGGCGTAGCCCCTTCCTTTGGATAGCACAGCTATAGCAGGACAATAGAAGAAGGGACGGGCAGTGTAGATAAGCTGCAACTAGCTGATCCTAAATAGGCTAGCACAGGGATTGGCCAGGAGGGGGAGAGGGGGTATGAACAGGAGTTGAGGAAATTAACTGCCTATAAAGATGATTGCACAATGCTTGGAACTCACAATAATTATAATTCTTGCCTTGAGACCTGATTATTATATCAGAGTTTTGAGCAGAGGTGCTCTAAGATACCCCAGGCTAGTTTGTGAGTATATTCTACAAAAAAAGGACCTTCCTATGCTCTTCAGCTAAACCACATGGGGACTCACCGCATGGCAGGGAGACCTGAGTTGTGAATCTGTTTACCTATGATGTTGGGGCTGCCGCACGTCCCCCCCCCCCCCCCCAGGATCTGGAAGATTCTGGGTTGCTGGCAGTGAAAAGCGCTGCTTTAACAACAATATCCAGATGTTTCTGCCTATTATATGCAACTGATAGCCAATAGAAGGTGACTGCAATTTCATGTACTACGGAACCTAACAAGTGGAACATATCAAAATGGCGCTGGAAGAGGAAATCTTGCGGCTCATATCCTACAGTTAAAATGTCTCCTAACAGCAGCTTTTGGAACAATATTGTCTCCTAGATTAACTACACTTGGTCAGCAAGACACTCTGATGTGGGTCCCTGCTCAAGATTCCCCTTTAAAATTGATGGTAGGTGAGAGAGAGGAGGAACAGCTAGCTGCAGTGGCTGTAAGTTTCTGCAGCAAACCCTATACTTTTGCCAAGCCAAATTCACCCACTACTACCTTCACAATCCTATAGTCCAAGTAGTGAGGTTTCTTGTGGAGAATGTCATCTGCCCACCGGGACCAAATGAGCTGATCCTTACAATGGAACTCTGCCTTTATCCGATTGTGCTCTATTATGGGTGATACAAAGCAATTTGATTAGTTTAAGTATATGTGCAGAGAGAGAGTGGTGGCGGGTGGAGCCTTAAGAAGGCGCCATCTGGGCGAGACTCGTCCGTTTCCCGGGACCGCCAACAGTTAACTTGGGACAAGAGGAATTGACCCAGGCATTGCAGTCCTGCTTGGACCGGAGCTCTCAGCTTACTTGTCATCGCCGGTCCCTGGCTCTGGATTGCCAAATGGTGTTTGTCGAGTGGGGTAACCTACACACATTCTTCAGTGGCCAATCTGTAAAGTTTGACAGCCCGGCCGATCAGAACTCTTGTAAAGAGACATATAATTACATATGGACGTTATTATTTTTGGAGTTCCCCTAGGACTGAACAACAGTGAGTTAAACAGCAGTATTACAATATTTTAGCCATTATCTGCGACAATGTTAAAATATCAGGACACTAGTATATGTTTGTGGGACTTGTAATATCTACTATGTAAAATCCGCATACGCTAACCACAAGTAGGGCTTATTGTTCTAATTAATCATTCTGGGCAGCTGATGTTCTTGTTACGTGTTATTCTGTACATACTTGAATGTATGACCATACAGGTTCGCAAAGCTCTCTTATACTGCTAAATGTTTATATGTTTACCTATGTACCAAGTTCCTTGAATACTCTGAGCAATTCAACAAGGATACTCTCCCGTGGAGTTTAGCGTATAAATATTAGCGTTTCAGGTTTGCTATCTATGCGATATACCAGTGTAGTTATTAACCTCCATATGTCTAGTAGATGTACTCCATTTTGTGTGGGATCTTGGTTCGAATGCTGTATGTGGGTGCACTCTGAGGAGGCAAAGTATTTGTTACATTTATATGAAGCATTTGATATCCTTGATGTTCTCCCTCAGCTGTTTTAAATTTTGCTAGCTGCCTGCGGCCAAGGTGGCTCTGATTTGCTAACTTATTTCTGATATACCCAATAGAAAGCACTTTTCTTGAGAAAACATCATTTATGCTTACCAGATAAATTCCTTTCCTTCCTGGCAGGGAGAGTCCACAACTTCATTCCTTACTGTTGGGAAATAAAACACCTGGCCACCAGGAGGAGGCAGAGACACCCCAGCCAAAGGCTTAAATACCTCCCCCACTTCCCCTATCCCCCAGTAATTCTGCAGAGGGAACAAGGAAAAAGTAGGAGAAACATCAGGGTATAAAGGTGCCAGAAGAAATAATATAAAAAGGGAGCCGCCCATCAAAAAATAAATTACGTGCAGGGTTGTGGACTCTCCCTGCCAGGAAGGAATTAAATTTATCTGGTAAGCATAAATTATGTTTTCCTTCCATAAGGCAGGGAGAGTCCACGACTTAATTCTTTACTGTTGGGAAAACTATACCCAAGCTCCAGAGGACACTGAATAAATAACGGGAGGGAACAAATAAAAGAGGCAAACCCTATTTTGAGGGCACCACAGCCTGCAAAACTCCCGAAAGCTGCTTCATCCGAAGCAAACACATCAAACTTGTAAAATTTAGAAAAAATGTGAAAGGAGGACCAGGTACTCGCCTTACAAATCTGATCCATAGAGGCTTCGTTCTTAAAAGCCCAGGAGGAAGTCACAGCTCTAGAGGAATGAGCCGTAATCCTCTCAGGAGGCTGTTGCCCCACTGTCTCATAAGCTAAGCGGATGACACTCCTCAACCAGAAAGATATGGAAGTCGTAGTAGCCTTCTGCCCCTTACATTTCCCTGTATAAATAACAAACAAAGAGGAAGATTGTCTGAATTCCTTAGTAGCCTGAAGATAGAACTTCAAGGCACGAACCACATCCAGATTGTGAAGCAAGCGCTCCTTAGCTGAAGGATTTGGACACAAGGAAGGAACAACAATTTCTTGATTAATGTTACGGTCCAACACCACCTTAGGGAGGAACCCTAATGTAGTACATAAAACCGCCTTATCAGCATGGAAAACAAGATAAGGGGAGTCACATTGTAAAGCAGAAATCTCAGAAACTCTGCACGCAGAGGCAATAGCCAGCAAAAAAAGAACCTTCCAAGATAACAATTTAATGTCAGCAGTATGCATAGGCTCAAACGGAACCTGCTGTAAAACACTAAGAACAAGATTTACGCTCCAAGGCGAAGCCCCAGATCTGAACACAGGTCTGATCCCAGTCAGAGCCTTAACAAAGGACTGCACATCCGGAAGCTCAGCCAATCTCTTGTGCAGTAACACCGACAGGGCCGATATCTGTCCCTTCAGGGAACTATCATATAGACCCTTCTCCAGTCCATCCTGGAGAAAAGATACAATTCTGACAACCTTAAAATTATGCCAGGAAAAGCCACGCTCTACACACCAGTAAAAGTAAGTCCTCCACACTTTATGGTAGATACGACAAATAACTGTCAACAGTATGCATAGGCTCAAACGGAGCCTGCTGTAAAACACTAAGAACAAGATTTAGGCTCCAAGGCGGAGCCCCAGATCTAAACACAGGTCTGATCCTAGTCAGAGCCTTAACAAAGGACTGCACATCTGGAAGCTCAGCCAATCTCTTGTGCAGTAACACCGACAGGGACGATATCTGTCCCTTCAGGGAACTATCATATAGACCCTTTTCCAGTCCATCCTGGAGAAAAGATAAAATTCTGGCAACCTTAACATTATGCCAGGAAAAGCCACGCTCTTCACACCAGTAAAAGTAAGTCCTCCACACTTTATGGTAGATACAATGAGAAACTGGCTTACAAGCTTGAACCAGAGTGTCGATAACACTCTCAGAGAACCCTCTCTTGACTAAGACTAAGCGTTCAATCTCCACGTAATCAGCCTCAGAGAATCTGGATTTTGATAAACGAAGGGACCCTGTATCAGCAGATCTCTGCAACAAGGTAACCTCCACTGAGGAGATGAGGACATTCCCACCAGATCCGCAAATCACGTCCTTCGCGGCCATGATGGAGCAATCAGAATCACTGATGCTCACTCCTGCTTGATGTGAGCCACCACACGAGGGAGAAGCGGTAATGGAGGAAATAAAAATATGAGTCTGAACCTCCATAGTACTGATAGGGCATCTATCAATTCTGCCTGAGGATCCCTTGACCCTGGGTAGCTTGGTAATAAGGCGGGATGCCATAAGATCTATTTCTGTCATCCCCAACTCGCTGCAAATCTCTGCAAACACCTCAGGGTGGAGAGACCATTCCCCTGGGTGAAAAGATTGCCTGCTGAGAAAGTCCGCTTTCCAGTTGTCCACACCCGGAATGTGGATCACTGACAGCGTACATCTGTGAGTCTCCACCCACTCTAGTATCTGAGATGCTTCTCTTATCGCCAAGGAACTTCTCGTTCCCCCCTGATGGTTGATGTAGGCAACCAAGGTTATATTGTCTGATTGGAATCTGATAAACTGGGACAAACCGAGTAGGGGCCAAGCCTTCAAGGCATTGAAGATTGCCCAGAGTTCCAAAATATTTATCGGAAGGGAGGACTCCTCCTGAGTCCACAGACCTTGTTCCTTCTTGGCACCCCAAACGGCTCCCCAGCCGGAAAGGCTTGCGTCCGTAGTCACAATCTCCCAGGACGGTCTCAAAAAGCACGTGCCTTGGGACAGATGATCTGGACAGAGCCACCAAGAGGGCGAGTCTCTCGACAGGTTGTCCAGCACGTTCTGTCGAGACAGATCTGAATGGTCGCCATTCCATTGTCTCCGCATGCATAGTTGTAAGGGTCTGAGATGGAATCTGGCAAAAGGAATGATGTCCATACAGGACACCATGAATCCGATCACCTCCATACACTGAGAGTTTCAAGGAGGCCTGGAGGGCAAGACATGCAGAAGTTAGCTTGCAACGTCTCGGATCTGTAAGAAACATTCTCATGGATATGGAGTCTATAATTGTCCCCAGGTACCCTTGTACTTGGAATAAGAGAACTCTTTTCAAAGTTTATCTTCCATCCATGTGATCAAAGAAGATTGAGAAGGAACTCTGAATGTTCTTCCGCTAGACAAAAAGATGGGGCCTGTACCAATATATAGTCCAGGTAAGGCGCTACTGTAATACCTTGTGTTCTGGCAATGGCTATATCCTATCCTATATCCTTGGAGCAGTAGCTAGGCCAAACGGAAGAGCTATGAACTGGAAGTGCTGGTCCAGAAAGGCAAACCGTAGGAACTGAAAATGTTCCCTGTGTATCGGGACGCGAAGGTATGCATCCTTCAGGTCTATTGTGGTCATAAACTGTCCTTGATGGTACTTACGAGAAGTAAAGCACTTGAGAAGTGCTACAACGACTTTCTGGAGCATTAACAGCTGTCCAGGTAGCTGGTCTCTCGTCCTCAAAATGAGCTCCTAGTGCTGTGTACGGTCTGCAGCAATTTGCAGCTTGAACCCTATCACCTGCTCCTTTCTCTCGCTGTATAATGTGAGAGGTGCCCAAACCAGGTGGGCTGGTAGCTATGATCGGATATCAAGTGTTTGTTAAAATAACGATTCCTAAAAAATGTATCACTCAGCCGTGATCAGTTATGGTAAAAACAAATGTTTATTTCATAAGCATATATCACAACGCGTTTCCCGGTCTACCTTGACCGCTTCCTCAGGTGAATAAACCATAACTAAACTATACAGCTTTATATTTGCTCAACTCGGCGTTCAAGCCAAATTACAGCGCATGCGTGCAGGAGTATACAATCCCCATAGTAAACAGGTGTGTGTACTGCCCTCAGGCCGATTGGTCATCGGAGTGAAATAACAGACCAACCACAGAGTACTGTGCTGACACACCTCTAGTGTATGTGTAAGCGTATAAACTTTAATTTCTGGTGTGCAGTTTTCTGGGGCGAATCTGGTGTTCTATGGCCGTTTTATAGATGACCTGATCTTTATCTGGGAAGGTTCAGAGGATAAGGCCCTAGACTTTATTAAATCATTGAATGAAAATAACATGGGACTTAAGTTTACTCACAATATTAATATAGATCGTATTGAATTTTTGGACTTGGTACTATATTGGGACCAAGTAGGTCATATAGTGACCAAAACCCACTTTAAAACAGTGGATACAAATAGTTACTTGAATTATAAAAGCAATCATTATAAGGCATGGAAGAGAAATATTCCATACAATCAGTTTTCTAGAATTCGTAGAAATTGTACTAATTTAACTCTATATGACGAACAAGCAGGTATCCTAAAAAAGAGATTCTTTGAAAGGAATTATCCTGGGGACCTAATAGAGGAGAGCTATTTAAAGGCTAGAAATAAAAATAGATCTGAATTCTTCAAAACTACAAAAGAAAATGAAAACTTAGAATGTAAAAATTTAGATGAGATAGACACGAATAAGAACAAAGTAAACAAAAATAACAATCTGAGATTTATAACTAAATACACCTCAAACCATGATAAAATTAAGAGAATTGTTCGCAAGCATTGGAACATTCTACTGAATGATCCGGTATTAAGGAACATTTTAGATGAAAACCCCACATGTACGTTTAAAAGAGCACCTACTCTAAAAAATAAACTTGCCCCTAGTAAAATAGTGATGAAGAAATTTGGAAAAAATGGTGAACATAAGATAAAAAATTGGCTGTCCAATAAGAAAGGGTTCTTTAAATGTAATAGAGCTAATTGTGGGCTTTGTGATTTTACAAAGGGAGATAAGTATAAGTTTATGTCTTTTTCTACGAAAGAAGAATTTGAGATAAAAACTTATTTTTCATGCGATTCCTCTTTCGTAATATACTTACTGGAATGCAAGTGTGGCTTACAATATATAGGGAGAACATCTAGACCCCTGAAAAAAAGATGGGGTGAACACATGAGAAATGTGAAAAAATCGTGTATTAAACATAGTGTCTCTAGACATGGAGTTTGTTGTCATGAGGGGCAGACAGATCTATATAGTATTTTTCCTATTGAACAAATCCCATCCAAATGGGGTAGAAATAGATTAATGGACTTAAGACAAAGAGAGACGTACTGGATTTGGAAACTTAAAACATTAAATCCATATGGTCTGAATGAGAATCTTGATATGGCGGCATTTAACTAGGTTATAGTCGTATTTAGTTATGAGTTAAATGGTTTACTCATTATCAGTAATTATTCCCTAGTAGTAGTTTTTCATACAATAGACTCTGTTCAGATACATCATAATATATCATCTACAAATATAGATCTCACTACGAAACCCCAGAGATAGAATTTGAGTGGGACAGCGTTATTACATGATGATATCTGTATTAACATCAGTACACATAGACTAATATTATGGTGTATATATAAGGAGCAACATCATTTTTTATAGGTATTCACTTTATGTTTAGGAATATACGTATTTTTTATCTTTGTTATTAGGGGTAATATTTTATTATTTTTATTATTATATCATTGTATTATTTTGTATATATTACATGATGGTATCTATATTAACAACAGTACACGTAGACTAATATTTTTGTGTATATATAATGAGTAATATCATTATTTATAGGTATTTACATTATGTTTAGGAGTATTCGCATTTTTTAACGTTGTGATTAGGGGTAATATTTTAGTATTTTTTATGATTATATCATTTTGTTTTTATTTTATTTTTTTGTATATATACATATATATATTTATATACAGCATTAGATTTTGTATATCTTAGACCATGGAGTTAGGAATCATTGTTCTTGATAGATAGTACAGTAATTTTTGTAAATGCATGAAGGAATACTATCCCCATGAGATGTTAGAAAGCACGCATTAATAACGTAGCAGCGGTAGTAACGCTAAGACACAAATAGCCATTTTGGTATCTTTATGTATATTAACATGGAACAACTGATAACCAACAGTTTTTTAAACGATATTACGCTATTTGCAGAAAACTGCACACCAGAAATTAAAGTTTATACGCTTACACATACACTAGAGGTGTGTCAGCACAGTACTCTGTGGTTGGTCTGTTATTTCACTCCGATGACCAATCGGCCTGAGGGCAGTACACACACCTGTTTACTATGGGGATTGTATACTCCTGCACGCATGCGCTGTAATTTGGCTTGAACGCCGAGTTGAGCAAATATAAAGCTGTATAGTTTAGTTATGGTTTATTCACCTGAGGAAGCGGTCAAGGTAGACCGGGAAACGCGTTGTGATATATGCTTATGAAATAAACATTTGTTTTTACCATAACTGATCACGGCTGAGTGATACATTTTTTAGGAATCGTTATTTTAACAAACACTTGATATCCGATCATAGCTACCAGCCCACCTGGTTTGGGCACCTCTCACATTATACAGCGAGAGAAAGGAGCAGGTGATAGGGTTCAAGCTGCAAATTGCTGCAGACCGTACACAGCACTAGGAGCTCATTTTGAGGACGAGAGACCAGCTACCTGGACAGCTGTTAATGCTCCAGAAAGTCGTTGTAGCACTTCTCAAGTGCTTTACTTCTCGTAAGTACCATTTATGTGTGGGGAGTGAACAACTTTCAATACAGATTCACACTATGTTGGCGCCTTCTTCTTTATTGTATTCTATACAGATTTCCTACGTTTGAATTGCCTTCATTTTTGGAAGAAGTCTTATGCTGCCATACCATCAACTTTGGACTTTTTTAGGCCACACACCTGATATTGGTTTGATTGACATTTTTTTTTTTTTTTTATATATGAGTGTGGGATATTTATTGTTGTGTTTTTGCACTTGTATTTGATTATGTATACATAACTATTCGCTCACATTTGTTTAACATATGTTTATGGGAACATATTTGATCTTTGTTGTTTTTGGGCGCTGCTGATTTATCACACTTTTTGTATTTATAAACTGTCCTTATTGTCTCCATCTTGAAAGAGGGAACACTCAAACTTGTTTAGGCACTTTAGGTCCAGAATTGGATGAAAAGTTCCCTCCTTCTTTGGAACCACGAAAAGGTTTGAATAAAACCACAAACCTATTTCTGCTGTAGGGACCGGGACAATTACTCCTAGAGAGGAGAGATCCCGTACGCAATGTAAGAAGGCAGCCCTCTTTTCTGGTCTTGTAGACAGACTGGAGAGTAGGAATCTGACCCTGGGCAGATGAGACTTAAATCCTAATCTGTATCCCTGAGATACAACCTCCAGGACCCAAGGATCCTGTACATTCTGGAACCAAGCGTCTGAAAAAAGAGACAGTCTGCCCCTTCTTGATCTGATCCCGGATCGGGGGCTGCCCCTTCATGCCGATTTGTTATCAGCGGCTTCTTAGTCTGTTTGCACTTATTCCAGGACTGAGCCGGCTTCCTCTTGGGCTGCTCGGATTTGGATGAGGATTGCTGTCGTTGTGATTTGTCAGAACAAAAGGAATGGAAATTAGACAATTGCCGTCCCTTAGGCCTATTTTTCTTATCCTGCGGTAATAAGGCACCTTTTCCTCCGGTAACTGTAGAAATAATGGAGTCCAGCCCTGGACGAATAAAATTTTCCCTTTGAAAGGAAGAGAAAGGAGTCTGGATTTAGAAGTCATATATACGCAGACCAAGACTTCAACCAGAGAGCCCGGCGGGAGGACCGCAAAGCCAGAAGCCTTTGCATTTATGTGAATAATCTGCATATTCGCATCACAGATGAAGGAGTTAGCAATTCTCAGACCCTTAATTCCCTCCTGAAAATCCTCGAGGGGAGCCTCCACCTCAATGAGCTCCGACAGAGTGTTGCACCAGTAGATAGCTGCTCCAGCAACCCACGGCTACAGCTGCCACCAGGTAAAATAAAAACCCTGCATGTTAAACCATCTTCCTCAGAAAGGTTTCCATTTTCTTATCCATAGGCTCTCTAAAAGAAGAACTATCCTCCAGAGGGATAGTAATACGCTTAGCCAGCGAAGAAATAGCACCATCCACCTTAGGGATGAAGCCCCACAAATCTAATTGAGAGTCAGGGACCAGGAATAATTATTTAGAAGTAGACGAGGGGGAAAACATAATTTATTTAAGAACTTACCTGATAAATTAATTTCTTTCATGGTGGCAAGAGTGCATGAGCTAGTAACATATGGGAAATACATTCCTACCAGGAGGGGGCTATGTTTCCCAAACCTCAAATGCCTATAAATACACATCCCGCCTCACTCATACCTCAGTTTAACATATAGCCAAGTTAGTGAGGTGTAAAAGGAGTAAAAGCATAAAAATGAGAAACAGGATAAAGTGCTTTATATATATAAATAATCATAACCCCAAAAAAATTGGGTGGGTCTCATGGCAAGACTCTTGCCATGAAAAAAATGAATTTATCAGGTAAGTTCTTACATAAATTATGTTTTCTTTCATATAGGTGGCAAGATTCCATGAGCTAGTGACATATGGGATTTAATACCCAAGATGTGGAAGTCCACGAGTCACTAGAGAGGGATAAAATAAAAACAGCTATTTCCGCTGAGAAATTAAATCCAAAAAATAATTACGTTTTCTTAAATTTAAAAAAAAAAACTCAAATCATAGGCACTAGAATCAAATGGAGACAGCTGCCTTAAGAACCTTTCTACCAAAGGCTGCTTTCGAAGGAGCAAACACATAAAAATGGTAAAATTTAGTAAATGTATGCAAAGACGACCAAGTTGCTGCTTTGCAAATTTGATCAACTGAAGCCTTATTCTTGAAATTCCCAGATGTTGTGACTGATCTAGTAGAATGAGCCGTAATTCGCTGAGGCGGAGACTGCCCTGCCTTCAAATAAGCTTTGTGACTCAAAAGCTTCAAACAAGATGCCAAGGAAATGGCAGAGGCTTTCTGACCTTTTCTGGAACAATAAAAAATAAAATATAGACTAGAAGTCTTTCTGAAATCTTTAGTAGCCTCAACATAATATTTCAAAGCTCTTACCACATCCAAAGAATGTAAAGACCTTTCAAGAGTATTCTTAGGATTAGGACACAAGAAAGGAACAATAATTTCCCTATGATGATGTTAGAATTCACAACTTTAGGTAAAAAAGTAAATAAAGTCTGCAAAACAGCTTTATCTGGATGAAAAATCAGATAAGGAGATTCACAAGAGAGCAGACAATTCAGAAACTCTTCTAGCAGAAGAGATAGCCAAAAGAAATAACCCTTTCCAAGAAAGTAGTTTAATATCCAAAGAATGCATAGGTTCAAAAGGAAGTGCCTGCAAAATCTTTAAAACCAAATTGAGACTCCAAGGAGGAGAAATTGATTTAATAACAGGTTTGATACGAATCAAAGCCTGAACAAAACAGTAAATATCAGGAAGCTTATCAATCTTTTTATGAAATAAGACAGAAAGAGCAGAGATTTGTCCTTTCAAGTATTTGCAGACAGACCTTTATCCAAACCAACCGGAAGAAACTGTAGAATCCTAGGAATTCTAACAGAATGCCAAGAATAATCATGAGTGGAACACCATGAAATATAGGTTTTCCAAACCTTATGATAAATCTTCCTTGAAACAGACTTACGAGCCTGTATCATAGTGTTAATTACTGAGTCAGAGAAACCTCTATGACTAAGAACTAAGCGTACAATTTCCATGCCTTCAAATTTAGAGATTTGAGATCCTGATAGAAAACTGGGCCTTGAGACAGAAGGTCTGGTCTTATAGGAAGTGACCAAGGCTGGCAACTGGACATTTGGACAAGGTCCGCATACCAAAACCTGTGAGGCCATGCTGGTGCTATCAGAAATCATAAGATTGTTCCATTATGATCTTGGAGATCAACTTTGGAAGAAGAACCAGAGGCGGAGAAATGTAAGCAGTTTGGTAAAACCAGGGAACTGCTAGAGCATCCACCATTTCTGCCTGAGAACCTGGAAAGGTATCTGGGAAGTTTCTTATTCAGACGAGAGGCCATCAGATATATTTCTGGAAGACCCCACATCTGTACAAGTTGAAAAAAACATCTGGATGGAGCGACCGCTCCCCTGGATGTAGAGAATGACGGCTGAGATAATCCGCTTCCCAACTGTCTACACCTAGGTTATGAATCGCAGAGATTTGAAAAGAGTTGGATTCCACCCAATAAAATATCAGAGTAACTTCTTTCATTGCTAAAGGACTGCGAGTCCCCCCTTAATGATTGACATATGCCACTATTGTGATATTGTCTGTTTGAAAACAAATGTAAAGTTCTCTCTTCAATAGAGGCCAAGCCTGAAGAGCGCTGAAAATTTCACGGAGTTCTAAAGTATTGATTGGTAACCTCACCTCTTGAGGATTCCAAACGCCTTGTGCTGTCAGAGACCCCCAGACAGCTCCCTAACCTGTAAGACCTGCATCTGTTGTGATCACAGTCCAGGAAGGATGAACAAAGGAGGCCCCTTGAACAATAAGGTGATGGTTTAACCACCAAGTCAGAGAGAGTTGAGTGTTGGGATTTAAGTTTATCAACTGTGATATCGAAGTATAATCCCTGCACCACTGGTGCAACACGCAAAGCTGTAGAGGTCTCATATGAAAACAAGCAAAGGGGATTGTGTCCGATACTGCAATCATGAGACCTAAAACTTCCATGCACATAGCCACTGAAGGGAATGATAGAGACTGAAGGTTTAGACAAGCTAAGACTAATTTCATTCGTCTTTTGTCTGTTAGAGAAAGAGTCATGGACACTGAATCTATATGGAAACCTAAGAAGGTGACCTTTGTCTGAGGAATCAAGAAACTCTTTGGTAAATTGATCCCCCAACCACGTCTTTGAAGAAACAACATTAGTTGTTTCGTGTGAGATTCTGCTAAATGAAAAGATTGAGCTAGTACCAAGATATCGTCCAAATAAGGAAACACTGCAATACCCTGCTCTCTGATTACAGATGGAAGGGCACCAAGAACCTTCGAGAAAATTCTTGGTGCTGTTGCTAGGCCAAATGGAAGAGCGACAAATTGGTAATGCTTGTCTAGAAAAGAGAATCTCAGAAAACGATAATGGTCTGGATGAATCGGAATGTGAAGATAAGCGTCCTGTAAATCTATTGTGGACATAAAATGACCTTGCAGAACAAAGGCAGAAAAGTCCTTATAGTTACCATTTTTAAAGTTGGGACTTTTACAAAACGAATTTGAGATCCAGGATTGGTCTGAAATAATCTTCCTTCTTTGGGACAATTAATAGATTTGAATAGAAACCAAATCCCTGTTCCTGCTGAGAAACTGGCACAATAATCTGTCCAAATGTCTTGAAAAGAAAATTTATACTTACCAGATAAATTGGTTTCTTTTTAGACACGATGAGTCCACGGATCATCTTCATTACTTGAGATATTCACCTCCTGGTCAGTAGGGGGAGGCAAAGAGCACCACAGCAGAGCTGTTAAATAGCTCCTCCCTTCCCTCCCACTCCAGTCATTCGACCGAAGTTAGGAAGAGAAAGGAAAAGCCAAGGTGCAGAGGTGTCTGAAGTTTACAATAATTAACAACCTGTCTAAAAGAGCAGGGCGGGCCGTGTCTAAATAGAAACAAATTTATCAGGTAAGCATAAATTCTCTTTTCTTTTTAAAGATACGATGAGTCAACGGATCATCTTCATTACTTATGGGGTACAATACCCAAGCTAGAGGACACAGATGATACGGGAGGGACAAGACAGGGAACCTAAATGGAAGGCACCACTGCTTGAAGAACCTTTCTCCCAAAAGCGGCCTCAGCTGAGGCAAAAGTGTCAAGTTAATAGAATTTCGAAAAAGTATGAAGAGAGGACCAAGTTGCAGCCTTGCAAATCTGTTTCATGGAAGCTTCATTTTTGAATGCCCATGAGGAAGCAACAGCAACAGTGGAATGAGCCATAACCCTCTCAGAGGCTGCTGTCCAGCAGACTCATATGCAAAAGGATGATACTCCTCAGGCAAAAAGAAAGAGAGGTAGCCGTAGCTTTCTGACCTCTACGTTTTCCAGAGAAAATGAGAAACAAAAGAAGAGGACTGACGAAAGTCCTTAGTCACTTGTAAATAAAACTTTAAAGCACGGACGACGTCCAAATTATGCAGAAGACGTTCTTTATGAGAAGAAGGATTAGGACACAAGGACGGAACAACAATCTCCTGGTTAATGTTCCTGTCTGAAACAACCTTAGGAAGAAAACCTAGTTTAGTACGTAAAACTACCTTATCTGAATGGAAAATATGGTAAGGCGAAGTGTATTGCAACACCGAGAGTTCAGACACTCTACGAGCTGAAGAAATAGCCACAAGAAATAAAACGTTCCAAGATAACAACTTAATATCTAAGGAATACATACGCTCAAACAGAGCCCCTTGAAGAACCTTGAGAACTAAATTCAGACTCCATGGAGGAGTAACTGGTTTGAACACAGGCCTGATCCTAACCAGGGCCTGACAAAATGATTGTACATCTGGGACCTCTGCCAGTTGTTTGTGTAACAAAACAGATAAGGCAGAGTTTTGACCCTTTAGGGAACTTGTCGATAAACCCTTCTCCAAACCTTCTTGGAGAAAAGACAAAATTCTGGGAATCCTAACTCTACTCCATGAGTAGCCCTTGGATTCACACCAATAGAGATATTTACACCATATCTTATGGTAAATCTTTCTAGTAACAGGCTTACAAATCTGAATCATGGTCTCTATGACCGAACCAGAAAAACCCCGCTTGGATAATATTAAGCGTTCAATCTCCAAGCAGTCAGCCTCAGAGAAACTAGATTTGGGTGAAGGAAGGGCCCTTGAATGAAAAGGTCCTTCCTCAACGGAAGTCTCCAAGGTGGCAGGGATGACATGTTCACCAGATCTGCATACCAAATCCTGCGAGGCCAAGCAGGTGCAATGAGGATCACGGATACCCTATCCTGCTTGATTCGAGCAATGTCCCAAGGAAGAAGCGCAAACGGGGGAAATAGGTATGCAAGATTGAATGACCAAGAAACCGCCAGAGCATCTATCAGTTCCGCCTGGGGATCCCTGGACCTCGACCCGTATCTCGGGAGCTTGGCATTCTGACGAGATGCCATGAGATCTAACTCTGGCCGACCCCATTTGAGAATCGGGTTGGAGAACACTTCCGGATGGAGTTCCCACTCTCCCAGGTAAAAAGTCTGTCTGGTCAGAAAGTCCGCCTCCCAGTTGTCCAGCCCTGGGATATGGATCGCTGACAGATGGCAAGAATGGGCCTCCACCCACCGGATTATCTTGGCTACCTCGGTCATCGCTAAGGAACTCCTCGTTCCTCCCTGATGATTGATGTAAGCCACTGACATTATGTTGTCTGACTGGAATCTGATAAACTGGGCCGAAGCCAACTGGGGCCAGGCCAGGGGAGCATTGAAGATCGCTCTTAGTTCCAGGATGTTTATAGGAAGAACAGACTCTGCTTGAGTCCATACTCCCTGAGCCTTTAGGAAACCAAAGAAAGCTCCCCACCCTAGAAGGCTGGCGTCCATTGTCACAATCACCCAGGATGGCCTGCGAAAGCAGGTTCCCTGGGATAGATGATCCAGAGACAACCACCATTGAAGAGAGTCCCTCGTCTCCTGTTCCAGGGTTATTGGAGGAGACAAATCTGCATAAATTCCATTCCACTGCCTGAGCATGTTTAACTGCAGAGGCCTGAGATGGAACTGAGCAAACAGGATGATATCCATTGCCGCATCATCAGTCCGATTACTTCCATGCACTGAGCCACTGACGGCCAAGGAATGGACTGAAGGGCTCAACAGGTATCTAGAATCTTTGATTTCCTGACCTCTGTCAGAAAAATCTTCATAGATATAGAATTGATTAGAGTTCCCAAGAAAGTCACCCTTGTCTTCGGGAACAAGGAACTCTTTTCCATATTTACCTTCCACCCGTGAGTTCTCAGGAAGGAAAGCACAACGTCGGTATGAGATCTTGCTTGTTGACAAGATGGCGCCTTGATTATAATATCGTCCAGATAAGCACCACCGCAATGCCCCGCAGTCTTAGAACCGCCAGTAAAGACCCCAGAACCTTTGTGAAAATTCTGGGTGCCGTGGCCAGACCGAAAGGAAGAGCCACGAACTGAAAGTGTTTGTCCAGAAAGGCAAACCTCAGGAACCTGTGATGATCTCTGTGGATAGGAACATGAAGATATGCATCCTTTAAATCCACTGTTGTCATAAATTGACCCTCTTGGATCAATGGAAGAATGGTACGAATAGTTTCCATCTTGAATTAGACTTGTTTAGACTCTTGAGGTCTAAGATAAGTCTGAAGGTCCCCTCCTTTTTGGGAACTACAAACAGATTTGAATAAAAACCCTGCCCGTGTTCCTGTACAGGAACGGGAATAATTACTCCCAGGGAGGAGAGGTCCCTTACACAATGTAAGAACGCCTCTTTTTTTATCTGGTTTGCAGATAATCTTGAAAGAAGAAATCTTCCTCGGGGAGGAAAATTTTTGAACTCCAGTTTGTATCCCTGAGACACTATTTCTATAGCCCAGGGATCCTGAACGTCCCAAACCCAAGCCTGAACGAAGAAAGAAAGTCTGCCCCCTACCAGATCTGGTTCCAGATCGGGGGCATGCCCTTCATGCTGTTTTGGATTCAGCAGCAGGCTTCTTGGATTGTTTAACCTTGTTCCAAGACTGGTTGGGTCTCCAAGTAGGCTTAGATTGCGAATAGTTTCCTTCCTGTTTAGAGGAGGAAGAGAAAGAATTTCCCTTGAAATTTCGAAAGGAACGAAAATTACTTTGTCGTCCTTTTTGTTTACTTCTCTTATCCTGAGGAAGGAGATGACCCTTACCTCCCGTAATATCAGAGATAATTTCCTTCAGGCCAGGTGCAAACAAGGTCTTCCCCTTGTAAGGAATTGCTAGAAGCTTAGACTTGGATGACACGTCCGCAGACCAAGGTTTTAACCATAAGGCTCTGTGGGCTAGGATAGAGAAACCTGAACTCTTAGCTGCCAATTTAGTAATTTGCAGAGAAGTATCCGTAATAAAAGCATTGGCTAACTTCAGAGCTTTAATCCTATCTTGGATCTCCTCTAAAGAAGTCTCAGTCTTAAGGGACTCGGACAGAGCATCAAACCAATAAGCTGCCACACTAGTGACAGTAGCAAGGCACGCAGCAGGCTGCAATAGCAGACCTCGGTGAACATAAATCTTTTTAAATAGACCCTTCAACTTCTTGTCCATGGGGTCTTTAAAAGCACAACTATCCTCAATAGGAATAGTAGTTTGCTTGGCTAAGGTGGAAATAGCCCCTTCCACCTTAGGAACCATTTGCCAAGCTTCCCTGACAGCGTCAGCAATAGGAAACATCTTTTTGAAAATAGAAGGAGAGAAGGGAATACCTGGTCTCTCCCATTCCTTAGAAAAAATCTCTGAAGCTCGCTTAGGCACTGGGAAAACATCTGAGTAAGAAATATCAAAATATCTGTCCAATTTACTCGACTTCGCAGGAGCGACCACTACTGTGGAATCACAGTCGTCTAAAGTAACCAAAACCTCCCTGAGTAACAGGCGGAGATGTTCTAGTTTAAACCGGACACAACCTCTGAATCAGTCAAAGGTAATGAACTCTGAGTCTGAAATTTTGCCTTCCGATAGAAACTCTATACCCTCCATCTCAGTTCCCTGGGAGGGTACATCCGAGATTGCCACCATGGCATCAGAAACCTCACTGACCACATGGTTGTCTTTCCTCTTATGTTTGCCTTGTAGCATAGGAAAAGCAGACAACGCATCAGAAATTGTGGAAGACATAAGTGCAGCTATGTCTTTTAAGGTAACTCCAGCAGGTGCTAGAGTAGAAGTACAGGGCACTGCTTGTGCGGGCATTAAAGATTGGGACGCTTGGGGAGAAAGCTGCGGTATACTCTGAATCTCATCATTAGACTCCTGAGAAGCATCCGCTTTTGAAAAATTTTGTTCATGAAAAATGTTCTCTCTATAGCTTAAAGCCCTCTCAATACATGAGGGACAAAAAGGAATTGGTGGTTCCACATTGGCATCCAAACACATGGCGCAAGTAACATTTTGCACAGCTTCTAAATCCATATTAAAGAACAGAAAATAATGTAATAATCAAAAAAAGTAAAAAAAAATTACAAAAAATTGTTACTGGCCCTTTAAAATTTAAAACTGAACGTTTTTACTGCAGGGAAATGTGTTGCAAAAGGAAAAGCAAAATTTAAATAGAATACCTATAAATTTTGAATTTCTAACAAGATACTGTGCCTTTAAATTTTAAATGTAAACTATTTTCCTGCTTTAAATAAAAAACTTATCTCTAGATAAACAAATGTTTGTATTAACAACAGTCAGACACCTCTACGCCTCAGCAGCTCTGCTGAGGCACCTACCTGCCGACCGGTCTCACTGCAATGTCCCAGTGGTGCAGAAGATAAGGTCTCTAGAGCGCTAACAACCGCTTGCTTGTTCTGCTTGAAAAACCATGTGGTTCTAGAGCGATGCTTAATCTCCAACTGTCCTTGCTTGATTGAGAGCAAAGTCGCCCCACAGCTAAACCGGAACGTCTCCAGGTACCAGACTAGTTATAAACTGCGCAGCGTAATATGGATCTCCTCTAAGGAAGTCTAAAGTGCGCAAAAAGGAAATTTATGCTTACCTGATAAATTGATTTCTTCTACGATACGACGAGTCCACTGATTCATCCTTACTTGTGGGATATTATTCTCCTGCTAACAGGAAGTGGCAAAGAGCACCACAGCAACAGTGACGTGCAGTAATAGGAGGCAGGGGAGGCAGTGCCTCCCCTGTCCAATGAGGGAAAAAAAAAGTTTTCAAATAATATTTATTTAAAAAAAAGTGTTTTTTCATCTTAATTTATTTACCACGCCCACCCTCACCCCAAGGGTACCCCCCCACCCCCGATGGCGATTACTACTCATTACAGTAGTTACTGTGCGCTGTGTGCTTGCGCTGCAAAATCACCATCCATTGTTGCGCAATTAGGAGGCAGTGAGCCGGTCCGCTGCCCTCCATTAATTGCGCAACAATGGATCTAAATAACTCACTACAGAGCAGCGCCACCCACTGGTGACTCGCCCGGCAATCATACAAGCTTCATTGGAGGCGGTTCTCAAAACCGCCTCCATGATGAGCTACATCACTTGAGCCAATCAGGCATTTAGCAGCACTGCGGGGAGGCGTGCCTGCTGGGCTGCTGATTGACAGGTGTGGGACTGGGTCATTATGTAGCGCTGACACATCAGACTCTGGCTGGCGGGAAGACTCAGTAGTCAGTGTGGAGGGAGCTGCTGAGCGAGTCTTCGTGCGTGCCCATGCTGCTGCTGCTTCAGTGCAGCCTAGTAACTAACTTATTGTGGGCCTTGTGTTGTGGCTGTCTGTGGAGGAGGGCTGCCCTGGAGGACAGGACTGTGTACTGCCTGGAGCCTGGAGGAGACTCAGAGGACTGAGGAGGACAGTGGTGGACAGAGGAGCGGAGCCAGTGCCATGTGGGTGCCGGACCCGGGGGAGTCAGAGTGACAGTCATCTCACTGACTGTCTCACAGGACAGAAGAGAAGAGAGACACTGATGACCCAACCGGATTCTCTCTCAGGTAAGTAACCTCCGACCAGACCACTAACCACTTAGGTTAAATCATGTTAATGACTGTTCATAATGTGGCTATTTTTTAATATGAATGTTGTTTTGTATACAACAAGATGAACTAGAAATGCTGGAAACACTGTTAGGTAATGTAGGATCGGATGGAGCTGTCATTTTCTATTGGAAGTTAACATTATATATATATTATTAATGGTCTTCAATCTATTCTATATTGTAAATAAAAATTATGTATATAATGATAATATACATAATTTTTATTTACAATATAGATCGAAGACCATTAAGCACTGACTGGTTGAAATGCTAGCTTATCTATGTGAGAGCATGATTGCAGCCCTTATGAATGCTGGGCTGTGTTTTGTAGCTAAGCGCTTTTTCCTGCCCTCTCTCCTGAGTCCTGTCAGCACTCAGCTGTCTGTGCAGTGTGCACAGTGTATCGTTAGCAAGCAGCCGTCATGAAGAAAAGAACAGGGAGAGATATTAGGTGTTACGTTCAGTTGCTTGCTTCCTGCTTAGTGTCGGCTCTCTGATTCAGTGTAGGATATCCTATTGATTTATTACAGGTATTGCTGCCCCATGCTGCTTTAGCACTTCTGTGAGGAGAGGTCACGGAGCATTCTGCAGAGTGCCCGTCTTCATAAGTAAACAGAATCTGTTATAAATTACTCTCTCAATCCCCATGGCATTAACTATGCTTGTGCTACCTAGAGAGAGAACTGCTTAATATCTTTGTGTCTTTTAATACATGATATAATAAAGGCATAGTGAAGATTTTTTTTAAGTGTATGTCCCTCCCAAGACTGCTTGACATTTTATTGTATGAAGAATATATGTATACAAAATATATGTAATCAATTCATTAACAAGATATATACAAGATATATATATATATATATATATATATACACACTGTATATATAATTTGTATATGCCTTGTACTTGAATTGATTAAACATATGTTTTCACAGATGTTTGGAATAGCTTGGTCTTCATAATAATGATCATTTGTGCATATTCTATCAGTGGTCACTATATGATCACAGCCTTACTTTAGTGCTTAAGAGTTTTTTTTCTTTAAAATCACATGTGTGAGTTCTGTTTGTTCTGAGAATAGGGGTTAATACATAGTTAAAGTACTGCTTGGGAGCTGCAGAAATTGTCTCTGACTCATTCACCAGTGATGGTTGCACAGCTGGGTATACTTTAACTATGTGTTTACTCCCTTTGTGGGTGAAGCTACCTGTGGGGTGGGGCTTTATTTTAAGGGGTGGGGTCCAGCGCCCCACTACCTTGAAAATTCACCAGCCGCCACTGTGGATTTCTAGATCTCATAATCAGAGCAAGCATTTTGTTATCTGGCAAGAATTTGTTACAAACCTTTAGACTAAGTTGTTTACTAAGTTGACCAGTTTTTCAAGACACCATTTAAAGGGACATGAAACCCATATGTTTTCTTTCATGATTTAGAAAGAGCATGCAATTTTAAATAACTTTCCAATTTACATCTAATATCTAATTTTCTTCATTCTTTTGATATCCTTTGTTGAAAATCATATCTAAATATGCTCAGTAGCTGCTGATTGGTGGCTGCACATAGATACCTCATGTGATATTGGCTCACCCATGTGCATTGCTATTTCTTCAACAAAGGATATCTAAAGAATGAAGGCGTATCCTAGCCACTGCCTCACCAGCCTCTGACGTCACCGCACGTCACTGCACAGCAGAGCTGTTTATATAGCTCCTCCCTTCTCTCCACCCCCAGTCATTCGACCGAAGGTATAGGAAGAGAAAAGAAAAGCTAAAAAGGTGCAGAGGTGACTGAAGTTTTGAAAAACAAAAATATAATCTGTCTAAAATGACAGGGAGGGCCGTGGACTCGTCGTATCGTAGAAGAAATCAATTTATCAGGTAAGCATAAATTTCCTTTTCTTCTACTAGATACGACGAGTTTACGGATTCATCCTTACTTGTGGGATACAATACCAAAGCAACAGGACACGGATGAACGTGAGGCACAAGACAGATACCTAAACGGAAGGCACCACTGCTTGAAGAACTTTTCTCCCAAAAATAGCCTCCGAAGAAGCAAAAGTATAAAATTTGGAAAATTTGGAAAAAGTATGAAGGGAGGACCAAGTCGCAGCCTTACAAATCTGTTCAACAGAAGCATCGTTTTTAAAAGCCCATGTGCTCTAGTAGAATGAGCCGTAACCTTTTCAGGAGGCTGCTGTCCAGCAGTCTCGTATGTCAGGCGGATGATGCTCTTCAGCCAAAAAGAAAGAGAGGTAGCCGTAGCTTTTTGACCCCTACGTCTTCCAGAATAAACAACAAATAAAGAAGATGTTTGACGGACATCCTTAGTCGCTTGTAAGTAAAACTTCAAGGCCCGAACCACGTCCAAGTTATGTAACAGACGCTCCTTCTTAGAAGGAGGATTAGGACACAAGGAAGGAACAACAATTTCCTGATTAATATTCTTATTTGAAATAACCTTAATAAGGAATCCAGGTTTAGTACGCAAAACCACCTTATCAGAATGGAATATAAGATAAGGCGAATCACATTGTAACGCAGAAAGCTCAGAAACTCTTCGAGCAGAAGAGATAGCAACTAAAAACAAAACTTTCCAAGATAAAAGCTTAATATCTATGGAATGCATGGGTTAAAACGGAACCCCTTGAAGAACATTGAGAACTAAATTCAAACTCCATGGCGGAGCAGTAGGTTTAAATACAGGCTTGATTCTGATTAAAGCCTGACAAAAAAACTGAACGTCTGGGACATATGCCAGACGCTTGTGTAGTAGAATTGACAAAGCAGAAATTTGTCCTTTCAAGGAACTAGCTGATAATCCCTTCTCCAATCCTTCTTGGAGAAAAGACAAAATCCTAGTAATCCTAACCCTACTCCATGAGTAGCCCTTGGATTCGCACAATAAAGATATTTACGCCATATCTTATGGTAAAACTTTCTAGTGACAGGCTTGCGAGCCTGAATCAAAGTATCAATGACCGACTCAGAGAATCCCCGCTTAGATAAGATCAAGCGTTCAATCTCCAGGCAGTCAGCTGCAGAGATTTTAGATATGGATATTGGAACGGACCTTGAATGAGAAGGTCTTGTCCCAACAGAAGTTTTCACGGTGGCAGAGAGGACATGTCCACTAGATCTGCATACCAAGTCCTGCGTGGCCATGCAGGCGCTATTAGGACATCCGAAGCTCTCTCCTGTTGATTCTTGCAATCACACGAGGCAGGAAAGAAAATGGTGGAAACACATAAGCCAGGTTGAACGACCAAGGTACTGCTAGAGCATCTATCAGTACAGCTTGGGGATCCCTTGACCTGGACCCGTAACGAGGAAGTTTGGCATTCTGACGAGATGCCATCAGATCCAATTCCGGTGTGCCCCATTGACAAATCAATGATACAAACACCTCCGGATGGAGTTCCCACTCCCCCGGATGAAAAGTCTGACGACTTAGAAAATCCGCTTCCCAGTTCTCTACACCTGGGATATAGATTGCTGATAGATGGCAAGAGTGAGCCTCCGCCCATCGGATTATCTTTGAAACCTCTATCATCGCTAGAGAACTCTTTGTTCCCCCCTGATGATTGATATATGCTACAGTCGGGATATTGTCCGACTGGAATCTTATGAACTTGGCCAAAGCCAACTGAGGCCACGCCTGAAGCGCGTTGAATATTGCTCTCAGTTCCAGAATATTGATTGGTAGTAGAGACTCCTCCTGAGTCCAAATACCCTGAGCCTTCAGAGAATTCCAGACTGCACCCCAGCCCAAGAGGCTGGCATCCGTTGTCACGATTACCCATGCTGGCCTGCGGAAGCACATTCCCTGGGACAGATGATCCTGTGACAACCACCAAAGAAGAGATTCTCTGGTCTCCTGATCCAGACTTATCTGAGGAGATAAATTTGCATAATCCCCATTCCACTGTCTGAGTATGCACAGCTGCAGTGGTCTGAGATGAAAGTGAGCAAACGGAACAATGTCCATTGCCGCTACCATTAATCCAATGACCTCCATACACTGAGCCACTGATGGCCGAGGAATGGACTGAAGTGTTCGGCAAGTATTTAGAATCTTTGACTTTCTGACCTCCGTCAGAAATATTTTCATGTCTACCGAGTCTATCAGAGTTCCCAAGAATGGAACTCTTGTTAGTGGCACTAGCGAACTCTTTTCTACATTCACTTTCCAACTGTGAGTTCTTAGAAACGCCAACACAATGTCCGTGTGAGATCTGGTCAGATGATAAGTTGACGCCTGGATCAGAATATCATCCAGATAGGGCGCTAATTCTATGCCCCGTGGCCTGAGAACCACCAGAAGGGACCCTAGCACCTTTGTGAAGATTCTGGGAGCTGTGGCCAACCCAAAAGGAAGGGCCACAAACTGATAATGTTCGTCCAGAAAGGCGAACCTTAGAAACTGATGATGATCTTTGTGGATAGGAATGTGAAGATACGCATCCTTTAAATCCACGGTGGTCATATATTGACCCTCCTGGATCATTGGTAAAATAGTCTGAATGGTCTCCATCTTGAAGGATGGGACTCTGAGGAATTTGTTTAGACATTTGAGATCTAAAATTGGTCTGAAAGTTCCCTCTTTTTTGGGAACCACAAACAGATTTGAGTAAAACCCCTGTCCCTGTTCTGGTTTTGGGACTGCGCTAATTACTCCCATGGTATAGAGGTCTTTTACACAGCGTAAGAACGCCTCTCTTTTTGTCTGAAATCTCCCTCTTGGGAGAAAATCCTTGAATTCCAGCTGATACCCCTGGGACACAATTTCCAATGCCCAGGGATCCTGAACATCTCTTGCCCAAGCCTGAGCGAAGAGAGAAAGTCTGCCCCCTACTAAATCTGGTCCCGGATTGGGGGCTGCCCCTTCATGCTGTCTTGGTAGCAGCAGTGGGCTTCTTGGCTTGTTTACCTTTATTCCAGGCCTGGTTAGGTCTCCAGACTGACTTGGATTGAGCAAAATTCCCCTCCTGCTTTGTAGCGGAAGAGGAAGTAGATTGTCCTCCTTTAAAGTTTCGAAAGGAACGAAAATTATTTTGTTTAGTCCTCACTTTAACAGTCTTATCCTGAGGTAGGGCATGACCTTTACCTCCAGTAATGTCAGAAATGATTTCCTTCAATTCAGGCCCAAATAGGGTCTTACCTTTAAAAGGAATAGCTAAAAGCTTAGATTTTGATGACACATCAGCAGACCAAGATTTGAGCCACAACGCTCTACGCGCTAAAACGGCAAAACCTGCATTTTTCACCGCTAATTTAGCCATTTGAAAAGCGGCATCGGTAATAAAAGAATTAGCCAGCTCGATAGCCTTAATTCTATCCAAAATATCATCTAATGGGATCTCAACCTTAAGAGACTCCTCTAAAGCCTCGAACCAAAAAGCTGCTGCAGTAGTAACTAGAACAATGCAAGCTATAGGTTGAAGAAAAACCCCTGATGAATAAACAATTTCTTTAGAAGACCCTCAAATGTTTTATCCATAGGATCTTTGAAAGCACAACTGTCCTCAATAGTTATAGTTGTACGCTTAGCTAGGGTAGAAATAGATCCCTCCACCTTAGTTACCGTTTGCCAAGAATCCCGAATGGTGTCCGATATGGGAAACATTTTCTTAAAAGTAGGAGGGGGAGAGAACGGAATGCCTGGTCTATCCCATTCCTTAGTAACAATGTCTGAAATTCTTTTAGGGACTGGAAAAACATCAGTGTAAGTAGGTACCTCTAAATATTTATCCATCTTACACAATTTCTCTGGTGGTATCACAATAGGGTCACAATCATCCAGAGTCGCTAAAACCTCCCGGAGTAACAGGCGGAGGTGTTCAAGCTTAAATTTAAAGGACATCACGTCCGAAACTGTCTGAGGTAACACATTTCCTGAATCTGAAAGCTCTCCCTCAGATAGCAATTCCCCGACCCCCAAATCAGAACACTGTGAGGGTACATCGGAAATGGCCAATAAGGCATCAGAGGGCTCAGTATTTACCTTAATACCTGACCTACTGCGCTTACCCTGTAAACCTGGCAGTTTAGATAATACCTCTGTAAGGGTAGTAGACATAACTGCATCTTTCACTTTACCTCTTCCTATTATTAGTATAGGCAAAGAGAATGACTGGGGGTGGAGAGAAGGGAGGAGCTATTTATACAGCTCTGCTGTGGTGCTCTTTGCCACTTCCTGTTAGCAGGAGGATAATATCCCACAAGGATGAATCCGTGGACTCGTCATATCTAGTAGAAGAAATAATAGCCCCGCCCATCGTGGGCGTTAACAATATACACCGGCTTTATTTTCATAAAAATTAAACAGATAGTGACAAAAGCTTAACTCCCAGCCCCAGTGCCTGTACGTAAGCTGCCATGAAAAACACCCTCCATACATGGAAAGCCTGATGTCCCATATAAAAGCTCCATTTCTGAGCCTTATATGTGGTAAAGGTATAATCAAAGTGCCCACTTTCCTCTGAGTCTGTATTTATCCCCCAGAATAAGAAAGTCAGCACTTACCTTAATGCTGTCCAACAGCAGGACAGTCCATCAGGTTTAAGAGGTCCTCTCCCTCCTATAGCCCTGTGGAAAATGATAAGGCCTGAGTTAGACTTGCTTAGGCCATCAGGATAAGGGCAGCATAAATGTATGGGAGGCACAGTGAGAATTATGTCCCATCAGTTCCCATTGCTCTAAAGCCACCAAGAGCTCTACTGAAGAGACTGATATGGACTACGGCTACACCCTAGAACAAAGCAGCAAAATCTTGCACTTATTTAAAAATAAACTCTTGATTGAAGAATTTATTCTAACACCTCACTTTAGCTCTTCCTATCACTAACGTAGGCAAAGAGAATGACTGGAGTGGGAGGGAAGGGAGGAACTATTTAACAGCTCTGCTGTGGTGCTCTTTGCCTCCTCCTGCTGACCAGCAGCTGAATATCCCATAAGTAATGAAGATGATCCGTGGACTCATCGTGTCTTTAAAAAGAAATAACTTTAGTCTGCCCCCTACCAGAAGAACTGGTTTGAGGGCCGCACTTTTATGGAGTCTTAAGGGCTGGATTTGGTTTCTTATAAGGCTTGGATTTATTCCAATTCAGAGATTGTCTCCAATTAGAGCCAGATGCCTTAGGGGAAGGAGAGGTTTTCTGTTCTCTATTCTGACGATAGGAACAAAAACGATTGGGAGCTTTAATTTTACCCTTAGATTTCTTGTTTTGGGGCAGAAAAATTCCCTTACCCCAAGTGATAGTGAAGATAATAGAATTAAATTGAGAACCAAACAAATTATTACCCAAGATTTAAGCCATAAAGCTCTTCTAGTTAGAATAGCTAAAGACATAGATTTTACATTTATCTAAATGACATCAAATATAGCATCAAAAATTAATTGATTTGCATGTTGAAGTAAAAGAACAATGCTAGATAGTTCAGGATCTGATAACTGATGCGCTAAAATGTCCAACCAAAAAGTTGAAGCAGCAGCAACATCAGCCATAGAAATAGCTGGTCTAAGAATATAGCCTGTATGTAAATATGCTCTTCTAAGGTAAGATTCAAGCTTCCTATCTAAAGGATCCTTATAAGAAGTACTATCTTCCATAGGAATAGTAGTACGTTTGGCAAGAGTGGAAATAGCCCCATCAACCTTAGGGACCTTTTCCCAAAATTCTAGACTAGCCACAGGTAAAGGATACAACTTCTTAAACCTAGAAGAAGGGTTAAAAGAGGTACCAAGTTTAGACCATTAGTTTCCAATCATATTGGAGATAGCATCTGGAATAGGAAAAACTTCAGGAGTAACCTCAGAAGTCTTAAATACAGAATTTAAACTATTATTAGCTTTGCTATTAGGAGGACAAGACTCCTCAATACCCAAAGTAAACAATACTTCCTTTAATAGAGAACGAATATGTTCAATTTTAAATAAAAAAGAAGATTTGTCAATTTCTGTCTATGATGCAGGATCCTCTGAGTCAGAGGAACCCTCATCAGTAGAGGATATTTCAGTATGCTGTTGTCTACAAAATTCATTAGATCTATGACAAGTTTGGAAAGACCTTTTACGTTTATTTGAAGGCAGAATAGCAGTCATAGCCTTCTCTATGGCTGCAGCAATAAAAAATGCCATATCTGCAGGAATATCAGGTAAATTAGACTGAGAATGAATAACAGTAGATGTATTTGTACTCATTGAAACATTATCAGCATGTAATAATTTGTCATAACAAATGCCACATAATTAAGCTGAAGAAATAAGATCAGCTTGTTTACAACAAACAGACTTAGCTTTGGTAGAATTGTGTTCAGGCAGCTTAGTTGCTACAGTAACATCAGAGGCAGGATCAGTTTGAGACATCTTGCAAAATGTAACAAAAAAGAAAAAAATAACAACATTTAAAGAAAATATCCAATTTCCAATATATATTTCAGGAATGGGAAAAAATGCTTATGATAAAATTCTTACACAAAAAGTAAAATCAAAAGCAAGCATAATAGCTCTCTATAATATGAGAGCAGCGAGCATTAGATGGTAAGGCTTAATATGACAAATTTTGGTGCCCGACGCACTGAAAAAACGCAACTCGCTTCATAACAGGCGCAACCTCGTGCTAAAAATGACGCAACTTGAGTCACAGCAGGCGCAATTTTCCGCCAAAAAATATTCTTGCCAATTATTATGCAATTTGCGTCATCGCGTGACTAATTTGCCCGAGAAAATTTTAAAAACAGACTCCATGTTAAAAGCTAACTGGAACCCCAGGTAAGAAAAACAAAATTTATGCTTACCTGATAAATGTATTTCTCTTGTGGTGTATCCAGTCCACGGGTTCATCCATTACTTGTGGGATATTCTCCTTCCCAACAGGAAGCTGCAAGAGGACACCCACAGCAGAGCTGTCTATATAGCTCCTCCCCTAACTGCCACCCCCAGTCATACGACCAAAGACAAGCAAGAAAAAAGGAGAAACTATAGGGTGCAGTGGTGACTGTAGTTTAAAAATAAAAAACACCTGCCTTAAAATGACAGGGCGGGCCGTGGACTGGATACACCACAAGAGAAAACATAATTTATGCTTACCTGATAAATTTATTTCTCTTGTGGTGTATCCAGTCCACGGATCATCCATTACTTGTGGGATATTCTCATTCCCAACAGGAAGTTGCAAGAGGACACCCACAGCAGAGCTGTCTATATAGCTCCTCCCCTCCCCTTAACTGCCATATCCAGTCATTCGACAGAAAACAAACAGAGAAAGGAGAAACCATAGGGTGCAGTGGTGAATGTAGTTTAAAATTAAAAAATACCTGCCTTAAAATGACAGGGCGGGCCGTGGACTGGATACACCACAAGAGAAATAAATTTATCAGGTAAGCATAAATTATGTTTTCTCTTGTAAGGTGTATCCAGTCCACGGATCATCCATTACTTGTGGGATACCAATACCAAAGCTAAAGTACACGGATGAAGGGAGGGACAAGGCAGGTACTTAAATGTAAAACCTTTCTCCCAAAAATAGCCTCCGAAGAAGCAAAAGTATCAAATTTGTAGAATTTTGAAAAAGTATGAAGCGAAGACCAAGTCGCCGCCTTGCAAATCTGTTCAACAGAAGCCTCATTTTTAAAGGCCCATGTGGAAGCCACAGCTCTAGTAGAATGAGCTGTAATCCTTTCTGGAGGCTGCTGGCCAGCAGTCTCATAGGCTAAGCGGATTATGCTTCTTAGCCAAAAAGAAAGAGAGGTTGCCGAAGCCTTTTGACCTCTCCTCTGTCCAGAGTAGACAACAAACAAAGCAGATGTTTGACGAAAATCTTTAGTAAGTAAGTAAAACTTTAAAGCACGAACCACGTCCAGATTGTGTAATAGACGTTCCTTCTTTGAAGAAGGATTAGGACACAAAGACGGAACAACAATCTCTTGATTGATATTCCTATTAGATACCACCTTAGGTAAAAACCCAGGTTTGGTACGCAGAACTACCTTATCTGCATGGTAGATCAGATAAGGAGAATCACATTGTAAGGCAGATAACTCGGAAACTCTACGAGCCAAGGAAATAGCTACCAAAAAAAGAACTTTCCAAGATAAAAGTTTGATATCTATGGAATGAAGAGGTTTAAATGGAACCCCCTGAAGAACTTTAAGAACCAAATTTAAGCTCCAAGGTGGAGCAACAGGTTTAAACACAGGCTTGATTCTAACTAAAGCCTGACAAAATGCCTGAACGTCTGGGACATCCGCCAGACGCTTGTGCAAAAGAAAAGATAGCGCAGAAATCTGTCCCTTTAAGGAACTAGCTGACAATCCTTTCTCCAATCCTTCTTGGACAAAAGATAATATCCTGGGAATCCTGACCTTACTCCATGAGTAGCCCTTGGATTCACACCAATAAAGATATTTACGCCATATCTTATGATAGATTTTCCTGGTGACAGGCTTTCGTGCCTGAATTAAGGTATCAATAACTGACTCGGAGAAGCCACGCTTTGATAAAATCAAGCGTTCAATCTCCAGGCAGTCAGCCTCAGAGAAATTAGATTTGGATGGTTGAAAGGACCTTGAAGTAGAAGGTCCTGTCTCAGCGGTAGAGTCCATGGTGGAAAAGATGACATGTCCACCAGATCTGCATACCAAGTCCTGTGTGGCCACGCAGGCGCTATCAAGATCACTGATGCTCTCTCCTGCTTGATTTTGGCAATCAGACGAGGGAGCAGAGGAAACGGTGGAAACACATAAGCCAGGTTGAAGGACCAAGGCACTGCTAGAGCATCTATCAGCGTTGCCCTGGGGTCCCTGGACCTGGATCCGTAACAAGGAAGCTTGGCGTTCTGGCGAGACGCCATGAGATCCAGTTCTGGTTTGCCTCAACGATGAACCAATTGTGCAAACACCTCCGGATGGAGTTCCCACTCCCCCGGATGAAAAGTCTGTCGACTTATAAAATCCGCCTCCCAGTTCTCTACACCTGGGATATGGATAGCTGATAGGTGGCAAGAGTGAATCTCTGCCCAGCGAATTATCTTTGAGACTTCTAACATCGCTAGGGAACTCCTTGTTCCCCCTTGATGCTTGATGTAAGCCACAGTCGTGATGTTGTTCGACTGAAATCTGATGAACCTCATTGTCGCTAGCTGAGGCCAAGCCTGAAGAGCATTGAATATCGCTCTTAGTTCCAGAATGTTTATTGGAAGGAGTGACTCCCCCTGAGTCCACGATCCCTGAGCCTTCAGGGATTTCCAGACTGCACCCCAACCTAGAAGGCTGGCATCTGTCGTTACAATTGTCCAATCTGGCCTGAAAAAGGTCATACCTTTGGACAGATGGACCCGAGATAGCCACCAGAGAAGAGAATCCCTGGACTCTTGATCCAGATTTAGTAGAGGGGACAAATCTGTGTAATCCCCATTCCACTGACTGAGCATGCAGAGTTGCAGCGGTCTGAGATGTAGGCGTGCAAACGGCACTATGTCCATTGCCGCTACCATTCAGCCGATTACTTCCATGCACTGAGCCACCGAAGGGCGAGGAATGGAATAAAGAACACGGCAGGAATTTAGAAGTTTTGATAACCTGGACTCCGTCAGGTAAATTTTCATTTCTACATAATCTATCAGAGTCCCTAGGAAGGAAACTCTTGTGAGGGGGGATAGAGAACTCTTTTCCTCGTTCACCTTCCACCCATGCAACCTCAGAAATGCCAACACTATGTCCGTATGAGACTTGGCAATTTGGAAGTTTGACGCCTGAATCAGGATGTCGTCTAAATAAGGGACCACTGCTATGCCCCGCGGCCTTAGGACTGCCAGAAGCGACCCCAGAACCTTTGTAAAAATTCTTGGGGCTGTAGCTAACCCAAAGGGAAGAGCTACAAACTGGTAATGCCTGTCTAGGAAGGCAAACCTGAGAAACCGATGATGATCTTTGTGTATCGGAATGTGAAGATAAGCATCCTTTAAATCCACTGTAGTCATGTATTGACCCTCCTGGATCATAGGTAGGATGGTATGAATAGTCTCCATCTTGAATGATGGAACTCTGAGGAATTTGTTTAAGATCTTTAGATCCAAAATTGGTCTGAAGGTTCCCTCTTTTTTGGGAACCAGATTTGAGTAAAATCCCTGTCCCTGTTCCTCCTTTGGAACTAGATGGATCACTCCCATAACTAGGAGGTCTTGTACACAGTGTAAGAATGCCTCTCTCTTTATCTGGTTTGCAGATAATTGTGAAAGGTGAAATCTCCCTTTTGGGGGGAAAGCCTTGAAGTCCAGAAGATATCCCTGGGATATAATTTCCAATGTCCAGGGATTCTGAACATCTCTTGCCCATGCCTGGGCGAAGAGCGAAAGTCTGCCCCCTACTAGATCCGTTACCGGGTAGGGGGCCGTTCCTTCATGCTGTCTTAGAGGCAGCAGCAGGCTTTTTGGCCTGCTTACCCTTGTTCCAGGTCTGGTTAGATCTCCAGACCGTCTTGGACTGAGCAAAAGTTCCCTCTTGTTTTGCATTAGAGGAAGTTGATGCCGCACTTGCCTTGAAGTTTCGAAAGGCACGAAAATTAGACTGTTTGGCCCTTGATTTGGACCTATCCTGAGGAAGGGCATGACCTTTTCCTCCAGTGATATCAGCAATAATCTCCTTCAAACCAGGCCCGAATAGGGTCTGCCCCTTGAAGGGAATGTTAAGCAGCTTAGACTTTGAAGTAACGTCAGCTGACCATGATTTAAGCCATAGCGCTGTGCGCGCCTGGATAGCAAAACCAGAATTCTTAGCCGTTAGTTTAGTCAAATGAACAATGGCATCAGAAACAAAAGAATTGGCTAGCTTAAGTGCTCTAAGCTTGTCAAGTATGTCATCCAATGGAGTCGCTACCTGTAAAGCCTCTTCCAGAGACTCAAACCAGAACGCCGCAGCAGCAGTGACAGGAGCAATGCATGCAAGGGGCTGTAGGATAAAACCTTGTTGAATAAACATTTTCTTAAGGTAACCCTCTAACTTTTTATCCATTGGATCTAAGAAAGCACAACTGTCCTCGACAGGGAAAGTAGTATGCTTTGCTAGAGTAGAAACTGCTCCTTCCACCTTAGGAACTGTCTGCCATAAGTCCCGTGTGGTGGCGTCTATTGGAAACATTTTTCTAAAAATAGGAGGGGGAGAGAACGGCACACCTGGTCTATCCCATTCCTTAGTAATAATTTCTGTAAACCTTTTAGGTATTGGAAAAACATCAGTGAACACCGGCACTGCATAGTATTTATCCAGTCTACACAATTTCTCTTGCACTGCAATTGTATCACAGTCATTCAGAGCAGCTAAAACCTCCCTGAGTAACACGCGGAGGTGTTCAAGCTTAAATTTAAATGTAGAGATATCAGAATCCGGTTGCATTATCTTCCCTGAGTCAGAAACATCCCCCACAGAAAGAAGCTCTCCTTCAGCTTCTGCATACTGTGAGGCAGTATCAGACATAGCTCTTAAAGCGTCAGTATGCTCTGTATTTCGTCTAACTCCAGAGCTATCTCGCTTTCCTCTAAATTCAGGTAGTCTGGCTAATACCGCTGACAGTGTATTATCCATGACTGCCGCCATGTCTTGTAAAGTAAACGCTATGGGCGCCCTAGATGTACTTGGCGCCATTTAAGCGTGAGTCCCTTGAGCGGGAGTCAAAGGATCTGACACGTGGGGAGAGTTAGTCGGCATAACTTCCCCCTCGTCAGATTCCTCTGGTGATAAATTTTTTAAAGACAGAATATGATCTTTATTGCTTAAAGTGAAATCAGTACATTTGGTACACATTCTAAGAGGGGGTTCCACAATGGCTTTTAAACATAATTAACAAGGAGTTTCCTCTATGTCAGACATGTTTGTACAGACTAGCAATGAGACTAGCAAGCTTGGAAAACACTTTAAATCAAGATAACAAGCAAATATAAGAAACGGTACTGTGTCTTTAAGAGAAACAAATTTTGTCAGAATTTGAAAAACAGTGAAAAAAGGCAGTAAATCAAACGAAATTTTTTACAGTGTGTATAATAAGCTAACAGAGCATTGCACCCACTTGCAAATGGATGATTAACCCCTTAGTTAAAAAAAACAGATAAAAAAAATGATATAGACATTTTTTAACAGTCACACCAAACTGCCACAGCCTTGCTGTGGGCCTACCTTCCCCAACAAACGATTTTGGAAAGCCTAAGAGCCCTTTAAAGATGTCCTATAGCATTCAGGGGACTCCTGGAGGAAGCTGGATGTCTCAGTCTGTAAAAGTTACTGCGCAAAAAAGCGCTAAATTAGGCCCCTCCCACTCATAGTAACACAGTGGAAAGCCTCAGGAAACTGTTTCTAGGCAAATTTAAGCCAGCCATGTGGAAAAGAACTAGGCCCCAATAAAGTTTTATCACCAAAGTATATATAAAAATGTTTAAACATGCCAGCAAACGTTTTATATTGTAAATATAAAAGAGTATTACCTCAGAAAGTAAGCATGATACCAGTCGCTATTAAATCACTGTATTCAGGCTTACCTTACATAAATTTGGCATCAGCAGCATTTTCTAGCATTCACATCTTCTAGAAAAATCTTAACTACACATACCTCATAGCAGGATAACCTGCACGCCATTCCCCCGCTGAATTTATTTCTCTCTTCAGTCATGTGTGAGAACAGCAATGGATCTTAGTTACAACCTGCTAAGATCATAGAAATCACAGGCAGATTCTTCTATTTTTCTGCCTGGAACAAAATAGTACAACTCCGGTACCATTTAAAAATAATAAACTTTTGATTGAAGCAACAGCTACATTTCACCACTTCTCTCTTACTACCTCCATGTTTGTTGAGAGTTGCAAGAGAATGACTGGATATGGCAGTTAGGGGAGGAGCTATATAGACAGCTCTGCTGTGGGTGTCCTCTTGCAACTTCCTGTTGGGAATGAGAATATCCCACAAGTAATGGATGATCCGTGGACTGGATACACCTTACAAGAGAAATAAATTTATCAGGTAAGCATAAATTTTGTTTTCTCTTGTAAAGGTGTATCCAGTCCACGGGTTCATCTATTACTTGTGGGATACCAATACCAAAGCTTTAGGACACGAATGAAGGGAGGGACAAGGCAGGCACTTAAACGGAAGGAACCACTGCCTGTAAGACCTTTCTCCCAAAAATAGCCTCCGAGGAAGCAAAAGTATAAAATTTGTAGAATTTAGAAAAAGTATGAAGCGAAGACCAAGTCGCCGCCTTACAAATCTGTTCAACAGAGGCCTCATTTTTAAAAGCCCAGGTGGAAGCCACCGCTCTAGTGGAATGAGCTGTAATTCTTTCAGGAGGCTGCTGGCCAGCAGTCTCATAAGCTAAGCGGATTATGCTTCTCAGCCAAAAAGAAAGAGAAGTTGCTGAAGCCTTTTGGCCTCTCCTCTGTCCAGAGTAGACAACAAACAAAGCAGATGTTTGACGAAAATCCTTCGTAGCTTGTAAATAAAATTTTAAAGCACGAACCACATCAAGATTGTGTAAAAGACGTTCCTTCTTTGAGGAAGGATTAGGACATAATGAAGGAACAACAATCTCCTGATTGATGTTCTTATTAGATACTACCTTAGGAAGAAACCCAGGTTTGGTACGCAAAACTACCTTATCTGCATGGAAAATCAGATAAGGGGAATCACACTGTAAAGCAGATAACTCCGAAACTCTTCGAGCCGAGGAGATAGCTACTAGAAACAGAACTTTCCAAGATAAAAGTTTAATATCTATGGAATGCAAAAGCTCAAATGGAACCCCTTGAAGAACTTTAAGAACTAAATTTAAACTCCATGGCGGAGCAACAGGTTTAAACACAGGCTTAATTATAACTAAAGCCTGACAAAACGCCTGAACGTCTGGAACGTCAGCCAGACGTTTGTGCAAAAGAATAGACAGAGCAGAAATCTGTCCCTTTAAGGAACTAGCAGACAATCCTTTCTCCAATCCCTCTTGGAGAAAGGATAAGATTCTAGGAATCCTGACTTTACTCCATGAGTAACCCTTGGATTCACACCAATGAAGATATTTACACCATATCTTATGATAGATTTTCTTGGTGACAGGCTTTCGAGCCTGAATTAAGGTATCAATGACCGACTCGGAAAAACCACGCTTTGATAGAATCAAGCGTTCAATCTCCAAGCAGTCAGACACAGAGAAATTAGATTTGGATGTTTGAAAGGACCTTGAAGCAGAGTCCATGGTGGAAAGGATGACATGTCCACCAGATCTGCAAACCAAGTCCTGCGTGGCCACGCAGGAGCTATCAAAATCACCAAAGCTTTCTCCTGCTTGATCTTGGCAATCAGACGAGGGAGCAGAGGAAACGGTGGAAACACATAAGCCAGGCTGAAGGACCAGGGCACTGCTAGAGCATCTATCAGCGCTGCCTTGGGATCCCTGGACCTGGACCCGTAACAAGGAAGCTTGGCGTTCTGACGAGACGCCATGAGATCCAGTTCTGGTTTGCCCCATAGTTGAATCAACTGGGCAAATACCTCCGGATGGAGCTCCCACTCCCCCGGATGAAAAGTCTGCCGACTTAAGAAATCCGCCTCCCAGTTCTCTACTCCTGGGATATGGATAGCTGAGAGATGGCAAGAGTGAACCTCTGCCCATAGAATTATCTTTGAAACCTCCAACATCGCCAGGGTGCTCCTTGTACCCCCCTGATGGTTGATATAGGCTACAGTCGTGATGTTGTCCGACTGAAATCTGATGAACCTGACCGCAGCTAGCTGAGGCCAAGCCTGAAGAGCATTGAATATCACTCTTAGTTCCAGAATGTTTATTGGAAGGAGGGCTTCCTCCTGAGTCAACGAACCCTGAGCCTTCAGGGAGTTCCAGACTGCGCCCCAGCCTAGAAGGCTGGCATCTGTCGTCACTATAGTCCATTCTGGCCTGCGGAAGCTCATTCCCCTGGACAGATGGACCCGAGATAGCCACCAGAGAAGAGAATCCCTGGTCTCTTGATCCAGATTTAGCAGAGGGGACAAATCTGTGTAATCCCCAATCCACTGATTGAGCATGCAAAGTTGCAGTGGTCTGAGATGTAGGCAGGCAAACGGAACTATGTCCATTGCCGCTACCATTAAGCCGATTACTTCCATACACTGAGCCACTGACGGCTGAGAAGTGGAATAAAGAGCACGGCAGGAAGTTAGAAGCTTTGACAACCTGACCTCTGTCAGAAAAATCTTAATTTCTACTGAATCTATCAGAGTTCCTAGGAAGGAAACTCTTGTGAGAGGGGAGAGAGAACTCTTTTCTTCGTTCACCTTCCACCCATGAGACCTCAGGAATGCCAGAACAATGTCCGTATGGGACTTGGCGATTTGAAAATTTGACGCCTGTATCAGAATGTCGTGTAGGTAAGGAGCCACCGCTATGCCTCGTGGCCTTAGAACCGCCAGTAGGGACCCTAGAACCTTCGTAAAGATTCTTGGTGCCGTGGCTAACCCGAAGGGAAGAGCCACAAACTGGTAATGCCTGTCTAGGAAGGCAAACCTGAGAAACCGATGATGATCTCTGTGTATCGGAATGTGGAGATAAGCATCCTTTAAGTCTACGGTAGTCATATATTGACCCTCCTGGATCATAGGTAGGATGGTTCGAATAGTCTCCATCTTGAAGGATGGGACCCTGAGAAATTTGTTTAGGATCTTGAGATCCAAGATTGGTCTGAAAGTTCCCTCTTTTTTGGGAACTATAAACAGATTTGAATAGAATCCTTGCCCCTGTTCCTCCCTTGGAACTGGGTGGATCACTCCCATGACCAGAAGGTCTTGAACACAAAGTAAGCATGCCTCTCTCTTTATCTGGTTTGCAGATAATTGTGAGAGATGAAATCTCCCTTTTGGAGATGAGGCTTTGAAATCCAGAAGATATCCCTGGGAAACAATCTCCAGAGCCCAGGGATCCTGGACGTCTCTTGCCCAAGCCTGGGCGAAGAGAGAAAGTATGCCCCCAACTAGATCCGGTCCCGGATCGGGGGCTAGTCCTTCATGCTGTCTTAGAGGCAGCAGCAGGTTTTTTGGCCTGCTTTCCCTTGCTCCAAGCCTGGTTAGGTCTCCAGACTGGCTTGGACTGGGCAAAATTTCCTTCTTGTTTTGCAGTAGAGGAAGTTGAAGCTGCGCCACTCTTGAAGCTTCGAAAGGAACGAAAATTAGTCTGTTTGGTCCTTAATTTGTTGGACCTATCCTGGGGAAGGGCGTGGCCTTTTCCTCCAGTAATATCAGAAATGATCTCCTTCAGTCCAGGCCCGAATAGGGTCTGCCCTTTGAAGGGGATGTTAAGAAGCTTAGACTTTGAAGTAACGTCAGCTGACCAGGATTTAAGCCATAGTGCCCTACGCGCCTGAATGGCAAAACTTGAATTCTTAGCCGTTAGCTTTTTTAAATGAAAAACTGCGTCAGAAATAAATGAATTGGCTAACTTAAGAGCTTTAAGCCTGTCTAGGATATCATCCAACGGGGTCTCCACCTGTAGAGCCTCTTCAAGAGACTCGAACCAGAAAGCCGCTGCAGCCGTGACTGGGGCAAAGCATGCAAGAGGCTGGAGAATAAAACCTTGTTGTATAAAGATTTTCGCAAGGAAACCCTCTAATTTTTTATCCATTGGATCTAGGAAAGCACAACTGTCCTCGACGGGGATAGTTGTACGCTTAGCTAGGGTAGAGACTGCTTCCTCCACCTTAGGGACCGTCTGCCATGAGTCCCGTGTAGTGGCATCTATGGGAAAACATCTTTTTAAAAGCAGGAGGGGGAGAGAACGGTACACCTTGTCTATCCCATTCCTTCGTAATAAATTCTGAAAACCTCTTAGGGATTGGAAAAACATCAGTGTAAACAGGCACTGCAAAGTATTTGTCCATTTTACACAATTTCTCTGGGACTACAATGGTGTCACAGTCATCCAGAGTTGCTAAAACCTCCCTGAGCAACAAGCGGAGGTGTTCAAGCTTAAATTTAAATGCTGTCATTTCAGAGTCAGACTGAAGTAACGCCTTCCCTGAATCAGAAATGTCACCCACAGATAGAAGCTCTCCTGCTTCGGCTTCTGTACATTGTGAGGGTATATCAGACATAGCTACTAAAGCGTCAGAAAGCTCTGTATTTGTTCTAGCCCCAGAGCTGTCTCGCTTTCCTTGTAACCCTGGCAGTTTGGACAATACCTCTGTGAGGGTATGATTCATAACTGCCGCCATGTCTTGTAAGGTAAACGCATTGGACGCGCCAGATGTACTTGGCGTCACTTGCGCGGGAGATATAGGTTCTGACACATTGGGAGAGCTAGGTGGTTTAACCTTCCTTTTGTCAGTCTGAGAAACCTCTGGTGATAAATCTTTAAAACCCATAATATGGTCTTTATAACTCATAGAAAGGTCAGTGCATTTGGTACACATTCTAAGAGGGGGTTCCACAATGGCTTCTAAACATAATGAACAAGGAGTTTCCTCTATGTCAGACATGTTAAATTTAAAGAAAGAAAGAAAAAAAAGAGAGGGAAAGGAGTGAGAGAAGGGAGACAGACATGTTTAACAGACTAGTAATGAGACCAGCAAGCTTGGAAAACACTTTAATAAATGTGAAAAAGCAATTAAACAAAAACGGTACTGTGCCTTTAAGAGAAAAAAACTACCACATAAACTGCAAAACAGTGTTAAAAAGTAGTAAACTCTACGAAATTTTTACAGTGTGTATAAGAGACTAAAGCAGCATTGCACCCACTTGCAAATGGATGATTTACCCCTTAGGCCCCAAACCGGATTAGAAAAACTGTAAAACCATTGAAAAACAGTTAAACACACTGCCACAGCACAGCTGTGGCTCCTACCTGCCCTTAAACACGATTTTTGCAGGAAAAAACCCCTCAATAGTGGTCCTAGATGCCAGAGGACTCCTTTAGGGAAGCTGGATGTCTCAGTCTGAATATCAACTGCGCATAAAGTGCTCGAAAATAGGCCCCTCCCACCATGCACTCAAAGTCAGAGGGCCTTAAAAAAGTACTCCTAGGAGTAATCTAAGTAGCCATGTGGAAAACTAGGCCCCAAATAAAGATTTATCACCCTCAGAGAAAAAACGTTTTTTCTATAAACCATGCAAACGTTTTTACACTAAGTAATATGAGTATTAACATGAATATTACCCTTTTTTTGCAAGCATGATCCCAGTCGTTGTTAAATCACTGCATCAGGCTTACCTCAAATATACAAGGCTCTGTCAGCATTTTCTAGACCTTATCATCTCTCTAGAAATAAATATACTGAACATACCTCAAAGCAGGTAATCTGCAGACCGTCCCCCCAACTGAAATTTTCTTTCCATACTCTTCAGTTATGTGTGAGAACAGCAATGGACCTTAGTTACAAACCGCTAAGATCATCAAACCTCCAGGCAGAATTTTTCTTCCAATTTCTGCCTGAGAGTAAAACAGTACAACGCCGGTACCGTTTAAAAATAACAAACTTTTGATTGAAGGTAAAAACTACACTGTCACCACATCTCTCTTGATACTTCCTTTCTTATCGAGAGCTGCAAGAGAATGACTGGGGGTGGCAGTTAGGGGAGGAGCTATATAGACAGCTCTGCTGTGGGTGTCCTCTTGCAGCTTCCTGTTGGGAAGGAGAATATCCCACAAGTAATGGATGAACCCGTGGACTGGATACACCTTTACAAGAGAAATAATACCTAAATTCTCCCATAAACATAATTTCTATTCTGAAACTGTGTGAATGCAAAGGAAAATATTAACAGACCTGACTAATATATGCCATATACATTAAGAACTTTATAATATAAAGTGCCTTCCATAGCTGAGAGTGTAGCTAGGACATAATAGCTAAATCCGACAAATATTTAGATGACTCTAGTTCAGGAGAACTATGTTTAACCTTTCTCTTGCGTTTGTTAGAGCGAGGTAAAGCACTCAGGGCCGCAGACACTGCTGATTGTAACTGTGCGTTAAAGCCTGCCGGAAAAAAGCCCCCTCCAGATGGAGGATTAGTTGAGCCGCGGGGAACTGCATGTGGAGCGGCTAGTGTAGAAAGGGTAGTAATCTCTCGGGATCAAGATTCCTGAGAGGTAGACGGCTCAGAGGGGCTAATAGTGCTATGAGTATTAGCAGGCGGGCAAACCACGGCCTCCTCACAATATAAACAGGAATTATTTATCAGTACAGAAAAAGCAGAGCCTTCGAATGTAGTGTCAGAGTCCTCCATAGCTAAGATATATTCACAGAAGGACAGACAAAAAGTAAACGCTTTTATTCTAAAAAAAAAGGCACGTTTATAATCCTAATGGCTGGGGCACTCACCACCTCCTAGACCCAGACAGCTAACAGTGAGAACGATTTCCTTAAGAGTGATGTCCGCAACAGGATCGAAGGAAATGAAATGACCGCACCTGGTCACGTGGAGCGTGGGACAGGACTTCCCCTGCTATGAAAAAAGGTGTGAAGCTATTATGAGTTGCACAACACTCAAAAACTAAAGTGAAACTTGTTTGTTACAAGCCAAAAGCACACAGTCTATAAGCCCCAAAAAACTCTCACATTAAAGCAGTTATAAATAACACCTATCTGTTCAAATAATCTCCATGAAGGAGATATTAACCCTTGATCCTATTGAGGCATAAAGGAGCCACACTGTGACCTGGTATATCAAAAGTGTAAATATAAACGGTCTTACCTCCAGGATCCATGCTGTGGAACAGGCACAGGTTTTCAAGTGTGACAGTCTTGCAGCAAAGCTTCTGACATGGACTTGAGTGTGTAACAGGAAGCAGTGAAACTCGTCAACACCGATTGCTCAGGAGCTGTTAGGCGACAGTCTGGATGGGTTCGCAGAAAAGCTCTCTCTGCATCTCCAGACTCTAACTTTCATCAACTGAGAGGTTGACATGATTACTTAAAACTCCAGTCCTTTCTTGAAGGGAACATACCCATTACAGGACTATCTAAAATCTTCTGCAACTTCTCTGCCACCTCCTATAGTGACGTAAGGCAAAGAATGACTGGGGGATAGGGGAAGAGGGAGGGATATTTAAGCCTTTGGCTGAGGTGTATTTGCCTCCTCCTGGTGGCCATGTGTTGTATTTCCAAACTGTAAGGAATAAAGTTGTGGACTCTCCCTGCCATATGGCAGGAAATCAAACTTTAAACTTGTGATAAATGCCTATAATATAAGCCTGGTGATATAATAATACTTCTCACTGACTAGTAGGGTAACAACTTCATGGTAGGTTGAATATGACAGACAATATACAAAATCATCTAAGTCCATACATCTCTATAGAGAAAAATTATTTAGTATGCCTGGGCATATCTGTTTCTTGGGTCTGCAAAGTAACTATATAACTTATTTACTACTCTAGAGGGATAGGTTCTGAATACCTATCTTTATTAATTATAACCTCTGGTCTCATAAACCTTAAGAGATAAGGTACCTATTACCACTTCTATATTTCAACATACTAACAGTATTGGGTCCTCCTCCTTTGGAGTTTATGTCTACATGGACTTATATAATCTTGGCAACTATCTTTTACCATAACTCGGTTGTACCTCTCCAACTGTGGTTGTTGCCCTTCACAGCATTTAAAGGTGTTGTTTATAAATCCACTTCTATATGTTCCTTCCTGAACACCTATTTTCTGTTCGTTAAAGCCTTGGTCTATATAAAATTGCTAGTGTATACTGAGGCAAAGTTTTGCTTTAAAGACACTATTGATTAGTTATGACCCTCTTTTTTTGTTCTCTAATTTGCATTTACAAAGATATAAAGATAGTCCTTCATAGATTATTTCTCTACCTACTTGATACAATGTGGGCCCATGAGTGGCTCCTTTCTGTTTTGTTTTATTTCCCCTACTTCCCCTTTCAAATCTTGGGCGGTTCAAAAGCAACCGCTGTTTGCCATTAGGGGAATTTATTTATTATGTACCATTACTATATTAGCTTCAGTGGATACCTATTCAAAAAAGAAAATATGAGGTAATATTGTTCTTTTAATTGAAGAGTTTCAGGGTTTATTTGCTTGATATGTTTTTCTACAAGTTTACAGTATGAGTCAAGTATTTCATGGTATCTGTTGTGATAGTTGTATGTCTATATATCAGTAGAGGATATCCTATGAATGTCTACTCACATATGTCGCTCTGTATTTGACTTTTTGTAACCATATAATTGTGATGTACTTGCAGTTGTATGTTCATTTGCCTCAATAAAAGTGTAAAACTCAAAAAAAAAAAAAAAAATCATATCCCCCAACCAAAACACCCTGGCAGTTAATGCTATGAAAAAAGGAATCACACTTCCCTACACTGACAGTAGGAAAGGAGTACTGTAAGAGCAAGCTGGAAACATACACAGGATGCTAGAATGCTGACAAAACTAAATGACACACTGCAGCTGTAAGGTCTGTAGTGATCAGGGCCTGTAATCATTCTGTCCCACTCTGACTTGTATATTTACAGTACCCCCTGTAGAGCACTGAGAAATCTGTTGGCAGATACAACTAAAAATAATAAAATATGCATGTTCCAAGCCTCATCTCTTTAATTACTGTAGATCGTTTCATGGAATGCAAAAACATCAGTACTGTGTATACAGAAACACCCTAAAATGAAAAAAAATACAAGACCAACCATAACAAACAAGCATAGTTGGTAGAAAGTCTTCAGGTGCAGAAAAAACAAAATTTATGCTTACCTGATAAATTACTTTCTTTTACGATATGACGAGTCCACGGATTTCATCCTTACTTGTGGGATATTAACCTCCTGCTAACAGGAAGTGGAAAAGAGCACCACAGCAGAGCTGTATATATAGCCCCTCCCCTTCCCCTCCACCCTCAGTCATTCGGCCGAAGGTATAGGAAGAGAAAAAGGAAAGGCTAAAAGGTGCAGAGGTGACTGAAGTTTACAAAAAATATAAAGAAAAACGGTCTTAAAAAGAACAGGGTGGGCCGTGGACTCGTCATATCGTAAAAGAAAGTAATTTATCAGGTAAGCATAAATTTAGTTTTCTTTTACAAAGATATGACGAGTCCACGGATTTCATCCTTACTTGTGGGAAACCAATACCAAAGCAATAGGAAATGGATGAAAGGGAGGGACAAGACAGGAACCTAAACGGAAGGCACCACTGCTTGAAGAAACTTTCTCCCAAAGATAGCCTCAGAAGACGCAAAAGTATCAAATTTGGAAAATTTGGAAAAAGTGTGAAGGGACGACCAAGTCGCAGCCTTACAAATCTGTTCCACAGATGCATCGTTTTTAAAAGTCCATGTGGAAGCCACAGCCCTAGTAGAATGAGCCATAATTCTTATAGGAGTAGAATAAACAATGAATAATGAAAATGATTGACTGAAATCCTTAGTTGCCTGTAAGTTAAACTTTAAGGCACGAACCATGTCCAAGTTATGTAACAGACGCTCCTTCTTAGAAGAAGGATTAGGACACAAGGAAGGAACAACAATTTCCTGATTAATATTCTTATTCGAAACAACCTTAGGAAGGAACCCAGGTTTGGTACGTAAAACCACCTTATCAGAATGAAATATGAGATAAGGCGAATCACACTGTAATGCTGAAAGCTCAGAAACTCTTCGAGCAGAAGAAATAGCAACCAAAAACAGAACTTTCCAAGATAATAGTTTAATATCTATGGAATGCATAGGTTCAAACGGAACCCCTTTCAGAACTCGAATAACTAAATTCAAACTCCAGGGAGGAGTAATAGGTCTAAATACAGGCTTAATTCTAGATAGAGCCTGACAAAAAGACTGAACATCTGATACATTTGCCAAACGTTTGTGAAAACAGAATTGACAAAGCTGAAATTTGTCCCTTTAAGGAACTTGCTGATGATAACCCTTTCTCCAATCCTTCTTGGAGAAAAGACAAAATCCTAGGAATCCTAACTTTACTCCATAAGTAACCCTTGGATTCACACCAATAAAGATATTTACGCCATATCTTATGATAGATCTTTCTAGTGACAGGCTTTCTAGCCTGTATCAAAGTATTGATAACTGAATCAGAGAATCCTCGCTTCGATAAAATCAAGCGTTCAATCTCCACGCAGTCAGTTGCAGAGAAATTAGATTTGGATGTTGGAAAGGACCTTGAATGAGAAGGTCCTGTCTAAAAGGAAGTTTCCACAGTGGCAGAGAGGACATGCCCACTAGATCCGCATACCAAGTCCTGCGTGGCAAAGCAGGTGCTATCAGGATCACTGAAGCTCTCTCCTGTTTGATTCGAGGAGAGGAAACGGCGGAAACACATAAACTAGGCTGAACAACCAAGGTACTGCCAAGGCATCTATCAGTTTGGCCTGAGGATCCCTTGACCGGGATCCGTATCTTGGAAGCTTGGCATTCTTACGAGATGCCATCAAATCCAATTCGGGTCTGCCCCATCTGAGAATCAATGAGGCAAATACCTCCGAGTGAAGTTCCTACTCCCCCGGATGAAAAGTCTGTCGACTTAGAAAATCTGCTTCCCAGTTCTCTACCACTGGGATGTAGATCGCTGACAGATGACAAGACTGGGCCTCTGCCCAACTGATTATCTTGGATACTTCTATCATCGCTAAGGAACTCCTTGTTCCCCCCTGATGATTGACATATGCCACAGTCGTTATGTTGTCCGACTGGAATCTGATGAATTTGGCCGAAGCCAACTGAGGCCACGCCTGAAGCGCATTGAATATTGCTCTCAAACTGCGACCCAGCCCAGAAGGCTGGCATCTGTTGTCACTATCACCCACGAGGGTCTGCGGAAACAAGTCCCCTGGGACAGATGATCTGGCGACAACCACCAAAGAAGTGAGTTTCTGGTCTCTTGATCCAGAATTATCTTTGGAGATAAATACGCATAATTCCCATTCCACTGACCAAGCATGCACAGTTGCAGTGGTCTGAGATGAAAGCGAGCAAACGGAACGAAGTCCATTGCAGCTACCATTAATCCGATTTCCTCCATACACTGAGCCACTGATGGCCGAGGAATGGACAGAAGTGCTCGACAAGTATTCAAAATCTTTGATTTTCTGACCTCCGTCAGAAATACTTTAATGGCTACCGAGTCTATCAGAGTTCCCAAGAAAGGAACCCTTGTCTGTGGAACAAGTGAACTCTTCTCTATGTTCACCTTCCAGCCGTGAGTTCTCAGAAAAGACAACACTGTGTCCGTGTGAGATTTTGTCAGATGATATGTTGACACCTGAATCAGAATATCGTCCAGATAAGGCACCACCGCTATCCCTTGCGGTCTGAGAACCGCCAAAAGAGACCCTAGAACCTTTGTGAAGATTCTGGGTGCTGTGGCCAACCCGAAAGGAAGAGCCACAAACTGATAATGTTTGTCTAAGAAGGCAAACCTTAGAAACCGATGATGATCTTTGTGGATTGGAATATAAGGGTAAGCATCCTTCAAATCCACGGTAGTCATATATTGACCCTCCTGGATCATTGGCAAAATTGTTCAAATTGTCTCCATCTTGAATGATGGAACTCTTAGAAATTTGTTTAGACACTTGAGGTCCAAAATGGGTCTGAACGTTCCCTCTTTTTTGGGGACCACAAATAGGTTTGAGTAAAACCCCTGTCCCTTTTCCAATTTTGGAACAGGACAGATTACTCCCATAGTAAAAAGGTCCTTTACACAGCGTAAGAACTCTCTTTATCTGGTTTGCAGATAATTTTGAAAGATGAAATCTCCCTCTTGGGAGAAAATCCTTGAATTCCAATTGATAACCGTGGGTCACTATTTCTAGTGCCCAGGAATCCTGAACATCTCTTGCCCAAGCCTGAGCAAAGAAAGAAAGTCTGCCCCCTACTAGATCTGGTCCCGGATCGGGGGCCACCTCTTCATGCTGCTTTGTGTAAAAAGAAGAAGCGGGGGGTCCTCCTTTAAAGTTCCGAAAGGAACGAAAATCATTCTGTTTACCCCTCATTTTAACCGACCTATCCTGAGGTAGGGCATGGCCCTTACCTCCTGTAATATCAGAAATTATCTCCTTCAATTCTGGCCCAAAAAGAGTCTTACCTTTAAAGGGAATAGCTAAAAGCTTATGTTTTGATGACACATCAGCAGACCAAGATTTGAGCCACAATGCTCTACGTGCTAAAATAGCAAATCCTGCATTTTTTGCCGCTAATTTAGCAATTTGAAAAGCGGCATCAGTAATAAAAGAATTAGCTAGCTTAAGAGCCTTAATTCTATCTAGAATGTCATCTAATGGAGTCTCAACCTTAAGAGACTCTTCTAGAGCCTCAAACCAAAAAGCTGCTGCAGTAGTTACTGGAACAATGCAAGCCGTAGGTTGTAAAATAAATCCCTGATTAACAAATAATTTCTTTAGTAGACCCTCTAATTTCTTATCTATAGGGTCCTTAAAAGCACAACTATCCTTAATGGGTATAGTAGAACGCTTAGCTAGGGAAGATATAGCTCCCTCTACCTTAGGGATCGTTTGCCATGAGTCCCGAATGGTATCTGATATAGGAAACATTTTCTTAAAATTAGGAAAGGGAGAAAACGGTATACCTGGTCTATCCCATTCCTTACTAATAATTTCCGAAATTCTCTTAGGAACCGGAAAAACATCAGTGTAAGTAGGAACTTCCAAGTATTTATCCATTTTACACAGTTTCTCTGGAGGAATCACAATAGGATCACAATTATCCAGAGTCGCTAAAACCTCCCTAAGCAACAGGCGGAGATGTTCAAACTTAAATTTAAATGACATAGCATCCGAATCTGTCTGAGGCAAAACATTCCCTGAATCAGAAATTTCACCCTCAGACAGTAATTCCCTGATCCCCAACTCAGAGCATTGAGAGGGAACATCGGAAAGAGCTAATAAAGCATCAGAGGATTCAGTATTTACATTAATACTTGACCTACTGCGTTTACCCTGCAACACTGGTAATTTAGACAATATCTCTGTAAGGGTAGTTGACATAACTGCAGCCATCTCCTGCAAAGTAAAGGAATTAGACGCACTAGAAGTATTAGGCGTCGCTTGTGTGGGCATAAGAGCTAGTGACACTTGGGGAGAATTGGATGGCATATCCTGTTTCTTTTCAGACTGAGAATCATCCCTAGGCACACTTACTTTATTTAAAATATGCTTTTTACATTGTAAAGCCCTTTCAGTACAAAAGTTACACAATGTTAGAGGGGGTTGCACAATAGCTTTTAAACACATAGAACAATGAGAAACCTCAATGTCAGACATGTTGAACAGACTAGTAATACCACAAAAACATAATTTATGCTTACCTGATAAATGTATTTCTCTTGTGGTGTATCCAGTCCACAGATCATCCATTACTTGTGGGATATTCTCCTTCCCAACAGGAAGTTGCAAGAGGATCACCCACAGCAGAGCTGCTATATAGCTCCTCCCCTAACTGCCATATCCAGTCATTCGACCGAAGACAAGCAGAGAAAGGAGAAACCATAGGGTGCAGTGGTGACTGTAGTTTAAAGTTAAAAAATACCTGCCTTAAAATGACAGGGCGGGCCGTGGACTGGATACACCACAAGAGAAATACATTTATCAGGTAAGCATAAATTATGTTTTCTCTTGTAAGGTGTATCCAGTCCACGGATCATCCATTACTTGTGGGATACCAATACCAAAGCTAAAGTACACAGATGAAGGGAGGGACAAGGCAGGTACCACTGCCTGTAAAACCTTTCTCCCAAAAATAGCCTCCGAAGAAGCAAAAGTATCAAATTTATAGAATTTTGAAAAGGTATGAAGCGAAGACCAAGTCGCCGCCTTGCAAATCTGTTCAACAGAAGCCTCATTTTTAAAGGCCCAAGTGGAAGCCACAGCTCTAGTAGAATGAGCTCTAATCCTTTCAGGAGGCTGCTGGCCAACAGTCTCATAAGCTAAGCGTATTATACTCCTTAGCCAAAAAGAAAGAGAAGTTGCCGAAGCCTTTTGGCCTCTCCTCTGTCCAGAGTAGACAACAAACAAAGCAGATGTTTGACGAAAATCTTTAGTAGCTTGTAAATAATACTTTAAAGCACGAACCTTGTCACGATTGTGTAATAGACGTTCCTTCTTTGAAGAAGGATTAGGACACAATGATGGAACAACAATCTCCTGATTGATATTCTTATTAGATACCACCTTAGGTAAAACCCAGGTTTGGTACGCAGAACTACCTTATCTGCATGGAAGATCAGATAAGGAGAATCACATTGCAAGGCAGATAACTCGGAAACTCTACGAGCCGAGGAAATAGCTACCAAAAAAAAAGAACTTTCCAAGATAAAAGTTTGATATCTATGGAATGAAGAGGTTCAAACGGAACCCCTTGAAGAACTTTAAGAACCAAATTTAAACTCCATGGCGGAGCAACAGGTTTAAACACAGGCTTGATTCTAACTAAAGCCTGACAAAATGCCTGAACGTCTGGAACATCCGCCAGACGCCTGTGCAAAAGAATAGACAGAGCAGAAATCTGTCCCTTTAAGGAACTAGCTGACAATCCTTTTTCCAATCCTTCTTGGAGAAAGATAATATCTTGGGAATCCTGACTTTACTCCATGAGTAACCCTTGGATTCACACCAATAAAGATATTTACGCCATATCTTATGATAGATTTTCCTGGTGACAGGCTTTCGTGCCTGACTTAAGGTATCAATGACTGACTCGGAGAAGCCACGCTTTGATAAAATCAAGCGTTCAATCTCCAGGCAGTCAGTCTCAGAGAAATTAGATTTGGATGGTTGAAAGGACCTTGAAGTAGAAGGTCCTGTCTCAGCGGCAGAGTCCATGGTGGAAAGGATGACATGTCCACCAGATCTGCATACCAAGTCCTGCATGGCCACGCAGGCGCTATCAAGATCACCGATGCTCTCTCCTGCTTGATTTTGGCAATCAGACGAGGGAGCAGAGGAAACGGTGGAAACACATAAGCCAGGTTGAAAGACCAAGGTGCTGCTAGAGCATCTATCAGCGTCGCCTTGGGATCCCTGGACCTGGATCTGTAACAAGGAAGTTTGGCTTTCTGGCGAGATGCCATGAGATCCAGTTCTGGTTTGCCCCAACGATGAATCAATTGTGCAAACATCTCCGGATGGATTTCCCACTCCCCCGGATGAAAAGTCTGACGACTTAGAAAATCCGCCTCCCAGTTCTCTACACCTGGGATATGGATAGCTGATAGATGGCAAGAGTGAACCTCTGCCCAGCGAATTATCTTTGAGACTTCTAACATCGCTAGGGAACTCCTTGTTCCCCCTTGATGGTTGATGTACGCCACAGTCGTGATGTTGTCCGACTGAAATCTGATGAACCTCATTGTCGCTAGCTGAGGCCAAGCCTGAAGAGCATTGAATATCGCTCTTAGTTCCAGAATGTTTATTGGAAGGAGTGACTCCTCCTGAGTCCACGATCCCTGAGCCTTCAGGGAGTTCCAGACTGCACCCCAACCTAGAAGGCTGGCATCTGTCGTTACAATTGTCCAATCTGGCCTGCGAAAGGTCATACCTTTGGACAGATGGACCCGAGATAGCCACCAGAGAAGAGAATCCCTGATCTCTTGATCCAGATTTAGTAGAGGGGACAAATCTGTGTAATCCCCATTCCACTGACTGAGCATGCAGAGTTGCAGCGGTCTGAGATGTAGGCGTGCAAACGGCACTATGTCCATTGCCGCTACCATTAAGCCGATTACTTCAATATACTGAGCCACCGAAGGGCGAGAAGTGGAATAAAGAACAAGGCAGGAATTTAGAAGTTTTGATAACCTGGACTCTGTCAGGTAAATCCACATTTCTACAGAATCTATTAGAGTTCCAAGAAAGGAGACTCTTGTGAGAGGGGATAGAGAACTCTTTTCTTCGTTCACCTTCCACCCATTCAACCTCAGAAATGCCAGAACTATGTCCATATGAGACCTGGCAATTTGGAAATTTGACGCCTGTATCAGGATGTCGTCTAAATAAGGGGCCATTGCTATGCCCCACGGTCTTAGGACTGCCAGAAGTGACCCCAGAACCTTTGTAAAGATTCTTGGGGCTGTAGCTAATCCAAAGGGAAGAGCTACAAACTGGTAATGCCCGTCTAGGAAGGCAAACCTGAGAAACCGATGATGATCTTTGTGTATCGGAATGTGAAGATAAGCATCCTTCAAATCCACTGTAGTCATATATTGACCCTCCTGGATCATAGGTAGGATGGTACGAATAGTCTCCATCTTGAATGATGGAACTCTGAGGAATTTGTTTAAGATTTTGAGATCTAAAATTGGTCTGAAGGTTCCCTCTTTTTTGGGAACCACAAACAGATTTGAGTAAAATCCCTGACCCTGTTCCTCTTTTGGAACTGGATGGATCACTCCCATAACTAGGAGGTCTCGAACACAGTGTAAGAATGCCTCTCTCTTTATCTGGTTTGCAGATAATTGTGAAAGGTGAAATCTCCCTTTTGGAGGGGAAGCTTTGAAGTCCAGAAGCTATCCCTGGGATATAATTTCCAACGCCCAGGGATCCTGGACATCTCTTGCCCTAGCCTGGGCGAAGAGCGAAAGTCTGCCCCCTACTAGATCCGTTACCGGATAGGGGGCCAATCCTTCATGCTGTCTTAGAGGCAGCAGCAGGCTTTTTGGCCTGCTTGCCTTTGTTCCAGGTCTGGTTAGGTTTCCAGACCGACTTGGACTGAGCAAAAGTTCCCTCTTGTTTTGCATTAGAGGAAGTTGATGCCGCACTCGCCTTGAAGTTTCGAAAAGGCATGAAAGTTAGTCTGTCTGGCCCTTGATTTGGACCTATCCTGAGGAAGGGCATGACCTTTTCCTCCAGTGATATCAGAAATGATCTCCTTCAAACCAGGCCCGAATATGGTTTGACCCTTGAAGGGAATGTTAAGCAGCTTAGACTTTGAAGTAATGTCAGCTGACCATGATTTAAGCCATAGCGCCCTGCGCGCCTGAATAGCAAAACCAGAATTCTTAGCCCTTAGTTTAGTCAAATGAACAATGGCATCAGAAACAAAAGAATTGGCTAGCTTAAGTGCTCTAAGCTTGTCAAGTATGTCATCCAATGGGGTCTCTACCTGTAAAGCCTCTTCCAGAGACTCAAACCAGAAAGCCGCAGCAGCAGTGACTGGGGCAATGCATGCAAGGGGCTGTAGAATAAAACCTTGTTGAATAAACATTTTCTTAAGGTAACCCTCTACCTTTTTATCCATTGGATCTGAGAAAGCACAACTGTCCTCGACAGGGATAGTAGTACGCTTAGCTAGGGTAGAAACTGCTCCCTCCACCTTAGGAACTGTCTGCCATAAGTCCCGTGTGGTGGCATCTATTGGAAACATTTTCTTAAATATAGGAGGGGGAGAGAACGGCACACCTGATCTATCCCATTCCTTAGTAATAATTTCTGTAAACCTTTTAGGTATTGGAAAAACATCAGTGCACACCGGCACTGCATAGTATTTGTCCAATCTACACAATTTTTCTGGCACTGCAATTGTATCACAGTCATTCAGAGCAGCTAAAACCTCCCTGAGCAACATGTGGAGGTGTTCAAGCTTAAATTTAAATGTAGACATATCAGAATCAGGTTGAATCTTTTTTCCTGAGTCAGAACCATCACCCACAGAAAGAAGCTCTCCTTCCTCAACTTCTGTATATTGTGAGGGAGTATCAGACATAGCTCTTAAAGCGTCAGTATGCTCTGTATTTCTTCTAACTCCAGAGCTGTCTCGCTTTCCTCTAAACCCAGGTAGTCTGGATAATACCGCTGACAGGGTATTATCCATGACCGCCGCCATGTCTTGTAAAGTAAACGCTATGGGCGCACTTGATGTACTTGGCGCCATTAGAGCGTGAGTTCCTCGAGCGGGAGTCAAAGGGTCTGTCACGTGGGGCGAGTTAGTCGGCATAACTTCCCCCTCGTCAGATTCCTCTGGTGATAAATTTTTTAAAGACAGAATATGGTCTTTTTTACTTAAAGTGAAATCAGTACATTTGGTACACATTCTAAGAGGGGGTTCCACCATGGCTTCTAAACATAATGAACAAGGAGTTTCCTCTATGTCAGACATGTTTAAACAGACTAGCAATGAGACCAGCAAGCTTGGAAAACACTTTAAATAAAGTTAACAAGCAAAAAATAAAAACTGTACTGTGCCTTTAAGAGAAACAAATTTTTACAGTGTGTATAATAAGCTAACAGAGCATTGCACCCACTTGCAAATGGATGATTAACCCCTTAGTTCAAAAAACGGATAAAAAAAACGATAGACGTTTTTTAACAGTCACAACAAACTGCCACAGCCCTGCTGTGGGCCTACCTTCCCAAACAAACGACTTTGGAAAGCCTAAGAGCCCTTTAGAGATGTCCTATAGCATTCAGGGGACTCCTGGAGGAAGCTGGATGTCTCAGTCTGTAAAAGTTACTGCGCAATAAAGCACTAAATTAGGCCCTTCCCACTTATAGTAACACAGTGGAAAGCCTCAGGAAACTGTTTCTAGGCAAATTTAAGCCAGCCATGTGGAAAAAAACTAGGCCCCAATAAAGTTTTATCACCAAAGTATATATAAAAACGTTTAAACATGCCAGCAAACGTTTTATATTGTAAATCTATAAGAGTATTACCTCAGAAAGTAAGCATGATACCAGTCGCTATTAAATCACTGTATTCAGGCTTACCTTACATAAATCTGGTATCAGCAGCATTTTCTAGCATTCACATCTTCTAGAAAAAGTTTTAACTGCACATATCTCATAGCAGGATAACCTGCACGCCATTCCCCCGCTGAAGTTACCTCTCTCTTCAGTCATGTGTGAGAACAGCAATGGATCTTAGTTACAACCTGCTAAGATCATAGAAATCACAGGCAGATTCTTCTTCTATTTTCTGCCTGGGACAAAATAGTACAACTCCGGTACCATTTAAAAATAACAAACTTTTGATTGAAGAAAAAAAACAACTACGTTTCACCACTTCTCTCTTACTACCTCCATGCTTGTCGAGAGTTGCAAGAGAATGACTGGATATGGCAGTTAGGGGAGGAGCTATATAGCAGCTCTGCTGTGGGTGATCCTCTTGCAACTTCCTGTTGGGAAGGAGAATATCCCACAAGTAATGGATGATCCGTGGACTGGATACACCTTACAAGAGAAAGTTGTTTAAACACTTATTTATAGCATAAAATAAACATTAGAAAAAACGTGTACTGTGCCTTTAAGAAAAGAAAAACATAATTTATGCTTACCTGATAAATTTATTTCTCTTGTGGTGTATCCAGTCCATGGATCATCCATTACTTGTGGGATATTCTCCTTCCCAACAGGAAGTTGCAAGAGGATCACCCACAGCAGAGCTGCTATATAGCTCCTCCCCTAACTGCCATATCCAGTCATTCGACCGAAACAAGCCGAGAAAGGAGAAACCATAGGGTGCAGTGGTGACTGTAGTTTAAATTAAAATTTAGACCTGCCTTAAAAGACAGGGCGGGCCGTGGACTGGATACACCACAAGAGAAATAAATTTATCAGGTAAGCATAAATTATGTTTTCTCTTGTAAGGTGTATCCAGTCCACGGATCATCCATTACTTGTGGGATACCAATACCAAAGCTAAAGTACACGGATGAAGGGAGGGACAAGGCAGGCTTAAATGGAAGGAACCACTGCCTGTAGAACCTTTCTCCCAAAAATAGCCTCCGAAGAAGCAAAAGTATCAAATTTGTAAAATTTTGAAAAGGTATGAAGCGAAGACCAAGTCGCCGCCTTGCAAATCTGTTCAACAGAAGCCTCATTTTTAAAGGCCCAGGTGGAAGCGACAGCTCTAGTAGAATGAGCTGTAATCCTTTCAGGGGTCTGCTGTCCAGCAGTCTCATAGGCTAAGCGTATTACGCTCCGAAGCCAAAAAGAAAGAGAGGTTGCCGAAGCTTTTTGACCTCTCCTCTGTCCAGAGTAAACAACAAACAGTGTAGATGTTTGGCGAAAATCTTTAGTAGCTTGTAAGTAAAACTTTAAAGCACGGACCACGTCCAGATTATGTAAAAGGCGTTCCTTCTTTGAAGAAGGATTAGGACACAATGATGGAACAACAATCTCTTGATTGATATTCTTGTTAGAAACTACCTTAGGTAAAAACCCAGGTTTTGTACGCAGAACTACTTTATCTGAATGGAAAATCAGATAAGGAGAATCACATTGTAAGGCAGATAACTCAGAGACTCTCCGAGCCGAGGAAATAGCCATCAAAAACAGAACTTTCCAAGATAAAAGTTTGAGATCAATGGAATGAAGGGGTTCAAACGGAACCCCTTGAAGAACTTTAAGAACCAAGTTTAAGCTCCATGGGGGAGCAACAGGTTTAAACACAGGCTTAATTCTAACCAAAGCCTGACAAAAAGCTTGAACGTCTGGAACTTCTGCCCAACGCTTGTGCAAAAGAATAGACAGAGCAGAAATCTGTCCCTTTAAAGAACTAGCTGATAATCCTTTTTCCAAACCCTCTTGGAGAAAGGACAATATCCTAGGAATCCTAACCTTACTCCATGAGTAATTCTTGGATTCACACCAATAAAGGTATTTACGCCATATCTTATGGTAGATTTTCCTGGTGACAGGCTTTCGTGCCTGTATAAGGGTATCAATGACTGACTCGGAGAAGCCACGCTTTGATAAAATCAAGCGTTCAATCTCCATGCAGTCAGTCTCAGAGAAATTAGATTCGGATGATTGAAAGGACCTTGTAGTAGAAGGTCTTGTCTCAGAGGCAGGGTTCATGGTGGAAAGGATGACATGTCCACTAGGTCTGCATACCAGGTCCTGCGTGGCCACGCAGGCGCTATCAAGATCACTGATGCTCTCTCCTGTTTGATTTTGGCAATCAGTCGAGGGAGCAGAGGAAATGGTGGAAACTCATAAGCCAGGTTGAAGAACCAAGGTGCTGCTAGAGCATCTATCAGTGCCGCTTCTGGGTCCCTGGACCTGGATCCGTAACAAGGAAGCTTGGCGTTCTGGCGAGACGCCATGAGATCCAGTTCTGGTTTGCCCCAACGATGAACCAATTAAGCAAACACCTCCGGATGGAGTTCCCACTCCCCCGGATGAAAAGTCTGGCGACTTAGAAAATCCGCCTCCCAGTTCTCTACACCTGGGATATGGATTGCTGATAGGTGGCAAGAGTGAGTCTCTGTCCAGCGAATTATCTTGGAGACTTCTAACATCGCTAGGGAACTCATGGTTCCCCCTTGATGGTTGATGTAAGCCACAGTCGTGATGTTGTCCGACTGAAATCTGATGAACCTCAGGGTTGCTAACTGAGGCCAAGCTAGAAGAGCATTGAATATTGCTCTTAACTCCAGAATATTTATTGGGAGGAGTTTCTCCTCCTGAGTCCACGATCCCTGACCCTTCAGGGAATTCCAGACTGCACCCCAACCTAGAAGGCTGGCATCTGTTGTTACAATTGTCCAATCTGGCCTGCGAAAGGTCATGCCTTTGGACAGATGGACCCGAGATAGCCACCAGAGAAGAGAATCTCTGGTCTCTTGATCCAGATTTAGCAGAGGGGACAAATCTGTGTAATCCCCATTCCACTGACTGAGCATGCATAGTTGCAGCGGTCTGAGATGTAGTCGCGCAAATGGCACTATGTCCATCGACGCTACCATCAAGCCGATTACTTCCATACACTGAGCCACGAAGGGCGCGGAATAGAATGAAGAACACGGCAAGATTTTAGAAGCTTTGATAACCTGGATTCTGTCAGGTAAATCTTCATTTTTACAGAATCTATCAGAGTCCCTAGGAAGGAGACTCTTGTGAGTGGGGATAGAGAACTCTTTTCCTCGTTCACCTTCCACCCATGTGACCTGAGAAATGCCAGAACTATGTCCGTATGTGACTTGGCAATCTGAAAGCTTGACGCCTGTATCAGGATGTCGTCCAGATAAGGGGCCACTGATATACCTTGTGGTCTTAGGACCGCCAGAAGCGATCCCAGAACCTTTGTAAAGATTCTTGGAGCTGTAGCTAACCCGAAGGGAAGAGCCACAAATTGGTAATGCCTGTCCAGAAAGGCAAACCTTAGGAACCGATGATGATCTTTGTGAATCGGTATGTGAAGGTAAGCATCCTTCAAATCCACTGTGGTCATGTACTGACCCTCCTGGATCATAGGTAGGATGGTCCGAATAGTTTCCATTTTGAACGATGGAACTCTGAGGAATTTGTTTAAGATCTTTAGATCCAAAATGGGTCTGAAGGTTCCCTCTTTTTTGGGAACCACAAACAGATTTGACTAAAAACCCTGTCCCTGTTCCGACTGTGGAACTGGACAGATCACTCCCATAACTAGGAGGTCTTGCACACAGAGTAAGAATGCCTCTTTCTTTATCTGGTTTACAGATAATCTCGAAAGGTGAAATCTCCCTTGAGGAGGGGAAGCTTTGAAGTCCAGAAGATATCCCTGAGATATGATCTCCAACGCCCAGGGATCCTGAATATCTCTTGCCCACGCCTGGGCGAAGAGAGAAAGTATGCCCCCTACTAGATTCGTTACCGGATAGGGGGCCGTTCCTTCATGATGTTTTGGAGGCAGCAGCAGGCTTTCTGGCCTGCTTGCCTTTGTTCCAGGACTGGTTAGGTTTCCAGCCCGGCTTGTATTGAGCAAAAGTTCCCTCTTGTCTTGTAGCAGAGGAAGTTGATGCTGCACCTGCCTTGAAGTTTCGAAAGGCACGAAAATTAGACTGTTTGGCCTTTGATTTGGCCCTGTCTTGAGGAAGGGTATGACCCTTACCTCCAGTAATGTCAGCAATAATTTCCTTCAAACCAGGCCCGAATAGGGTCTGCCCCTTGAAGGGAATGTTAAGTAATTTAGACTTTGAAGTCACGTCAGCTGACCAAGATTTAAGCCATAGCGCCCTACGCGCCTGGATGGCGAATCCAGAATTCTTAGCCGTTAGTTTAGTCAAATGAACAATGGCGTCAGAAACAAAAGAATTAGCTAGCTTAAGTGTTCTAAGCTTGTCAAGTATTTCAGTCAATGGAGTAGCTGTCTGAAAGGCTTCTTCCAGAGACTCAAACCAGAACGCCGCAGCAGCAGTGACAGGCGCAATGCATGCAAGGGGCTGCAGGATAAAACCTTGTTGAATAAACATTTTCTTAAGGTAACCTTCTAATTTTTTATCCATTGGATCTGAAAAAGCACAACTGTCCTTGACAGGGATAGTGGTATGCTTTGCTAAAGTAGAAACTGCTCCCTCCACCTTAGGGACCGTCTGCCATAAGTCCCGTGTGGTGGCGTCTATTGGAAACATTTTTCTAAAAATAGGAGGGGGGGAAAACGGCACACCGGGTCTATCCCACTCCTTATTAATGATTTCTGTAAACCTTTTAGGTATTGGAAAAACATCAGTACACACCGGCACTGCATAGTATTTATCCAGTCTACACAATTTCTCTGGTACTGCAATTGTGTCACAGTCATTCAGAGCAGCTAACACCTCCCCAAGCAATACACGGAGGTTCTCAAGCTTAAATTTAAAAGTAGAAATATCTGAATCAGGTTTCCCCGAATCAGAAATGTCACCCACAGACTGAAGCTCTCCTTCCTCAGCTTCTGCATATTGTGACGCAGTATCAGACATGGGCCTTAAGGCATCTGCGCGCTCTGTACTACGTCTAACCCCAGAGCTATGGCGCTTTCTGAATTCCGGCAGTCTGGCTAATACCGCTGACAGGGTATTATCCATGATTGCCGCCATGTCCTGCAAAGTAATCGCTATGGGCGTCTTTGATGTACTTGGCGCCATTTTAGCGTGAGTCCCTTGAACGGGAGTCAAAGGGTCTGACACGTGGGGAGAGTTAGTCGGCATAACTTCCCCCTCGCCAGAATCCTCTGATGATAAATTTTTTAAAGATAAAAGCTGATCTTTATTGTTTAAAGTGAAATCAATACATTTAGTACACATTCTCATATGGGGTTCCACCATGGCTTTTAAACATAATGAACAAGGAGTTTCCTCTATGTCAGACATGTTTATACAGACTAGCAATCAGACTAGCAAGCTTGGAAAACACTTTACATCAAGTTAAACAAGCAATATAAAAAACGTTACTGTGCCTTTAAGGGAAACAAATTTTGCTAAAATTTGAAATAACAGTGAAAAAAGGCAGTTAAACTAACGAAATTTTTACAGTGTATGTAACAAGTTAGCAGAGCATTGCACCCACTTGCAAATGGATGATTAACCCCTTAATACAAAAAACGGATTAACAAATTTATAAAAACGTTTTTTAAACAGTCACAACAACTGCCACAGCTCCACTGTGGCTTTACCTTCCTCAATATATGACTTTTGAAGCCTTTTGAGCCCTTCAGAGATGTCCTAAAGCATGCAGGGGACTGCTGAGGGAAGCTGAATGTCTCTGTCTGTAATTTTAACTGCGCAAAAAAGCGCTAAAATAGGCCCCTCTCACTCATATTACAACAGTGGAAAGCCTCAGGAAACTGTTTCTAGGCAAAAATCAAGACAGCCATGTGGAAAAAACTAGGCCCCAATAAGTTTTATCACCAAAGCATATATAAAAACGATTAAACATGCCAGCCAACGTTTTATATTGCACATTAATCAGAGTATATACCACTGATAGCAAGCCTGATACTAGTCGCTATTAAATCACTGTATTTAGGCTTAACTTACATTAATCCGGTATCAGCAGCTTTTTTCTAGCAAATTCCATCCCTAGAAAAACTTAAACTGCACATACCTTATTGCAGGATAACCTGCACGCCATTCTCCCTCTGAAGTTACCTCACTCCTCAGACATATGTGAGAACAGCAGTGGATCTTAGTTACTTCTACTAAGATCATAGAAAAACGCAGGCAGATTCTTCTTCTAAATGCTGCCTGAGATAAAATAGTACAACTCTGGTACCATTTAAAAGCAAACTTTTGATTGAAGAAAAAACTAACTATATTACACCACTTTCCTCTTACTACCTCCAGCTATGTTGAGAGTTTGCAAGAGAATGACTGGATATGGCAGTTAGGGGAGGAGCTATATAGCAGCTCTGCTGTGGGTGATCCTCTTGCAACTTCCTGTTGGGAAGGAGAATATCCCACAAGTAATGGATGATCCGTGGACTGGATACACCTTACAAGAGAAAAGTGAACAATTTTTCCAAAATGCACAAAAACATAATTTATGTAAGAACTTACCTGATAAATTCATTTCTTTCATATTAGCAAGAGTCCATGAGCTAGTGACGTATGGGATATACATTCCTACCAGGAGGGGCAAAGTTTCCCAAACCTCAAAATGCCTATAAATACACCCCTCACCACACCCACAAATCAGTTTAACGCATAGCCAAGAAGTGGGGTGATAAGAAAAAAGTGTGAAAGCATAAAAAATAAGGAATTGGAATAATTGTGCTTTATACAAAAAAATCATAACCACCACAAAAAAGGGTGGGCCTCATGGACTCTTGCTAATATGAAAGAAATGAATTTATCAGGTAAGTTCTTACATAAATTATGTTTTCTTTCATGTAATTAGCAAGAGTCCATGAGCTAGTGACGTATGGGATAATGACTACCCAAGATGTGGATCTTTCCACGCAAGAGTCACTAGAGAGGGAGGGATAAAATAAAGACAGCCAATTCCTGCTGAAAATAATCCACACCCAAAATAAAGTTTAAATGAAAACATAAGCAGAAGATTCAAACTGAAACAGCTGCCTGAAGTACTTTTCTACCAAAAACTGCTTCAGAAGAAGAAAACACATCAAAATGGTAGAATTTAGAAAAAGTAAGTAAAGAAGACCAAGTTGCTGCTTTGCAAATTTGATCAACCGAAGCTTCATTCCTAAACGCCCAGGAAGTAGAAACTGACCTAGTAGAATGAGCTGTAATCCTTTGAGGCGGAGATTTACCCGACTCAACATAGGCATGATGAATTAAAGATTTCAACCAAGATGCCAAAGAAATGGCAGAAGCTTTCTGGCCTTTTCTAGAACCGGAAAAGATGACAAATAGACTAGAAGTCTTTCGGAAATTCTTAGTAGCTTCAACATAATATTTCAAAGCTCTAACAACATCCAAAGAATGCAATGATTTCCCCTTAGAATTCTTAGGATTAGGGCATAATGAAGGAACTTCAATTTCTCTACTAATGTTGTTGGAATTCACAACCTTAGCTAAAAATTCAAAAGAAGTTCGCAACACTGCATTATCCTGATGAAAAATCAGAAAAGGAGTCTCACAAGAAAGAGCAGACAATTCAGAGACTCTTCTGGCAGAAGAGATGGCCAAAAGGAACAAAACTTTCCAAGAAAGTAATTTAATGTCCAATGAATGCATAGGTTCAAACGGAGGAGCTTGAAGAGCCCCCAGAACCAAATTCAAACTCCAAGGAGGAGAAATTGACTTAATGACAGGTTAAATACGAACCAAGGCTTGTACAAAACAATGAATATCAGGAAGATTAGCAATCTTTCTGTGAAAAAGAACAGAAAGAGCAGAGATTTGACCTTTCAAGGAACTTGCGGACAAACCTTTATCTAAACCATCCTGAAGAAACTGTAAAATTCTCGGAATTCTAAAAGAATGCCAGGAAAAATGATGAGAAAGACACCAAGAAATATAAGTCTTCCAGACTCTATAATATATATCTCTAGATACAGATTTACGAGCCTGTAACATAGTATTAATCACAGAGTCAGAGAAACCTCTTTGACCAAGAATCAAGCGTTCAATCTCCATACCTTTAAATTTAAGGATTTGAGATCCTGATGGAAAAAAGGACCTTGCGACAGAAGGTCTGGTCTTAACGGAAGAGTCCACGGTTGGCAAGAGGCCATCCGGACAAGATCCGCATACCAAAACCTGTGAGGCCATGCTGGAGCTACCAGCAGAACAAACGAGCATTCCTTCAGAATCTTGGAGATTATTCTTGGAAGAAGAACTAGAGGCGGAAAGATATAGGCAGGATGATACTTCCAAGGAAGTGATAATGCATCCACTGCCTCCGCCTGAGGATCCCGGGATCTGGACAGATACCTGGGAAGTTTCTTGTTTAGATGAGAAGCCATCAGATCTATTTCTGGAAGTTCCCACATTTGAACAATCTGAAGAAATACCTCTGGGTGAAAAGACCATTCGCCCGGATGCAACGTTTGGCGACTGAGATAATCCGCTTCCCAATTGTCTATTCCTGGAATATGAACCGCAGAGATTATACAGGAGCTGGATTCCACCCAAAACAGAATTCGAGATACTTCTTTCATAGCCAGAGGACTGTGAGTCCCTCCTTGATGATTGATGTATGCCACAGTTGTGACATTGTCTGTCTGAAAACAAATGAACGATTCTCTCTTCAGAAGAGGCCAAGACTGAAGAGCTCTGAAAATTGCACGGAGTTCCAAAATATTGATCGGTAATCTCACCTCCTGAGATTCCCAAACCCCTTGTGCTGTCAGAGACCCCCACACAGCTCCCCAACCTGTAAGACTTGCATCTGTTGAAATTACAGTCCAGGTCGGAAGAACAAAAGAAGCCCCCTGAACTAAACGATGGTGATCTGTCCACCACGTCAGAGAGTGTCGTACAATCGGTTTTAAAGATATTAATTGAGATATCTTTGTGTAATCCCTGCACCACTGGTTCAGCATACAGAGCTGAAGAGGCCGCATGTGAAAACGAGCAAAGGGGATCGCGTCCGATGCCGCAGTCATAAGACCTAGAATTTCCATGCATAAGGCTACCGAAGGGAAAGATTGTGACTGAAGGTTTCGACAAGCTGTTATCAACTTTAGATGTCTCATGTCTATCAAAGATAGAGTCATGGATACTGAATCTATCTGAAAACCTAAAAAGGTTACCTAAGTCTGAGGAATCAATGAACTTTTTGGTAAATTGATCCTCCAACCATGATGTTGAAGAAACAACACAAGTCGATTCGAATGAGATTCTGCTAAATATGAAGACTGAGCAAGTACCAAGATATCGTCCAAATAAGGAATACCACAATACCCTGTTCTCTGATTACAGACAGAAGGGCACCGAGAACCTTCGTAAAAAATTCTTGGAGCTGTAGCTAGGCCAAACGGCAGAGCCACAAACTGGTAATGCTTATCTAGGAAAGAGAATCTCAGAAACTGATAGTGATCTGGATGAATCGGAATATGCAGATATGCATCCTGTAAATCTATAGTAGACATATAATGCCCTTGTTGAACAAAAGGCAGGATAGTCCTTACAGTTACCATTTTGAATGTTGGTATCCTTACATAACGATTCAATATTTTTAGATCCAGAACTGGTCTGAAGGAATTTTCCTTCTTTGGTACAATGAAGAGATTTGAATAAAACCCCGGTCCCTGTTCCAGAACTGGAACTGGCAAAATTACTCCAGTCAACTCTAGATCTGAAACACATTTCAGAAATGCTTGAGCCTTCGCTGGGTTTACTGGGACACGGGAAAGAAAAAATCTCTTTGCAGGAGGCCTTATCTTGAAGCCAATTCTGTACCCTTCTGAAACAATGTTCTGAATCCAAAGATTGTGAACGAATTGATCCAAATTTCTTAGAAAAAAACGTAATCTGCCCCCTACCAGCTGAGCTGGAATGAGGGCCGCACCTTCACGTGGACTTAGGAGCTGGCTTTGATTTTCTAAAAGGCTTGGATTTATTCCAGACTGGAGATGTTTTCCAAACTGATACCGCTCCTGAGGATGAAGGATCAGGTTTTTGTTCCTTGTTGTGACAAAAGGAATGAAAACGATCATTACCCTGGAAAGAAAGGGAAAGCAGAGTAGACTTAGAAGACATAACAGCATTCCAAGTCTTAAGCCATAAAGCTCTTCTAGCTAAAATAGCTAGAGACATATACCTGACATCAACTCTAATGATATCAAAGATGGCATTACAAATAAAATTATTAGCATGTTGAAGAATAAAAATGCTATGAGAATTATGATCTGTTACTTGTTGCGCTAAAGCTTCTAACCAAAAGATGAAGCTGCAGCAACATCCGCTAAAGATATAGCAGGTCTAAGAAGATTACCTGAACACAAGTAAGCTTTTCTTAGAAAGGATTCAATTTTCCTATCTAAAGGATCCTTAAGGAAGTACCATCTGCCGTAGGAATAGTACGCTTACCAAGAGTAGAGACAGCCCCATCAACTTTAGGGATTTTGTCCCAAAACTCTAATCTGTCAGATGACACAGGATATAATTGCTTAAAACGTTTAGAAGGAGTAAATGAATTACCCAAATTATTCCATTCCCTGGAAATTACTTCAGAAATAGCACTAGGGACAGGAAAAACTTCTGGAATAACTACAGGAGATTTAAAAACCTTATCTAAACGTTTAGATTTAGTATCAAGAGGACCAGAATCCTCAATTTCTAATGCAATTAGGACTTCTTTAAGTAAAGAACGAATACATTTCATTTTAAATAAGTATGAAGATGTATCAGCATCAACCTCTGAGACAGAATCCTCTGAACCAGAAGAACCATTATCAGAATCAGAATGATGATGTTCATTTAAAAATTCATCTGAAAAATGAGAAGTTTTAAGACTTTTTACATTTACTAGAAGGAGGAATAACAGACATAGCCTTCTTAATGGATTTAAAAACAAAATCTCTTATGTTATCAGGAACACTGAGTATTAGATGTTGACAGAACAGCAACAGGTAATGTAACAGTACTTAAAGGAAATATTATCTGCATAAACAGTTTGTCATGACAAAACAGTACAAACAACAGCTGGAGGAACAGATACCATAAGTTTACAGTAGATACACTTAGCTTTGGTAGCTCCAGCCCCAGGTAGGGATATTCCAGAAGTATCTTCTGACTCAGCTTCAACGTGGGACATCTTGCAATATGTAATAGAAAAAACAACATATAAAGCAAAATTGATCAAATTCCTTAAATGACAGTTTCAGGAATGGGAAAAAAATGCCAGTGAATAAGCTTCTAGCAACCAGAAGCAAAAAATCAATGAGACTTAAATAATGTGGAGACAAAAGTGACGCCCATATTTTTTCGCGCCAAAAAAAGACGCCCACATTATTTGGCGCCTAAATGCTTTTGGCGCCAAAAATGACACCACATCCGGAACGCCGACACTTTTGGTGCAAAAGAATGTAAAAAATGACGCAACTTCCGGCGACACGTATGACGCCGGAAACAGAAAATATTTTTTGCGCCAAAAAAGTCCGCGCCAAGAATGACGCAATAAAATGAAGCATTTTCAGCCCCCGCGAGCCTAACAGCCCACAGGGAAAGTCAAATTTTAAGGTAAGAAAAAAATGAATTATTCATATGCATTATCCCAAATATGAAACTGACTGTCTGAAATAAGGAATGTTGAACATCCTGAGTCAAGGCAAATAAATGTTTGAATACATATATTTAGAACTTTATATAAAAAGTGCCCAACCATAGCTTAGAGTGTCACAGAAAATAAGACTTACTTACCCCAGGACACTCATCTACATGTAGTAGAAAGCCAAACCAGTACTGAAACGAGAATCAGTAGAGGAAATGGTATATATAAGAGTATATCGTCGATCTGAAAAGGGAGGTAAGAGATGAATCTCTACGACCGATAACAGAGAACCTATGAAATAGACCCCGTAGAAGGAGATCACTGCATTCAAATAGGCAATACTCTCCTCACATCCCTCTAACATTCACTGCACGCTGAGAGGAAAACCGGGCTCCAACCTGCTGCGGAGCGCATATCAACGTAGAATCTAGCACAAACTTACTTCACCACCTCCATAGGAGGCAAAGTTTGTAAAACTGATTTGTGGGTGTGGTGAGGGGTGTATTTATAGGCATTTTGAGGTTTGGGAAACTTTGCCCCTCCTGGTAGGAATGTATATCCCATACGTCACTAGCTCATGGACTCTTGCTAATTACATGAAAGAAAAACATTAAAGGGACACTGAACCCAAATTTTTTCTTTTGTAATTCAGAAAGAGCATGCAATTTAAGCAACTTTCTAATTTACTCCTGTTATCAATTTTTCTTTGTTCTCTTGCTATCATTATTTGAAAAAGAAGGCATCTAAGCTTTTTTTTGGTTTCAGTACTCTGGACAGCACTTTTTTATTGGTGGATGAATTTATCCACCAATCAGCAAGGACAATCCAGGTTGTTCACTAAAAATGGGCCGGTATCTAAACTTACATTCTTGCATTTCAAATAAAGATACCAAGAGAATGAAGAAAATTTGATAATAGGAGTAAATTAGAAAGTTGCTTAAAATTTCATGCTCAATCTGAATCACGAAAGAAATTTTTTGGGTACAGTGTCCCTTTAACTTATTCCCAAATTTAACTTAATATTGTTGGTTAATCAAAAAATTACTGCACCCAGAAGCAAGGGCAGAAATAAGGCTTTAGAAGTACTTATATCAACATGTAGTCAAAAGATAGATAAAAATACACTCTGCACCTCGCCACAGCACTGCTGTGTTTACTATGAGACACAATTGTAAAGCTAGTATTTTCATATACTCCTACATAGATTTCTAACCTAGTTTCTCTATTTCATACCAAATCTTAAATGTGGATCCTTTCACAGATATTCGGCTAATCTTTAGCATTTAAACATTTAAAAACAGCTTGCCAGAACGATCGTGTGAAATATGGGGTAATCACTGATTGTATAGCGTCTGACGTATAGACAGATGATAGGCTCCATTGCCTCCAACATCCAGCCAATCAAAAACGTCAAAAAACTCACACCCCTATTATGACATCTACTAACCTATTAAGGCTCACAATGATAATCAAAGAGTCCGATGCCACCCCCAACATAAACAGTGCACAGCACATTCACGTAAGGCTCCAATTCGTCAGTGCCATCAATCCATTGCATCAAACAGACAACGTCCTCACAGCAAGCTCGTCACAGTACACACCCCCTCCTCTCTACGTCGCAACCCTAGCTTTGACAGCTAACGCCCACACACATCCGTAGATAGATCCGATCTTGAGACCCCATTCCTATAGCAAGGGATCCCCAACGAAGACCACCATCCTTATCAATCAGTAGTATCGATAGCGCTAAACAGATACAAAACGCTAATTCCCGTCAGAATCAATAGAGGGAACACTTAAATAAGCAACAGTCTCGAGACGTATATATCATCACATATCTGCCCAATCACAAACAAACATTTCAGCCATTCTAAACTGCATATCCCATTGGTCAATACCATACCAATGCAGGCCATTTCTCTTAATGACTAATAAGATATTACCGAATGGGTACACACCCATTCTCTTTCTAATCATGACTATATAACAGTACTGTAAACTACAACCACGTGTGCACAAAAATAACTATTTATAATAATCATACAGAATGTCTATAATGTCCTAAATATATGGATAAATATTAAATAGTATATCATACTAGATAAATTAGAAAACTAAAAATTATTATTATTCCAAGGAGGTTTATGTGATGAGCTATTTTTAGTTTTCTAATTTATCTAGTATGATATACCATTTAATATTTATCCATATATTTAGGACATTATAGACATTCTGTATGATTATTATAAATAGTTATTTTTGTGCACACGTGGTTGTAGTTTACAGTACTGTTATATAGTCATGGTTAGAAAGAGAATGGGTGTGTACCCATTCGGTAATATCTTATTCGTCATTAAGAGAAATGGCCTGCATTGGTATGGTATTGACCAATGGGATATGCAGTTTAGAATGGCTGAAATGTTTATGTTTGTGATTGGGCAGATATGTGATGATATATACGTCTCGAGACTGTTGCTTATTTAAGTGTTCCCTCTATTGATTCTGACGGGAATTAGCGTTATGTATCTGTTTAGCGCTATCGATACTACTGATTGATAAGGATGGTGGTCTTCGTTGGTGATCCCTTGCTATAGGAATGGGGTCTTAAGATCGGATCTATCTACGGATGTGTGTGGGCGTTAGCTGTCAAAGCTAGGGTTGCGACGTAGAGAGGAGGGGGTGTGTTCTGTGACGAGCTTGCTGTGAGGACGTTGTCCGTTTGAAGCAATGGATTGATGGCACTGACGAATTGGAGCCTTACGTGAATGTGCTGTGCACTGTTTATGTTGGGGGTGGCATCGGACTCTCTTTGATTATCATTGTGAGCCTTAATAGGTCAGTAGATGTCATAATAGGGGTGTGAGTTTGACGTTTTTGACTGGCCGGATGTTGGAGGCAATGGAGCCTATCATCTGTCTATACGTCAGACGCTATACAATCAGTAATTACCCCATATTTCACATGATCGTTCTGGCAAGCTGTTTTTAAATGTTTAAATGCTAAAGATTAGCCGAATATCTGTGAAAGGATCCACATTTAAGATTTGGTATGAAAAAGAGAAACTAGGTTAGAAATATATGTAGGAGTATATGAAAATACTAGCTTTACAATTGTGTCTCATAGTAAACACAGCAGACTGACAGGTAGGGCTGCCTCATATAAAATAGCAAAGTGTGGTGATTACTAGATGGAATATGGTCACATTTATTTAGACGTGTACAGTTTGCTCACTGTGTATCCATAATATGAATCTACTTGTTTTATCAATCTCTCCCATTGGGGTATATTTTAAGTTTATCTATCTTACTAATCTTTCCCATTGGGGTATATTATTATTAATTTATCTAATTGTTATTATTGTTCCCTAGAGGGGTATACTATGAGAAGTGTTCAGGTGCTTCAATTAATGAGCAATTAAACAAAAGGCTATTGTGATTGGTTCTTAGTGTCTTTTGGGTGTGGGAGTGTACAGGTAGCTCAGGCTTATATAAGATGTGTATTTAGAACATATTACATGCCTGATGAAACGGTGTATACCGAGAAACGCGTTGCATGTTTTTTACTCATGATGCATGAGTGATATATGTATTTTATGATTGTTTTTATTACTATTAAATCCTTTTTTAAACCATATATCCTCGTTGCTGCTGATCATTCCATATCCTGAGCTACCTGGTGATCCTGTCCGTTGTGGAGTATCCTGCTTCATATCCTATACAGCCAGCTGGTTTGCTGTGAAAACCAGCCTGCCTCTATTGGTACATTTGAGTGCCGCTTTAGAATGTGAGTACCCTGCACAGGTTGTAAATTAACCATTGAAACCTTACAGATTCACACAGTTGTGTGCTTTTGTTTGCACCTAGCTCCTGTGTCATATATTTCTGGACCTACCACTCACAGTCTGCCAAGACATACAGATTTCTATCTTTGGATCCTGGAGTGCCTTGTATAGCTAGCTGGTCTGCTGCAAATACCAGCCTGTATCTACAGGCACATCTGAGTGCCTTTCCATATTGTGAGTACCCTGCACTTGCTCTATCTCTGATACTGGTTATTACAGATTCACACATACGGCGCCTCTTTCCTTGTGTTTCACTTCCTATATGATCGTTGTATCATATCAATTAAATGTTAAAGGGACAGTGTAGTCAAAATTAAACTTATGATTCAGATAGGGCATGCAATTTTAAACAACTTTCCAATTCATTTTTATCATCAAAATTGCTTTGTTCTCTTGGTATTCTTAATTGAAAGCTAAACCTAGGTGGGCTCATATGCTAATTTCTAAGCTCTTGAAGGCCACTTGAATGCATTTTACAGTTTTTCACAGCTAGAGGGTGTTAGTTCATGTGTGCCATATAGATAAAATTGTGCTAATGCAAAATTTAAATAAGGTGGCAGTCTGCAAAAGGCTTAGATACAAGGTAATCACAGAGATAAAAAGTATAATTAATATAACCGTGTTGGCTATGCAAATCCGTGGAATGGTTAATAAAGGGACTATCTTTTTAAACAATACAAATTCTGGAATAGACTGTCCCTTAAAGTGATCTGCATAGCACACAAAAGTGTCATTACTATATACATACACATTTTGTCATATGTATGTTCTGCATATGTATGTTCTGCATATGAATGTTCTCGTCTCTTAATAAAAAGAATGGCATTACTTAGGGTAACAAACCCTCAAAGAATCAAATAGGAAGCATAGCAGAATGTTATATACTCCAAAAAGTATTAAAAGATTTTGGACTTTCTGGATCTCCATCTTCGAGCACAAAAAGACCCCTAAAATGTAACAAGGTATGCAATTGTGTTGTAGCCAGTAGTGTAGGAATCGGAAACCCCTGAGAAAAGACCCAGGGAATACTCATATATCAGAGCCTATTTGACAATAACCAAAGCCTGACTGAGGTCAAGATGTAGCTGGTCTCATTCAGCAGTGAGCATGCTTTATTGAGAGAAGACACACTCTCTTTATCAGTAAAGAAATGGGATACAGCCACCTTAATTGACATTTGCAGAAAGAGTAGTAGTATTTGTAGAAGAGGGGGACAATGAATGTTTCTGGGAGAGACTCCATGAAGACATAAGGTATTTACTCCACTAGCAAATTAATATTAGCACAAGAATGTGAGAGAAATATCAGTATTTCTACAATCTACTAGTTTTTCATTCTATATTATGGGGTGTATCAGTTTCTACAAAAGTTGTAGACTCAGAAGTAACTAACTGCTGTAGTATATGTGGGCAGAGTGGATTTACTGCTTCCGGTGACTTACCAATGTTACTCCATTTCATTATATTCACTGTGCATTCACTTTGTGCTGTACACTGGGGGAGGAAAAAAATGCAAAAAACCTATGGATCTTCCAAGGTATAGAAAGAGTTTTAGAAGTTAGAAAAATTATTTATTTTATTACTTCCAAACTTATGCTCCTTCAATCCTGCCATACTGTCTCTCTTTGAAAGGAAAGGTGGCTATCAGGTGGTGGTCACATTTTAGTACTTGAAGAAAACAACTGACAAATGAATCTTTTTATTTTTTATTTTTATTTGAAAACAGAATGTCGATATCAGTAACATTGAATCCATGGCTGTAAGTCTCTCACACAGTGCAGAGGTGGCACACATTTAACAAACATCTCTACTGGCGTGTGGCTCGCAGTTCACTTTATGATGTCCAGTATCTAAACAACATATCTACAACGAGAGATAGTAAAACACGTAAACGGAATTGTAATGGTGGGAATCCATCTTTTTTAATCCTTGTAATTATACATAATGCAATATAGTATCCGATTGGCTAGGATAGGATTTCAGGTAGGTTTCTGATCGCTGGTTTTAAAAATTAGCTTTGTGTATATAGCTCTGTACCTGCTCTTCTAATCATCAATGTACTCAAAAGGCTCAGGGGGTTCTGGTTCTTGCTCCTCCTCTTCAATCTTTGGACCATGAGCTGCAACTGGTTCTACAAGTTGCTCCTCTTCCTTGCTGGTATCTCGGAGAATGATGATGCCACCTATAGAGAGCTGCAAAGAAAAGGAATGTCACTAAAAACAGACTATACAGACTTTAGCAGCACATTTATATTGCTCTGATTCAGCTATTTCCCTTACAATTAAATTTCTTCACTGCTGAGAGCCATCAGTTGCTTCTTTCTAGAATTGCTTAAAGGACCAGTAAATACAGTAGATTTGCATATTTAAAATATGCAAGATAAAAAGGCAATGCAACAGCATTTAGTCTGAACCTCAAATGAGTTTTAGATTTTTTTCTGACAAATTTCAAAGTTATGTGTATTTCCACTCCCCCTGTAATCATGTGACAGCCTTCAACCAACCACAAATGCATAGATGTATAGTCTGATCTTTTTCACATGATCAATAGGAAATGGTGACTCAAAGTGTAAATATAAAAAGACTGTGCACATGTTGTTTAATTTTGACTTGAGTTTCCCTTTAAAGGGACAGTATACACCAATTTTCATATAACTGTATGTAACAGACACAACTATAAAGAATAATATGCACAGATACTAATATAAAAATCCAGTATAAAACTGTTTAAAAAAACAAAACAAAAAAAAACTAACTTAGAAGCTTCCAGTTTAGCTCAGTTTAAAAGGTAGCTGGAACACCCACTGCAAGTGGGAAATAGCAGACCCCCCCCCTCCTTTGCATATGAAAAGACCCTTTAAACAAGCTGGAGTAGGTATACATCAGTATTCTCCTAAAATTTTGGGGCTTGGTTAGGAGTGTGAAAATAAGAGCAATTTTATTTAAAAATAAGCAAAACTAACCATTTAAAAAACAAACAAACAAAAAACACATAATTTATGTAAGAACTTACCATATAAATTAATTTCTTTAATGGTGGCGAGAGTCCACGATTTGTTACATATGGGATATACATTCCTACCAGGAGGAGTTAGTTTCCCAAACCTCAAAGCCTATAAATACCCCACCCACCTCACTCATATCTCAGTTTAACGTATAGTCAAGAAGTGAGGTGTAAAAGAAGGAGTATGAAAAAAGTCATAAAAAAGGGAACAGAAAAAAAAGATGTGCTATGTTAAAAAACAATCCATAATAGGGAGAGGACCTTGTGGACTCTTGCCACCATGAAAGAAATAAATATATCAGGTAAGTTCTTACATAAATTATGTTTTCTTTCATATATGTGACGAGAGTCCACAATTTGTTACATATGGGTTATAATACCCAAGATGTGGAAGACCATGAGTAACAAAATAAAAAGGGAGAGATAAAATATAAACAGCTTTTTTCGCTGAAAATAATATCCAAAATAAAGTCTTTTAATAACTAAAAAACCTAAAGAAAATTTATAGGCAACAGAATCAACGAGTGACCACTGCCTGAAGAACCTTTCTACCAAATGCTGCTTCTGAAGAGGCAAAAACATCAAAATGGTAAAATTTGGTAAAAGCCAAAGACCAAGTGGCTGCTTTGCAGATTTGATCAACTGCAGCCTCATTCTTGAAATCCCAAGATGTGGCAACTGATCTTGTAGAATGAGAAGTAATTCTCTGAGGCGGAGACTGACCCGCTTAATTATAAGCTTTGTGAATCAGAAGTTTTAACCAAGAGGCTAAAGAAATAGAAGAAGCTTTCTGCCCCTTCCATGAACCAGTAAAAATGACAAATAAACTATTAGTCTTTCTGAAATCTTTAGTGACAGCAACATAATATTTTAAAGCTCTGACAACATACACAGAATGTAAAGATTTTTCTGCATCATTTGTAGGATTAGGACACAAAGAGGGAACAACAATTTCCCTTTTAATGTTGTTATAATCAACCACCTTTGGTGGTGATAATTCTGAAACTCTTATAGCAGAAGAGATTGCTAAAAGAAACAGAACTTTCAAAGAAAGTAGTTTAATGTCTAAAGAATGCATAAGCTCAAAAGGAGGAGCCTGTAAAGACTGTAATACTAGATTGAGACTTCATGGAGGAGAGATTAATTACAGGTTTTATTCTAGATAAGGCCTGAACAAAACAATGAATGTCTGGAAGATGAGCAATCTTTCGGTTAAAAAAAAAAAAAAAGAAAGGGTAGAAATCTGTCCTTTCAAAGTACTGGCAGATAAGTCCTTATCTAAACCATCTTGAAGAAACTGAAGAATTCTAGGAATTTCTAAGAAAAATTATGAGTGGAACACCACGAGATATAAGTTTTCCAAACTTTATAATACATTTTCCTGGAAACAGGTTTTATTGCTTGTATCATAGTATTAATTACAGAGTCATCCAGAGATTTTAAATATGGATGAAAGAAGGGACCTTGAGACAGAAGTTCTGGTCTCAGAGGAAGATGCCATGGCGGGTAGCTGGACATCCAAACCAGATCTGCATACCAGATCCTGAGAGGCCATGCAGGGGCTATCAGAAATACAGATGATTGTTCCATCTTGATCTTTAAATTCATTTTGAGTAGTAGAACTAGAGAAGGAAATATATAAGCATATTGGAATGACCAAGGGACTGCTAGAGCATCCGTCATTACTGCTTGAGGATACCTTGACCTTGCAAGGTATCTTGGAAGTTTCTTGTTCAGACGAGAGGCCATACGATCTATTTGTGGAAGACCCCAGATCAGAACAATTTGTAAGAATACATCCTGATGGAGAGACCATTCCCCCAGGTGAAGTGATTGACGGCTGAGATAATCTACCTCCCAGTTGTCCACAACTGGGATGTGAATCGCAGTGATGAGGCAGGAATTGGTTTCTGCCCAAGAAAATATCCTTGATACTTCTTACATAGCTAGGTAGCTTTGAGTTCCCCCTTGATGATTGACATATGCCACTGTTGTGATGTTGTCTGTTTGAAAACTAAGGTAAGGTTCGTTCTTCAAAAGAGGCCAAGCTTGAAGAGCTTTGAAGAGGGCACAGAGTGCTAAGATATTGATTGGAATCTTTGTTTCCTGAATATTCCAAACTCCCTGTGCAGGTCTCGGAACATGCAATAGGTTACCTTCATTGACAATAACACCATGAAATATAAGTCTTCAAAACTCGATAATAAATCTTCCTAGAAACAGATTTACGAGCCTGTAACCTCTATGACTAAGCACTAGGCTTTCAATTTCCATACCTTCAAATTTAATGATTTGAGATCCTGATGCAAAAACAGACCTTGAGACAGAAGATCTGGTCTTAAAGGAAGTGGCCAAGGTTGGCAACTGGACATCCGAACAAGATCTGCATACCAAAACCTGGGAGGCCATGCTGGAGCTACCAGCAACACAAACGATTGTTCCATTATGATCTTGGAGATCACTCTTGGAAAAAGAACTAGAGGCGGGAAAATATAAGCAGGTTGGTAACACCAAGCAACTGCTAACGCATCCACCACCTCCGCCTGTGGATCCCTGGACCTGGACAGGTACCTGGGAAGTTTCTTGTTTAGATGGGAAGCCAGCAGATCTATTGCTGGAAGACCCCACATCTGAACGATCTGAGAAAACACATCTAGATGGAGTGACCACTCCCCCAGATATAAAGTCTAATGGCTGAGATAATCTGCTTCCCAATTGTCTACACCTGGGATATGAACCGCAGAAATTAGACAGGAGCTGGATTCCGCCCAAGCAAGTATCCGAGATACTTCTTTCATAGCTTAGGGACTGTGAGTCCCACCCTGATGATTGACATATGCCACAGTTGTGCTATTGTCTGTCTGAAAACAAATGAATGGTTCTATCTTCAACAGAGGCCAAACCTGAAGAGCCCTGAAAATAGCACGGAGGTCTAAAAACATAATTTATGCTTACCTGATAAATGTATTTCTCTTGTAGTGTGTTCAGTCCACGGGTCATCCATTACTTATGGGATATATTCTCCTTCCCAACAGGAAGTTGCAAGAGGATCACCCAAGCAGAGCTGCTATATAGCTCCCCCCCTCACATGTCATATCCAGTCATTCGACCGAAACAAGACGAGAAAGGAGAAACTATAAAGTGCAGTGGTGACTGGAGTTATAATTTTAAAATTTAGAACCTACCTAAAAAAAAGACAGGGCGGGGCGTGGACTGAACACACTACAAGAGAAATAAATTTATCAGGTAAGCATAAATTATGTTTTCTCTTGTTAAGTGTGTTCAGTCCACGGGTCATCCATTACTTATGGGATACCAATACCAAAGCTAAGTACACGGATGATGGGAGGGACAAGGCAGGAACATTAAACAGAAGGAACCACTGCCTGTAGAACCTTTCTCCCAAAACCAGCCTCCGAAGAAGCGAAAGTGTCAAATTTGTAAAATTTGGAAAAAGTATGAAGTGAAGACCAAGTTGCAGCCTTGCAAATCTGTTCAACAGAGGCCTCATTCTTAAAGGCCCAGGTGGAAGCCACAGCTCTAGTGGAATGGGCTGTAATTCTTTCAGGAGGCTGCTGTCCAGCAGTCTCATAGGCTAAACGTATTATGCTATGAAGCCAAAAAGAGAGAGAGGTAGCCGAAGCCTTTTGACCTCTCCTCTGTCCAGAGTAAACGACAAACAGAGAAGAAGTTTGTCTAAAATCTTTAGTTGCCCGTAAGTAGAACTTCAGAGCACGGACCACGTCTAGATTATGCAAAAGACGTTCCTTCTTTGAAGAAGGATTAGGACATAATGATGGAACAATCATCTCTTGATTGATATTCCTGTTAGAAACAACCTTAGGTAAAAACCCAGGTTTAGTACGCAGTACTACCTTGTCTGAATGAAAGATCAGATAAGGAGAATCACAATGTAAGGCAGATAACTCAGAGACTCTTCGAGCCGAGGAAATAGCCATCAAAAACAAAACTTTCCAAGATAAAAGCTTAATATCAATGGAATGAAGGGGTTCAAACGGAACACCCTGAAGAACTTTAAGAACCAAGTTTAAGCTCCACGGAGGAGCAACAGCTTTAAACACAGGCTTAATTCTAGCCAAAGCCTGACAAAAAGCCTGGACGTCTGGATTCTCTGCCAGACGTTTGTGTAAAAGAATAGACAGAGCGGAAATCTGTCCCTTTAGCGAACTAGCGGATAAACCCTTTTCTAAACCCTCTTGTAGAAAAGCCAAAATCCTAGGAATCCTAACCTTACTCCATGAGTAACTCTTGGATTCGCACCAATATAAATATTTACGCCATATCTTATGGTAAACTTTTCTGGTCACAAGTTTCCTAGCCTGTATTAATGTATCAATAACCGAATCCGAAAACCCACGCTTTGATAGAATCAAGCGTTCAATTTCCAGGCAGTCAGCCTCAGAGAAATTAGGTTTGGATGGTTGAAAGGACCCTAAATTAGAAGGTCCTGCCTCAGAGGTAGAGACCATGGTGGGCAGGACGACATGTCCACTAGGTCTGCATACCAGGTCCTGCGTGGCCACGCAGGCGCTATCAGAATTACCGATGCCCTCTCCTGTTTGATCCTGGCAATCAGTCGAGGTAGCAACGGAAATGGTGGAAACACATAAGCTATGTTGAAAACCCAAGGGGCTGCTAATGCATCTACCAGCACCGCTCCCGGGTCCCTGGACCTGGATCCGTAACAAGGAAGCTTCGCGTTCTGGCGAGATGCCATGAGATCCAGATCCGGTTTGCCCCAACGAAGAATCAGTTGAGCAAATATCTCCGGGTGAAGTTCCCACTCTCCCGGATGAAAAGTCTGGCGACTTAGGAAATCCGCCTCCCAGTTCTCCACGCCTGGGATATAAATCGCTGACAGGTGACAAGAGTGAGACTCTGCCCAGCGAATTATCTTCAAGACCTCCAACATCGCTAGGGAACTCCTGGTTCCCCCTTGATGATTGATGTAAGCCACAGTCGTGATATTGTCCGACTGAAATCTGATGAACCTCAGTTTTGCTAACTGAGGCCAAGCTAGAAGAGCATTGAATATTGCTCTTAATTCTAGAATGTTTATTGGAAGGAGTTTCTCCTCCTGAGTCCACGATCCCTGAGCCGTCAGGGAATTCCAGACTGCTCCCCAGCCTAGAAGGCTGGCATCCGTTGTTACAATCGTCCAATCTGGTCTGCGAAAGGTCATTCCTATGGACAGATGAACCGGTGACAACCACCAGAGAAGAGAATCTCTGGTCTCCTGGTCCAGATTTAGCAAAGGGGACAGATCTGAGTAATCCCCATTCCACTGACTTAGCATGCATAATTGCAGCGGTCTGAGATGCAGGCGCGCAAATGGCACCATGTCCATTGCCGCGACCATTAAGCCGATTACCTCCATGCACTAAGCTACTGATGGGCTTGGAATGAAATGAAGGACACGGCAAGCATTGAGAATCTTTGATAACCTGGACTCCGTCAGGTAAATCTTCATCTCTACAGAATCTATAAGAGTCCCTAGAAAAGGAACCCTTGTGAGTGGTAACAGAGAACTCTTTTCCACGTTCACTTTCCACCCATGCAACCTCAGAAATGCTAGAACTATCTCTGTATGAGACTTTGCATTCTGAAAACTTGACGCTTGTATCAGAATGTCGTCTAGGTACGGAGCCACCGCTATGCCTCGTGGTCTTAGTACCGCCAGAAGTGAGCCCAGAACCTTCGTAAAAATTCTCGGGGCCGTGGCTAACCCAAAGGGAAGAGCTACAAACTGGTAATGCCTGTCTAGAAAGGCAAATCTTAGGTACCGATAATGATCTTTGTGAATCGGTATGTGAAGGTAAGCATCCTTTAAGTCCACTGTGGTCATATATTGACCCTCTTGGATCATGGGTAGGATGGTTCGAATGGTTTCCATCTTGAACGATGGTACCCTTAGGAATTTGTTTAAGATCTTTAAGTCCAAGATTGGTCTGAAAGTTCCCTCTTTTTTGGGAACCACAAATAGATTTGAGTAAAATCCTTGTCCCTGTTCCGATCGCGGAACTGAGTGGATCACTCCCATAATTAAGAGGTCTTGTACACATTGTAGAAATGCCTCTCTCTTTACTAGGTTTGTTGATAACCTCGACAGATGGAACCTCCCTTGTGGAGGAGAGGTTTTGAAATCCAGAAGGTATCCCTGAGATATAATCTTCAACGTCCAGGGATCCTGCACATCTCTTGCCCAAGCCTGGGCGAAGAGAGAAAGTCTGCCCCCCACTAAATCCGTCTCCGGATAGGGGGCCCTGTCTTCATGCTGTCTTAGGGGCGGGAGTAGGCTTTCTGGCCTGCTTGCCCTTGTTCCATGACTGATTGCTTTTCCAACCCTGTCTGTAACGAGCAGTAGTTCCTTCCTGTTTTGGAGCGGAGGAAGTTGATGCTGCTCCTGCCTTGAAGTTACGAAAGGCACGAAAATTAGACTGTTTGGCCTTTGGTTTGGCCCTGTCCTGAGGAAGGGCGTGGCCCTTACCTCCCGTAATGTCAGCAATAATTTCCTTCAAGCCGGGCCCGAATAAGGTCTGCCCTTTGAAAGGAATGTTAAGTAGCTTAGATTTGGAAGTTACATCCGCTGACCAGGATTTAAGCCACAGCGCTCTGCGCGCCTGTATGGCGAATCCGGAATTTTTAGCCGTAAGTTTGGTTAAATGTACTACGGCATCTGAAACAAACGCATTAGCTTGCTTAAGGGTTCTAACTTTTCTCAAAGCCTCATCCAATGGCTCTGTGCGAATCGCCTCTTCCAGAGACTCAAACCAGAATGCCGCTGCAGCCGTGACAGGCGCAATGCATGCCAGAGGCTGTAATATAAAACCTTGTTGAACAAACATTTTCTTAAGGTAACCCTCTAATTTTTTATCCATTGGATCTGAGAAAGCACAGCTATCCTCCACCGGGATAGTGGTACGCTTGGCTAAAGTAGAAACTGCTCCCTCCACCTTAGGGACCGTCTGCCATAAGTCTCGTGTGGTGGCGTCTATAGGGAACATTTTTCTAAATATCGGAGGAGGGGAAAAAGGCACACCGGGTCTATCCCACTCCTTACTAATAATTTCTGTAAGCCTTTTTGGTATAGGAAAAAAGTCCGTACACACCGGTACCGCATAGTATCTATCCAACCTACATAATTTCTCTGGGATTGCCACCGTGTCGCAATCATTCAGAGCCGCTAACACCTCCCCTAGTAACACGCGGAGGTTCTCAAGCTTAAATTTAAAATTAGAAATTTCTAAATCCGGTCTCCCCGGATCAGAACCGTAACCGACGGAATGAAGCTCATGTCCTCATGTTCTGCAAATTGTGACGCAGTATCAGACATGGCTCTCGTGTCATCAGCGCGCTCTGTCCTTAACCCAGAGCTATCGCGCTTGCCTCTTAATTCGGGCATATTGTATAATACTTCTTTCATAACATTAGCCATATCATGTAAAGTGATTTGTAAGGGCCTTGATGTACTTGGCGCCTCAATCTTACGCATCTCCCGAGCGGGAGACGCAGGTACTGACACGTGAGGAGAGTTAGGCTGCATAACTTCCGCCTCGTATTCAAAGCAATATCAATACAATTGGTACACATCGTTCTATTGGGCTCCACATTGGCTTTTGAACATGATGAACAAACAGTTTCCTCTGAATCAGACATGTTTAAACAGATTTAGCAATGAAACTAGCAAGCTTGGAAATCACTTTCAATAAGTTTACAAGCAATATAAAAACGCTGCAGCGCTTCAAAAATACAGATATAATTAAAACAATTCTTAACAAGAAGTGTATTATTAGCAGAGGATTGCACCCATTAGCAAAAGGATGATTAACCCCTCAATACCCAAAACGGATAAAACGGATATCAATTAAGATTTAACGCTTTTAATCACAGTCAAACACACTGTCACAGATCTGCTGTGATTGATTACCTCCCTCAAAAATGAATTTTGCAGACCCCTGAGCTCCCTAGAGACATCCTGGATCAAGGAGGAAGAAGCAGGAAGACTGTGCTAGAATTTTAACTGCGCAACAAGGCGCTTAAACAAGGTCCCTCCCACTCCTATTACAACAGTGGGAGCCCTGATGTAACGATTTCCATGCAGAAAATATATGTTAGCCATGTGGAAAAAATCATGCCCAAAGAGATTTATCACCAAAGTACCTCACAAAAACGAATAACATGCCAGTAAACGTTTTATTAAAAAACAACATTTTCCAATGTCATGCAAAGTTATCACTAAGCCTGCTACCAGTCGCTACCACTGCAGATAAGGCTTAAGTATTATTTCAGTTTTAACAGTATTTTCTCAGTCAAATTCTAGACCCTAGAAAATAACTCGACTGCGCATACAATATCAGCCTGATACCAGTAGCCACTACTGCATTTAAGGCTGTACTTACATCATACGGTAACAGCAGTATTTTCTTAGTCAATTCCATTCCCAGAAAATAATGTACTGCACATACCTCATTTGCGGAGGACCCCGCATGCTATTCCCAGTTTCTGAAGTTACCCCACTCCTCAGAATGTCGAGAACAGTCAGTGGATCTTAGTTACCCCTGCTAAGATCATAGAAAAAGACGCAGGCAGTTTCTTCTTCCAAATACTGCCTGAGATAGAAAAAACAGCACACTCCGGTGCCATTTAAAATAAACTTTTGATTGAAGAATAGTTAAGTAAAAACTCCAGCTCCTCTCGCGACCTCCTTCGTTGTTGAGGGTTGCAAGAGAATGACTGGATATGACATGTGAGGGGGGGAGCTATATAGCAGCTCTGCTTGGGTGATCCTCTTGCAACTTCCTGTTGGGAAGGAGAATATATCCCATAAGTAATGGATGACCCGTGGAATGAACACACTTAACAAGAGAAATATTGATTGGTAACTTTGCCTCTTGAGATTTCCAAAGCCCTTGTGCTGTCAGAGATCCCCAGACAGCTCCCCAACCTGAAAGACTTGCATCTGTTGTGATCACAGTCCAGGTTGGACGAACAAAAGAGCCCCCTTGAACTATACGATGGTGATCTATCCACCAAGTCAGAGAGAGTCGAACATTGGGATTTAAGGATATCAATTGTTATATCTTTTTATAATCCCTGCACCATTGATTCAGCATACAAAGCTGGAGAGGTCTCATATGAAAACGAGCAAAGGGGATCGCGGCCGATGCTGCAGTCATGAGACCTAAAACTTCCATGCACATAGCTACTGAAGGGAATGTTTGAGACTGAAGCTGAAACCAATTTTAATTGTCACTTGTCTGTTAGAGACAAAGTCATGGACACTGAATCTATCTGGAAACCTAAAAAGGTGACCAAGGAATCAAATAACTTTTTGGTAAATTGATCCTCCAACCATGTCTTTGAAGAAACAACACTAGTTGATTTGTGTGAGATTCTGCAGAATGTAAAGATTGAGCTAGTACCAAGATATCGTCCAAATAAGGAAACACCGCAATACCCTGTTCTCTGATTACAGAGAGTAGGGAAGCGAGAACCTTTTAAAAGATTCTTGGAGCGGTCGCTAGGCCAAATGGAAGAGCGACAAATTGGTAATGCTTGTCTAGAAAAGAGAATCTCAGAAACTGATAGTGGTTTGGATGAATCGGAATATGAAGATATGCATCCTGTAAGTCTATCGTGGACATATAATGCCCTTGTTGAACAAAAGGCAGAACAGTCCTTATAATCACCATTTTGAAAGTGGGCACTGTTACAAAACGATTCAAAATTTTCAGATCCAGAACTGGCCTGAATGAATTTTCTTTCTTTGGGACAATGAATAGATTTGAATAAAACCCCAGACCCTGTTCCTGAAACGGAACTGGTATGATTACCCCTGAAAGCTCCAGGTCTGAAACACACTTCAGAAAAGCCTGAGCCTTTACTGGATTTGCTGGGATGCGTGAGAGAAAAAAAATCTTCTCACAGGATGTCTTACTCTGAATCCTATTCGGTACCCTTGAGAGACAATACTCTGAATCCATTGATTTTGGACAGAATCTACCCAAAAGTTTTGGAAGAATCTTAATCTGCCCCCTACCAGCTGAGCTGGAATGAGGGCCGCACCTTCACGCAGAATTGGGGGTTGGCTTTGGTTTCTTAAACGGTTTGGATTTACTCCAACTTGAAGAAGGTTTCCAATTGGAACCAGATTCTTTGGGGGAAGGATTAGGTTTCTCTTCCTTATTTTGTCGAAAGGAATGAAAACGGTTAGAAGCTTTAGATTTACCCTTAGGTCTTTTATCCTGAGGCAAAAAAACTCCCTTCCCCCGGTGACAGTTGAAATAATCAAATCCAACTGAGAACCAAATAACTTATTACCTTGGAAAGAAAGAGATAGTAAAATAGACTTAGATACCATGTCAGCATTCCAATATTTGAGCCACAAAGCTCTTCTAGCTAAAATAGCTAAAGACATAGATTTAACATCAATTTTGATATAAAAAATGGCATCACAGATAAAATGATTAGCATGTTGAAGCAAGCGAACAATGCTAGACAAATCAGGATCCATTTCCTGTTGCGCTAAACTTTCCAACCAAAAAGTTGATGCAGCTGCAACATCAGCCATAGAAATGGCAGGCCTGAGAAGATAGCCAGAATATAAATAAGCTTTCCTTAGATAAGATTCAAGTTTCCTATCTAAAGGGTCCTTAAAGGAAGTACTATCTTCCATAGTAATAGTAGTACGTTTGGCAAGAGTAGAAATAGACCCATCAACTTTGGGGATCTTTCCCCAAAACTCCAAACTAACTGGTGGCAAATGATACAATTTTTTAAAACTTGAAGGAGCGATAAAAGAAGTACCAGGCCTATTCCATTCCTTATAAACATCAGAAATAGCATCAGGAACTAGAAAAACCTCTGGAGTAACCACAGGAGGTTTATAAACAGAATTTAAACGTTTACTAGTTTTAGTATCAAGAGGACTAGTTTCCTCAATATCCAATGTAATCAACACCTCTTAACAAGGAACGAATATACCCCATTTTAAATAAATAAGTAGATTTGTTAGTATCAATATCTGAGGAAGGATCGTCTGAATCAGATAGATCCTCATCAGATGAGGATAATTCAGTATGTTGTCGGTCATTTGAAATTTCATCAACTTTATGAGAAGTTTTATAAGACCTTTTACGTTTATTAAAAGGCGGGATAGCAGACAAAGCCTTCTGAATCGCATCAGCAATAAAATCTTTTATATTCACAGGGATATCATGTACATTAGATGTTGAAGGAACAACAGGCGTTGTACTATTACTGATGGATACATTCTCTGCATGTAAAAGCTTATCATGACAACTATTACATACCACAGCTGGAGATATAATCTCCACAAATTTACAACAGATACACTTAGCTTTGGTAGAACTGTTAACAACTGCAGGGTTCTAACAGTGGTTTCTGAGACAGGATCAGATTGAGACATCTTGCAAATGTAAGAGAAAAAACAACATATAAAGCAAACTTATCAATTTCCTTATATGGCAGTTTCAGGAATGGGAAAAAATGCAAACAGCATAGCCCTCTGACATAGAAAAAGGCAAGAGGCACATAGGAATGGGGTTTTAAAAAAATAAATTATTTGGCACCAAGTATGACGCACAACGCAAAATGAATTTTTTTGCCACTAAAAACAGCCGGAAATGACACACTCGCGTCATTGCAGATGTAACCTTGTGCAAGGAAACTCGGCGTCAAGTAAGACGCTGGAAATTACAATTTTGCGCCACCGGACGTATCTTCGCACCAAAAAATTTCTCGAGCCAAAAATTATGAAATAAACATCAGCATTTTACGACCTCGCAAGCCTAATTTTGCCTGTGAAAATGTAATGAAAAAGCAGTCAATTTGAAAAAAAGACTATACCCCAGGTAAGAAAAATATTTTCCTAAATATGTTTTTTCCCAAATATGAAACAGATAGTCTGCAGAAGGAAATATACATAAACCTGACTCATGGCAAATATAAGTACAACACATATATTTAGAACTTTATATTAATACATAAAGTGCCAAACCATAGCTGAGAGTGTCTTAAGTAATGAAAACATACTTACCGAAAGACACCCATCCACATATAGCAGATAGCCAAACCAGTACTGAAACGGTTATCAGTAGAGGTAATGGAATAAGAGTATATCATTGATCTGAAAAGGGAGGTAGGAGATTAATCTCTATGACCGATAACAGAGAACCTATGAAAAAGATTTCCCGCAAGGAAAACCATAATATTCAATAGGTGATGCTCCCTTCATATCCGTCTGACATTCACTGTACTCAGAGGAATCGGGCTTCGAAATGCTGAGAAGCGCATATCAACGTAGAAATCTTAGCACAAACTTACTTCACCACCTCCATAGGAGGCAAAGTTTGTAAAACTGAATTGTGGGTGTGGTGAGGGGTGTATTTATAGGCATTTTGAGGTTTGGGAAACTTTGCCCCTCCTGGTAGGAGTGTATATCCCATACGTCACTAGCTCATGGACTCTTGCCAATTACATGAAAGAAATCTAGTGCATAATAAGTCCCTCAAACTATCTACACTGCTCTTACATTGCTCTTATTTCTCACTAGGTTTTACCTGTCACACACATTCAACAAGCTCTCCCTGTTGCAATTCTTTTACGTTCTTGCTCCCCAGTGTATTCTCTGCTCATCATCACTCATGCAATTTATTTTGCTTCTGTGTAACTGCCAACAACTGCTATTCCATGTAATACATTTCTCTCATATAACACTAGCTGCTTGCAAACTGTAAGGTCAGCCTCTTGCAGATATCTATGAATACCATGGGAATATGCAAGGCCCAAATGTCTGTTGCCCAGTGTAACCTAAAGAAGCATTGCTAGTAGATTGTATGTTGCCCCTTTAAATATTACTATCTAAGCCTTATGTAAGCTCTGTAAAAACAAATGCCTAGCATCTCAGCAAAACACTAGGATCACTGCCACACAGCTAGTTGGTGTACACACATACTGCTTTGTTACTGCCTTCACATGCACACACCCCACACTTAATATAAACATTCCCTTTATTACTCACTGGTTTGAATGGTTGGTATCTGGAACCTTCAGGCATGGTGAGCACTTTCAACTGAGCTGGCATTACACGTGCTGGGTTCTCCAGTAGCTGGAAATTTGGTTCTGGCTCTTTCTTTTTCTCTTCTTTTTTCTCTGTCTCATCCTGTGAATAAAGATAAATAATAAGTTAAAACTTCAAAATATGATCAGCGCTACAAACATTCAACACAATTTACAGAATAAGTAAAGAAATATAAGGGATCATAAAACCTGGATGGAATACATCTAACCAGATGAAATGCAGAAATCATGGAACTAGGATCTAAACACTAATTTATCTACATAGGATGAGGTACAGGGACCCCTATAAAAGAGCTTTGAAGAATAGAAAGGAAAACCAATATAAATTTAATTCTGTATTAACTAAAAGGGCTCTTATATACAAAACTAGGCTACTTGTCACAATCTCAGATTAAACAGCATCTGCTCTAAGGTAAACTGGAGCACGTACATTCCCTTAGGATGAAAACAAAAAGAAAGCCTAGTAGTATAAGAAGGAAATCTATAAAAATCTGTTTAATTACAGCTCCAATGCATCAGTAAATACAGCCTTACAGACTACACAGCATTGACTCTAGTTATGGATTTTAGCTCTAATATAATCTATAGGGGTAACTGGTATACCAGGAAACAATGCTTCTTGAAACACAATTGAATAGTGAACAACAATTTTTTTCTCTCAAAAGGGCAATATAGAAAAACAAAATCTATTCAACTGGCAAAAGAAATGACAAAAAAGTAGTGCATGCTTATTTGCAAACACACAAATGCTGGGAAAACCAATAATAGTGCCTAAATTCTTGCACGTTGTGATAACTATATAAATAGGAACTGCAGTGTAACAATACATACAACGTATTTATAAAGCGAAAATGCAGACATGGCTGACATAAAAGCAAGGAATACGCTTTATTTACCTATAAACCAAATAGCGCGGAATATAAAGGGTAATGCAGGAATACATTTCAACAACATTTTTTGCAAGCCACCATGAGCAAGTGTGCCATGGTTTGTTCACTATATAGTAATATATATGTATGAGTGTGTTTGTGTATTTAAATACATATATTTATCGTTGGCTATGATTTTACTGTGGTTTGTCTGAAGAAGGGGTCACCTATGCCATGAAACGTCACTAAATAAAACAATGTGTGTAATTATGAAGACTGGTGAGTGTTACTCCATTCAGCTGGAACAGGAAGAAAAGTAAATTTATGCTTACCTGATAAATTAAATTAATTTCTTCTATGGTACGACGAGTCCACGGATTCATCCTTTACTTGTGGGATATTATCCTCCTGCTAACAGGAAGTGGAAAAGAGCACCACAGCAGAGCTGTCTATATAGCTCCTCCCTTAGCTCCACCCCCCAGTCACTCAAACGAAGGTACAGGAAGAAAAAGGAGAAACTAAAAGGTGCAGAGGTGACTGAAGTTTAAAATAAAAAAATAAAATCGGTCTTAAAATGACAGGGCGGGCCGTGGACTCGTCGTACCATAGAAGAAATTAATTTATCAGGTAAGCATAAATTTACTTTTCTTCTATAAGGTACGACGAGTCCACGGATTCATCCTTTACTTGTGGGATACAATACCAAAGCTATAGGACACGGATGAACGGGAGGGACAAGACAGATGCCTAAACAGAAGGCACCACTGCTTGAAGAACTTTTCTCCCAAAAATAGTCATTCGAAGAAGCAAAAGTATCAAATTTGTAAAATTTGGAAAAGGTATGAAGTGAAGACTAAGTCGCAGCCTTACAAATCTGTTCAACAGAAGCATCATTTTTAAAAGCCCAAATGGATGATGCTTTTCAGCCAAAAAGAAAGAGGTAGCCATAGCTTTTTGACCTCTACGCTTTCCAGAATAGACAACAAACAGAGAAGATGTTTGACGTAAATCTTTGGTCGCTTGCAAGTAAAACTTCAAAGCACGAACCACGTCCAAGTTGTGCAACAGACGCTCCTTCTTAGAGGAAGGATTAGGACACAGGGAAGGAACAACAAGTTCCTTATTAATATTCTTATTAGTAACAACCTTAGGAAGAAATCCAGGTTTGGTGCGCAAAATCACCTTATCAGAATGAAAAACAAGATAAGGCGAGTCGCATTGCAATGCAGATAGTTCAGAAACTCTTCGAGCCGAAGAGATAGCAGCTAAAAACAGAACTTTCTAAGATAGAAGCTTAATATCTATGGAATGCATAGGTTCAAACGGAACCCCTTGAAGAACTTTAAGAACTAAACTCAAACTCCATGGCGGAGCAACAGGTTTAAACACAGGCTTGATTCTAACTAAAGCCTGACAAAACGACTGAACGTCTGGAACATCTGCCAGACGCATGTGCAGTAAAATTGACAAAGCAGATATCTGTCCCTTTAGGGAACTAGCTGATAACCCCTTCTCCAATCCTTCTTGGAGAAAGGACAAAATCCTAGAAATCCTGATCTTACTCCATGAGTAGCCTTTGGATTCACACTAGGGCTGTCAAAAATAATCGTTTTGACGATGCATCGCGATGCGGCATGAAACGATTCTGCATCGATGCAGTGAGGCGCGAGAATTGATTCACGTTACCCACGTGACCCAGCCTCCAGGACAAGTAACAGAAAGTGCGCGGTACAGCGTTTTGACGTCACGTTACCCAATAAAGCAACATGGGCGCTCCATGGGCGGTCTCTGGAAGTGCCGAAGTTATGCAGTAGGAGCAAAGCAGGACTCACTGTTGCCTGAGATTGATGATGGTGATGACGATTCCGACTTCGAGTATACACGGCGGTATACAGTTACACGGCGGGCTCATTTTTATTTTGTGGGAGACAGAGGAGGAGACCTATGGTGAGAAACTAATAACTTATAGTTTAGTTACCAAAACTTCGTACATTTTGCCAATGCCATTGCCTACTTGCCTAGTACTTACTGAAAGACCACAATAACAGAATTTATGTTTACCTGATAAATTACTTTCTCCAACGGTGTGTCCGGTCCACGGCGTCATCCTTACTTGTGGGATATTCTCTTCCCCAACAGGAAATGGCAAAGAGCCCAGCAAAGCTGGTCACATGATCCCTCCTAGGCTCCGCCTTCCCCAGTCATTCGACCGACGTAAAGGAGGAATATTTGCATAGGAGAAATCATATGATACCGTGGTGACTGTAGTTAAAGAAAATAAATTATCAGACCTGATTAAAAAAACAGGGCGGGCCGTGGACCGGACACACCGTTGGAGAAAGTAATTTATCAGGTAAACATAAATTCTGTTTTCTCCAACATAGGTGTGTCCGGTCCACGGCGTCATCCTTACTTGTGGGAACCAATACCAAAGCTTTAGGACACGGATGAAGGGAGGGAGCAAATCAGGTCACCTAAATGGAAGGCACCACCTTTCTCCCAAAAATAGCCTCAGAAGAAGCAAAAGTATCAAACTTGTAAAATTTGGTAAAAGTGTGCAGTGAAGACCAAGTCGCTGCCTTACATATCTGATCAACAGAAGCCTCGTTCTTGAAGGCCCATGTGGAAGCCACAGCCCTAGTGGAATGAGCTGTGATTCTTTCAGGAGGCTGCCGTCCGGCAGTCTCATAAGCTAATCTGATGATGCTTTTAATCCAAAAAGAGAGAGAGGTAGAAGTTGCTTTTTGACCTCTCCTTTTACCAGAATAAACAACAAACAAGGAAGATGTTTGTCTAAAATCCTTTGTAGCATCTAAATAGAATTTTAGAGCGCGAACAACATCCAAATTGTGCAACAAACGTTCCTTCTTTGAAACTGGATTCGGACACAAAGAAGGCACGACTATCTCCTGGTTAATGTTTTTGTTAGAAACAACTTTCGGAAGAAAACCAGGTTTAGTACGTAAAACCACCTTATCTGCATGGAACACCAGATAAGGAGGAGAACACTGCAGAGCAGATAATTCTGAAACTCTTCTAGCAGAAGAAATTGCAACCAAAAACAAAACTTTCCAAGATAATAACTTAATATCAACGGAATGTAAGGGTTCAAACGGAACCCCCTGAAGAACTGAAAGAACTAAGTTGAAACTCCAAGGAGGAGTCAAAGGTTTGTAAACAGGCTTGATTCTAACCAGAGCCTGAACAAAGGCTTGAACATCTGGCACAGCTGCCAGCTTTTTGTGAAGTAACACAGACAAGGCAGAAATCTGTCCCTTCAAGGAACTTGCAGATAATCCTTTCTCCAATCCTTCTTGAAGAAAGGATAGAATCTTAGGAATTTTTACCTTGTCCCAAGGGAATCCTTTAGATTCACACCAACAGATATATTTTTTCCATATTTTGTGGTAAATTTTTCTAGTTACAGGCTTTCTGGCCTGAACAAGAGTATCAATAACAGAATCTGAGAACCCTCGTTTTGATAAGATCAAGCGTTCAATCTCCAAGCAGTCAGCTGGAGTGAGACCAGATTCGGATGTTCGAACGGACCTTGAACAAGAAGGTCTCGTCTCAAAGGTAGCTTCCATGGTGGAGCCGATGACATATTCACCAGATCTGCATACCAAGTCCTGCGTGGCCACGCAGGAGCTATCAAGATCACCGACGCCCTCTCCTGATTGATCCTGGCTACCAGCCTGGGGATGAGAGGAAACGGCGGGAATACATAAGCTAGTTTGAAGGTCCAAGGTGCTACTAGTGCATCTACTAGAGTCGCCTTGGGATCCCTGGATCTGGACCCGTAGCAAGGAACCTTGAAGTTCTGACGAGAGGCCATCAGATCCATGTCTGGAATGCCCCACAGTTGAGTAATTTGGGCAAAGATTTCCGGATGGAGTTCCCACTCCCCCGGATGTAATGTCTGACGACTCAGAAAATCCGCTTCCCAATTTTCCACTCCTGGGATGTGGATTGCAGACAGGTGGCAGGAGTGAGTCTCCGCCCATTGAATGATTTTGGTCACTTCTTCCATCGCCAGGGAACTCCTTGTTCCCCCCTGATGGTTGATGTACGCAACAGTCGTCATGTTGTCTGATTGAAACCGTATGAACTTGGCCTTTGCTAGCTGAGGCCAAGCCTTGAGAGCATTGAATATCGCTCTCAGTTCCAGAATATTTATCGGTAGAAGAGATTCTTCCCGAGACCAAAGACCCTGAGCTTTCAGGGGTCCCCAGACCGCGCCCCAGCCCATCAGACTGGCGTCGGTCGTGACAATGACCCACTCTGGTCTGCGGAAGGTCATCCCTTGTGACAGGTTGTCCAGGGACAGCCACTAACGGAGTGAGTCTCTTGTCCTCTGATTTACTTGTATCGTCGGAGACAAGTCTGTATAGTCCCCATTCCACTGACTGAGCATGCACAGTTGTAATGGTCTTAGATGAATGCGCGCAAAAGGAACTATGTCCATTGCTGCTACCATCAAACCTATTACTTCCATGCACTGCGCTATGGAAGGAAGAGGAACGGAATGAAGTGTTTGACAAGAGTTTAGAAGTTTTGTTTTCCTGGCCTCTGTCAGAAAAATCCTCATTTCTAAGGAGTCTATTATTGTTCCCAAGAAGGGAACCCTTGTTGACGGAGATAGAGAACTCTTTTCTACGTTCACTTTCCATCCGTGAGATCTGAGAAAGGCCAGGACTATGTCCGTGTGAGCCTTTGCTTGAGGAAGGGACGACGCTTGAATCAGAATGTCGTCCAAGTAAGGTACTACTGCAATGCCCCTTGGTCTTAGTACCGCTAGAAGGGACCCTAGTACCTTTGTGAAAATCCTTGGAGCAGTGGCTAATCCGAAAGGAAGTGCCACGAACTGGTAATGCTTGCCCAGGAATGCGAACCTTAGGAACCGATGATGTTCCTTGTGGATAGGAATATGTAGATACGCATCCTTTAAATCCACCGTGGTCATGAATTGACCTTCCTGGATGGAAGGAAGAATTGTTCGAATGGTTTCCATTTTGAACGATGGAACCTTGAGAAACTTGTTTAGGATCTTGAGATCTAAGATCGGTCTGAACGTTCCCTCTCTTTTGGGAACTACGAACAGATTGGAGTAGAACCCCATCCCTTGTCCTCCTAATGGAACAGGATGAATCACTCCCATTTTTAACAGGTCTTCTACACAATGTAAGAATGCCTGTCTCTTTATGTGGACTGAAGACAATTGAGACCTGTGGAACCTCCCCCTTGGGGGAAGCCCCTTGAATTCCAGAAGATAACCTTGGGAGACTATTTCTAGTGCCCAAGGATCCAGAACATCTCTTGCCCAAGCCTGAGCGAAGAGAGAGAGTCTGCCCCCCACCAGATCCGGTCCCGGATCGGGGGCCAACATTTCATGCTGTCTTGGTAGCAGTGGCAGGTTTCTTGGCCTGCTTTCCCTTGTTCCAGCCTTGCATTGGTCTCCAGGCTGGCTTGGCTTGAGAAGTATTACCCTCTTGCTTAGAGGACGTAGCACTTGGGGCTGGTCCGTTTCTACGAAAGGGACGAAAATTAGGTTTATTTTTGGCCTTGAAAGACCTATCCTGAGGAAGGGCGTGGCCCTTACCCCCAGTGATATCAGAAATAATCTCTTTCAAGTCAGGGCCAAACAGCGTTTTCCCCTTGAAAGGAATGTTAAGCAATTTGTTCTTGGAAGACGCATCCGCTGACCAAGATTTCAACCAAAGCGCTCTGCGCGCCACAATAGCAAACCCAGAATTTTTCGCCGCTAACCTAGCCAATTGCAAGGTGGCGTCTAGGGTGAAAGAATTAGCCAATTTGAGAGCACGGATTCTGTCCATAATCTCCTCATAAGGAGGAGAATCACTATCGATCGCCTTTTCTAGCTCATCGAACCAGAAACACGCAGCTGTAGTGACAGGGACAATGCATGAAATTGGTTGTAGAAGGTAACCTTGCTGAACAAACATCTTTTTAAGCAAACCTAATTTTTTATCCATAGGATCTTTGAAAGCACAACTATCTTCTATGGGTATAGTGGTGCGTTTGTTTAAAGTAGAAACCGCCCCCTCGACCTTAGGGACTGTCTGCCATAAGTCCTTTCTGGGGTCGACCATAGGAAACAATTTTTTAAATATGGGGGGAGGGACGAAAGGTATACCGGGCCTTTCCCATTCTTTATTTACAATGTCCGCCACCCGCTTGGGTATAGGAAAAGCTTCTGGGGGCCCCGGGACCTCTAGGAACTTGTCCATTTTACATAGTTTCTCTGGGATGATCAAATTCTCACAATCATCCAGAGTGGATAACACCTCCTTAAGCAGAGCGTGGAGATGTTCCAACTTAAATTTAAATGAAATCACATCGGGTTCAGCTTGTTGAGAAATTTTCCCTGAATCTGAAATTTCTCCCTCAGACAAAACCTCCCTGGACCCCTCAGACTGGCGTAGGGGCATTTCAGAACCATTATCATCAGCGTCCTCATGCTCTTCAGTATCTAAAACAGAGCAGTCGCGCTTACGCTGATAAGTGGGCATTTTGGCTAAAATGTTTTTGATAGAATTATCCATTACAGCCGTTAATTGTTGCATAGTAAGGAGTATTGGCGCGCTAGATGTACTAGGGGCCTCCTGAGTGGGCAAGACTGGTGTAGACGAAGGAGGGGATGATGCAGTACCATGCTTACTCCCCTCACTTGAGGAATCATCTTGGGCATCATTTTCACAAAAATCACATCTATTTAAATGAGAAGGAACCTTGGCTTCCCCACATTCAGAACACAGTCTATCTGGTAGTTCAGACATGTTAAACAGGCATAAACTTGATAACAAAGTACAAAAAACGTTTTAAAATAAAACCGTTACTGTCACTTTAAATTTTAAACTGAACACACTTTATTACTGCAATTGCGAAAAAGTATGAAGGAATTGTTCAAAATTCACCAAAATTTCACCACAGTGTCTTAAAGCCTTAAAAGTATTGCACACCAAATTTGGAAGCTTTAACCCTTAAAATAACGGAACCGGAGCCGTTTTTATCTTTAACCCCTTTACAGTCCCTGGTATCTGCTTTGCTGAGACCCAACCAAGCCCAAAGGGGAATACGATACCAAATGACGCCTTCAGAAAGTCTTTTCTATGTATCAGAGCTCCTCACACATGCGACTGCATGTCATGCTTCTCAAAAACAAGTGCGCAATACCGGCGCGAAAATGAGGCTCTGCCTATGATTAGGGAAAGCCCCTAGAGAATAAGGTGTCCAAAACAGTGCCTGCCGATATTATTTTACAAAATACCCAGATTAAAATGATTCCTCAAGGCTAAATATGTTTATATATGAATCGATTTAGCCCAGAAAATGTCTACAGTCTTAACAAGCCCTTGTGAAGCCCTTATTTACTTGTAATAAAAATGGCTTACCGGATCCCATAGGGAAAATGACAGCTTCCAGCATTACATCGTCTTGTTAGAATGTGTCATACCTCAAGCAGCAAAAGTCTGCTCACTGTTCCCCCAACTGAAGTTAATTCCTCTCAACAGTCCTGTGTGGAACAGCCATCGATTTTAGTAACGGTTGCTAAAATCATTTTCCTCTTACAAACAGAAATCTTCATCTCTTTTCTGTTTCAGAGTAAATAGTACATACCAGCACTATTTTAAAATAACAAACTCTTGATTGAATAATAAAAACTACAGTTAAACACTAAAAAACTCTAAGCCATCTCCGTGGAGATGTTGCCTGTACAACGGCAAAGAGAATGACTGGGGAAGGCGGAGCCTAGGAGGGATCATGTGACCAGCTTTGCTGGGCTCTTTGCCATTTCCTGTTGGGGAAGAGAATATCCCACAAGTAAGGATGACGCCGTGGACCGGACACACCTATGTTGGAGAAAAGGGGTACAATTAAATTATTATCAATATTACTTAACGTTATGTACTTACTACTGACTGAGGCTCAGGCTGCTGCATAATTGAATTGCATATTCACACTAAAAATGGTCTATTTTAAATAGACCCTTTAAGAAAGATATCATATGTTTTGTTTATGATCCCAAATGCCATCCCACTCCCAGGCAGATCTGTAGGGGTTAACCTAATATAACCAACCAGTTAACAATAACAATGTGTGTGACTGTACTGTCTAACTGTCTTTATGAGTGTGTGAGTGTGACTGTGAGTGCCAGTTTGAATGTTGTTTGTATTTATCTATGAGTGTGTGTGACTGTGAGACTGAGTGCCTTAACTGCCTTTGAATGTTTTTGTTTGTATGACATGTGTGTCTGTCTATGAGTGTGACTGTGGCTGACTGGCTGTGGTGCCTTTGAATGTTTTTGTTTGTGTCTGTCTAGTGTCTGTCTAGTGTCTAACTGTCTATGAGTGTGCAGAGAGTGAGACCACTGAAGCCAAACCACTATTATTAGGGGAAGGAAAAGCCTTGAGTAAACCTTGAGTAAATCTTTATTGGATCACAAATATACTGTACAGACAGTACACAGCACACACACAGTCACACACAACAGCACAATACAAAAATAAAGCACACACACCTCAGGTGAGTGGCGTCACGTGCCACCCTTTCTTCACCATGATTTACTCCTTGATATCTGTGGGCTTTTTTATGTATTGTTTGTTTGTGTGTGACTGTGACTGTGTGTACTGTTCAGTGACAGACTCAGTCACTGTTCAGTTGTGTGTAGTACTGCTTTAACAGTAACTAATACCAAACTAATTATATTTGTGATCCCATAAAGATAATATAATCATCAAGAAGAAACTGTAGTTATAGTAGTTCAGTTCAATGCTACTTGTTTTAAATATCTCTAGACTACTGTAACTGTGTAAACTAATTGTATATGTCACATGTGTGTGTTGTGTGCACACTCTATGCTGTGTGTTGTCTTCCAGATTCATGTGATGTTTGTTTGCCACAAATTGACAGTCATGAAGGCACAGTGGAGTGCACCTGTAATTTTGTACCGTATATAAGGGATTTACGTTTTGTTTTCTGAGGAGGATAATTTTCACACAAATAAGAAATAAGGTATTATGGTGGTAACTTAAGCTTAACCTATTTTAATTTAATGTCTATTATTATATTATTACTAAGTAAGTAAAGACATTAAATTAAAACCAACATAGATAGGTTAGACATTTATTTGTTGTTCATGTTTCTTTACAACTGTATAGTGTACTATATATATAAAATATACATTTAAATATTTTCTTTTATTGAAGAAGTACACTGCGAGCACTGCACTAGTTTTTACACTACTCTGTAACTACAGTTTGATGCCATAATATTGTTTCCAAACCAATACAACAATTGCCATTTAGTATTTACTGTTCTATAAACTGTTGTTGTCTGCTGTGTTCAGACTTTGCCACAGGAAAAGTGTCCTTTTTTGAGCTAATAAAATAAAAAGAGTTTATTTCAATATTTTGACTGCTTGAATTTTTTTTCTGAAAAATTAAAAAAATGGGCAGAAAAAGTGCAGTAATCGTGATGCATCGCGATGCATCGTAGAATCGAATCGTTACGATGATAATCGTAATCAAATCATGAGACAAGTGAAGATGCGCAGCTCTAATTCACACCTATAAAGATATTTACGCCATATCTTATGATAAATCTTCCTAGTGACAGGCTTTCGAGCCTGAATCAAGGTATCTATGACCGACTCAGAGAATCCCCGCTTGGATAAAATCAAGTGTTCAATCTCCAGGCAGTCAGCCACAGAGAAACTAGATTTGGATGCTGGAACGGACCTTGAATGAGAAGGTCCCGTCTCAGAGGTAGTGTCCATGGTGGTAGAGATGACATGTCCACCAGGTCTGCATACCAAGTCCTGCATGGCCACGCAAGTGCTATCAAAATCACTGAAGCTCTCTCCTGTTTGATTCTGGCAATCAGACGAGGGAGGAGAGGAAATGGTGGAAACACATAAGCCAGGTTGAACGACCAAGGTACTGCTAGAGCATCTATCAGTACTGCTTGAGGTTCCCTTGATCTGGACCCGTAACAAGGAAATTTGGCGTTCTGACCAGACGCCATCAGATCCAATTCTGGTGTGCCCCATTGATGAATCAATTGTGCAAACACCTACGGATGGAGATCCCACTCCCCCGGATGAAAAGTCTGACGACTTAGAAAATCCGCTTCCCAGTTCTCCACTCCTGGGATATAGATTGCTGATAGATGGCAAGAGTGAGTCTCTGCCCATCAAATTATTTTGGTAACCTCTATCATCGCTAGAGAACTCTTTGTTCCCCCTGATGATTGATATATGCTACAGTCGTGATATTGTCCGACTGGAATCTTATGCATCTGGCCGAAGCCAGCTGAGGCCACACCTGAAGCGCGTTGAATATCGCTCTCAGTTCTAGAATATTTATCGGGAGGAGAGCCTCCTCCTGAGTCCACACTCCCTGTGCTTTCAGGGAATTCCAGACTGCACCCCAGCCCAATAGGCTGGCGTCCGTCGTCACTATGACCCATGCTGGCCTGCGGAAACACATTCCCTGGGACAGATGATCCTGTGACAACCACCACAGAAGAGAGGCTCTGGTCTCTTGATCCAGATGTATGCCCATTCCACTGTTTGAGCATGCATAGTTGCAGTGGTCTGAGATGCAAGCGAGCAAACGGAACTATGTCCATTGCCGCTATCATTAGTCCGATTACCTCCATACACTGAGCCACTGACGGCCGAGGAATGGAATGAAGAGCTCGGCAGGTGCTTAAAATCTTTGATTTCTTTGTGGATAGGGATGTGCAGATACGCATCCTTTAAATCCACGGTGGTCATATATTGACCCTCCTGGATCATTAGTAAAATAGTCCGAATGGTCTCCATCTTGAAGGATGGGACTCTGAGGAATTTGTTTAGGATCTTGAGATCTAAAATTGGTCTGAAGGTTCCCTCTTTTTTGGGAACCACAAACAGATTGGAACTGGGCAGAGATTACTCCCATGGTATATAGGTCTTCTACACAGCGTAAGAACGCCTCTCTTTTTGTCTGGTTTACAGAAAATCGAGAAAGATGGAATCTCCCCCTTGGAGGGGGATCTTTGAAGTCTAGAAGATACCCCTGGGTCACAATTTCTAAGGCCCAGGAGTCCTGAACGTCTCTTGCCCAAGCCTGAGCAAAGAGAGAAAGTCTGCCCCCTACTAGATCCGGTCCCGGATCAGGGGCTGCCCCTTCATGCTGTCTTGGTGGCAGCAGCGGGCTTCTTGGCCTGTTTACCTTTGTTCCAAGTCTGGTTAGGTCTCCAGACTGACTTGGATTGAGCAAAATTCCCCTCCTGTTTTGCAGCAGGGGAGGAGGAAGAGGGACCACCTTTGAAGTTTCGAAAGGAACGAAAATTATTTTGTTTGGTCCTCATCTTATTTGTCTTATCCTGAGGAAGGGCATGGCCTTTTCCTCCAGTGATGTCTGAAATGATCTCTTTCAGTTCAGCCCGAATAGGGTCTTACCCTTGAAAGGGATGGCTAAAACCTTAGATTTTGATGACACGTCAGCAGACCAGGACTTAAGCCATAATGCTCTACGCGCTAAAATGGCAAAACTTGAATTCTTTGCCGCTAATTTAGCCAGTTGAAAAGCGGCATCTGTAATGAAAGAATGAGCTAGCTTGAGAGCCTTAATTCTATCCAGAATATCATCTAATGGGGTCTCAACCTGAAGAGCCTCCTCTAGAGCCTCGAACCAAGAAACAGCTGCAGTAGTTACAGGAACAATGCATGCTATAGGTTGCAGAAGAAAACCCTGATGAATAAATATTTTCTTTAGGAGACCCTCTAATTTTTTATCCATAGGATCTTTGAAAGAACAACTGTCCTCAATAGGTATAGTTGTACGCTTAGCCAGGGTAGAAATAGCTCCCTCCACCTTAGGGACCGTCTGCCACGAAACCCGCATGGTGTCTGATATGGTTAACATTTTCTTAAAAGTAGGAGGGGGAGAAAAGGGAATAACTGGTCTATCCCACTCCTTATCAACAATGTCCGAAATCCTCTTAGGGACCGGAAAAACATTAGTGTAAGCAGGAACCTCTAGATATCTGTCCATTTTACACAATTTCTCTGGAACTACAATAGGGTCACAATCATCCAGAGTCGCTAAAACCTCCCTGAGCAACAAGTGGAGGTGTTCTAGTTTAAATTTAAAAGCCGTCATATCTGAGTCTGTCTGAGGGAACATTTTTCCTGAATCAGAAATCTCTCCCTCAGACAGCAAATCCCTAACCCCCAACTCTGAACATTGTGAGGGTACATCGGATATGGCTAATAAAGCGTCAGAGGGCTCAGCATTTACTCTCACACTAGACCTACTGCGCTTCCCCTGCAACCCAGGCAGCTTAGATAAAAACTCTGTGAGGGTAGTATTCATAACTGCGGCCATATCTTGCAGGGTGAAAGAATTAGACGCACTAGAAGTCCTTGGTGTCGCTTGTGCGGGCGTTAATGGTTGTGCCACTTCGGGAGAATTAGATGGCATAACCCGATTCCCTTCTGACTGAGAATCATCCTGCGACATACTTTTAGTAGCTAAAATATGTTCTTTGCAATTTATTGCCCTTTCAGTGAATGAGGGACACATTTTAAGTGGGGGTTCCACAATGGCTTCCAAACACATTGAACATTGGCTTTCCTCAATGTCAGACATGTTGAACAGGCTAGTAATGACCACAAACAAGCTTGGAAACACTTTATTTAGTGAAAAAATAACAATCTTAAAAAACGGTACTGCGCCTTTAAGAGAAAAAAACATAATTTATGCTTACCTGATAAATTTATTTCTCTTGTAGTGTATTCAGTCCACGGGTCATCCATTACTTATGAGATATATTCCCTTCCCAACAGGAAGTTGCAAGAGGATCACCCAAAGCAGAGCTGCTATATAGCTCTCCCCTCACATGTAATATCCAGTCATTCGACCGAAACAAGACAAGAAAGGAGAAACCATAGGGTGCAGTGGTGACTGGAGTTTTAATTAAAATTTAGATCTGCCTTAAAAAAGACAGGGCGGGCCGTGGACTGAATACACTACAAGAGAAATAAATTTATCAGGTAAGCATAAATTATGTTTTCTCTTGTTAAGTGTATTCAGTCCACGGGTCATCCATTACTTATGGGATACCAATACCAAAGCTAAAGTACACGGATGATGGGAGGGACAAGGCAGGAACTTAAACGGAAGGAACCACTGCCTGTAGAACCTTTCTCCCAAAAACAGCCTCCGAAGAAGTAAAAGTGTCAAATTTGTAAAATTTTGAAAAGGTGTGAAGCGAAGACCAAGTCGCAGCCTTGCAAATCTGTTCAACAGAGGCCTCATTCTTAAAGGCCCAGGTGGAAGCCACAGCTCTAGTGGAATGAGCTGTAATTCTTTCAGGGAGCTGCTGTCGGGCAGTCTCATAGGCTAAACGTATTATGCTACGAAGCCAAAAGGAGAGAGAGGTTGCCGAAGCTTTTTGACCTCTCCTCTGTCCAGAGTAAACGACAATCAGGGAAGAAGTTTGACGAAAATCTTTAGTTGCCTGTAAATAGAACTTCAGGGCACGGACTACGTCCAGATTATGCAAAAGTCGTTCCTTCTTTGAAGAAGGATTAGGACATAATGATGGAACAACAATCTCCTGATTGATATTCCTGTTAGAAACTACCTTAGGCAAAAACCCAGGTTTAGTACGCAGAACTACCTTGTCTGAATGGAAAATCAGATAAGGAGAATCACAATGTAAGGCAGATAACTCAGAGACTCTTCGAGCCGAGGAAATAGCCATCAAAAACAGAACTTTCCAAGATAAAAGCTTAATATCAATGGAATGAAGGGGTTCAAACGGAACACCTTGAAGAACTTTAAGAACCAAGTTTAAGCTCCACGGCGGAGCAACAGTTTTAAACACAGGCTTAATCCTAGCCAAAGCCTGACAAAAAGCCTGGATGTCTGGAACTTCCGCCAGACGTTTGTGTAAAAGAATAGACAGAGCAGAAATCTGTCCCTTTAACGAACTAGCAGATAAGCCCTTTTCTAAACCCTCTTGTAGAAAGGACAATATCCTAGGAATCCTAACCTTACTCCATGAGTAACTCTTGGATTCGCACCAATATAAATATTTACGCCATATCTTATGGTAAATGTTTCTGGTAACAGGCTTCCGTGCCTGTATTAAGGTATCAATAACTGACTCCGAGAAGCCACGCTTTGATAGGATCAAGCGTTCAATCTCCATGCAGTAAGCCTCAGAGAATTTAGATTTGGATGGTTGAAAGGACCCTGTATAAGAAGGTCCTGCCTCAGAGGCAGAGACCATGGTGGACAGGACGACATGTCCACTAGGTCTGCATACCAGGTCCTGCGTGGCCACGCAGGCGCTATCAGAATCACCGATGCTCTCTCCTGTTTGATCTTGGCAATCAGTCGAGGCAGCAGCGGAAACGGTGGAAACACATAAGCCATGTTGAAAACCCAAGGGGCTGCTAGAGCATCCATCAGCGCCGCTCCCGGGTCCCTGGACCTGGATCCGTAACGAGGAAGCTTGGCGTTCTGGCGAGACGCCATGAGATCCAGTTCTGGTTTGCCCCAACGATGAACCAGCTGAACGAACACCTCCGGATGAAGTTCCCACTCCCCCGGATGAAAAGTCTGGCGACTTAGAAAATCCGCCTACCAGTTCTCCACGCCTGGGATGTAAATCGCTGACAGGTGGCAAGAGTGAGACTCTGCCCAGCGAATTATCCTTGAGACTTCTAACATCGCTAGGGAACTCCTGGTTCCCCCTTGATGGTTGATGTAAGCCACAGTCGTGATGTTGTCCGACTGAAATCTGATGAACCTCAGTGTTGCTAACTGAGGCCAAGCTAGAAGAGCACTGAATATTGCTCTTAACTCCAGAATATTTATTGGGAGGAGTTTCTCCTCCTGAGTCCACGATCCCTGAGCCTTCAGGGAGTTCCAGACTGCGCCCCAACCTAGAAGGCTGGCATCTGTTGTTACAATCGTCCAATCTGGCCTGCGAAAGGTCATACCCTTGGACAGATGGACCCGAGAAAGCCACCAGAGAAGAGAATCTCTGGTCTCTTGATCCAGATTTAGTAGAGGGGACAAATCTGAGTAATCCCCATTCCACTGACTTAGCATGCATAATTGCAGCGGTCTGAGATGCAGGCGCGCAAATGGCACTATGTCCATTGCCGCTACCATTAAGCCGATTACTTCCATGCACTGAGCCACTGACGGGCGTGGAACGGAACGAAGGACACGGCAAGCATTTAGAAGTTTTGATAACCTGGACTCCGTCAGGTAAATTTTCATCTCTACAGAATCTATAAGAGTCCCTAGGAAGGAGACTCTTGTGAGTGGTAATAGAGAACTCTTTTCCACGTTCACCTTCCACCCATGCGACCTCAGAAATGCCAGAACTATCTCTGTATGAGACTTGGCAATTTGAAAACGTGATGCTTGTATCAGAATGTCGTCTAGATACGGAGCCACCGCTATGCTTCGCGGTCTTAGAACCGCCAGAAGCGAGCCCAGAACCTTTGTAAAAATTCTCGGGGCCATAGCTAACCCGAAGGGAAGAGCTACAAACTGGTAATGCCTGTCTAGAAAGGCAAATCTTAGGTACCGATAATGATCTTTGTGAATCGGTATGTGAAGGTAGGCATCCTTTAAGTCCACTGTGGTCATGTACTGACTCTTGGATCATGGGTAGGATGGTTCGAATAGTTTCCATTTTGAATGATGGAACTCTGAGGAATTTGTTTAAGATCTTTAGGTCCAAGATTGGTCTAAAGGTTCCCTCTTTCTTGGGAACCACAAACAGATTTGAGTAAAATCCTTGCCCTTGTTCCGTCCGCGGAACTGGGTGGATCACCCCCATTACTAGGAGGTCTTGTACACAGCGTAGAAATGCCTCTTTCTTTATTTGGTTTGCTGATAACCTTGAAAGATGAAATCTCCCTTGTGGAGGAGAAGCTTTGAAGTCCAGAAGATATCCCTGAGATATGATCTCCAACGCCCAGGGATCCTGGACATCTCTTGCCCACGCCTGGGCGAAGAGAGAAAGTCTGCCCCCCACTAGATCCGTTTCCGGATAGGGGGCCATCCCTTCATGCCGTCTTAGGGGCAGTAGTAGGTTTTCTGGCCTGCTTGCCCTTGTTCCAGGACTGGTTAGTTTTCCAGGCCTGTCTGTAACGAGCAACAGTTCCTTCCTGTTTTGGAGCGGAGGAAGTTGATGCTGCTCCTGCCTTGAAGTTTCGAAAGGCACGAAAATTAGACTGTTTGGCCTTTGATTTGGCCCTGTCCTGAGGAAGGGTATGACCCTTACCTCCAGTAATGTCAGCGATAATTTCTTTCAAGCCGGGCCCCTATAAAGTTTGCCCCTTGAAAGGAATATTAAGCAATTTAGATTTAGAAGTCACGTCCGCTGACCAGGATTTAAGCCATAGCGCTCTGAGCGCCTGGATGGCGAATCCGGAGTTCTTAGCCGTTAGTTTAGTTAAATGTACAATGGCATCAGAAACAAATGCATTAGCTAGCTTAAATGCTTTAAGCTTGTCCATAATTTCATCCAATGGAGCTGTGTGAATGGCCTCTTCTAGAGACTCAAACCAGAATGCCGCAGCAGCAGTGACAGGCGCAATGCATGCAAGGGGCTGTAAGATAAAACCTTGTTGAACAAACATTTTCTTAAGGTAACCTTCTAATTTTTTATCCATTGGATCCGAAAAAGCACAACTATCCTCCACCGGGATAGTGGTACGCTTAGCTAAAGTAGAAACTGCTCCCTCCACCTTGGGGACCGTTTGCCATAAGTCCCGTGTAGTGGCATCTATTGGAAACATTTTCCTAAATATAGGATGTGGGGAAAAGGGCACACCGGGTCTATCCCACTCCTTGCTAATAATTTCTGTAAGCCTTTTAGGTATAGGAAAAACGTCAGTACACACCGGCACCGCATAGTATCTATCCAGCCTAGATAATTCCTCTGGAATTGCAACTGTGTTACAGTCATTCAGAGCCGCTAAAACCTCCCCTAGCAATACACGGAGGTTCTCAAGCTTAAATTTAAAATTAGAAATCTCTGAATCCGGTTTCCCTGGATCAGATCCGTCACCCACAGAATGAAGCTCTCCGTCCTCATGTTCTGCAAACTGTGACGCAGTATCTGACATGGCTCTCACAGCACCAGCGCGTTCTGTCCTTAATTCTGGCAATTTAGATAATACTTCTGTCAGGGTATTATTCATAATAGTAGCCATGTCTTGTAAAGTGATTTGTATGGGCGTCTCTGATGTACTTGGCGCCACAATATCACGCGCCTCCTGAGCGGGAGGCGAAGGTACTGACACGTGAGGAGAGTTAGTCGGCATAACTTCCCCCTCGTTGTCTGGTGATAATTCCTTTACAGATAAAGACTGACCTTTATTATTTAAAGTGAAATCAATACATTTAGTACACATATTTCTATGGGGCTCCACACTGGCCTTCAAAAATAGTGAACAAACAGATTCATCTGTGTCAGACATGTTTAAACAGACTAGCAATGAGACTAGCAAGCTTGGAAAACACTTTAAAATAAATTTACAAGCACTATATAAAACGCTACTGCGCCTTTAAGAAGCACAAAAAATTGTCACAGTTGAAATAACAATGAACCAAATCAGTTATAGCAACCAAATTTTCACAGTAAATGTATTAAGTTAGCAGAGCATTGCACCCACTTGCAAATGGATGATTAACCCCTTAATACCCAAATCGGATAATCAATAAGAAAAAAACGTTTTTTAACACAGTCAAACACACTGTCACAGGTCTGCTGTGACTGATTACCTCCCTCAAAATGACTTTTGAAGTCCCTTGAGCTCTCTAGAGACGTCCTGGGTCATGCAGGAAGAAGCAGGAAGACAGAGACTGAATTTTTACTGCGCAAAAAAGCGCTAAAATAGGCCCCTCCCACTCATTATTACAACAGTGGGAAGCCTCAGTTAACTGTTTCTATGCAGAAATATAAGTCAGCCATGTGGAAAAATTCATGCCCCAATAAATGTTATCACCAATGTACCTCACAAAAACGATTAAACATGCCAGCAAACGTTTTAAACATCCTTTTGTTTTTAAAGAGTATGTATCTCTATTGATAAGCCTGATACCAGTCCTTCTACTGCATTTAAGGCTTATTACATTACTTCAGTAGTAGCAGCATTTTCTTAGTCAAATTTCATTCCTTAGAAAATTACTTTACTGCATATACATTAATCAGCCTGATACCAGTCACTTTCACTGCATTTAAGGCTTTACTTACATTACATCGGTATCAGCAGTATTTTCTTAGTCAATTCCATTCCTTAGAAAAATATTTTACTGCACATACCTTATTTGCAGGAGACCCCGCACGCTATTCACTTTCTGAAGTTACCCCACTCCTCAGAATGTGCGAGAACAGCCAGTGGATCTTAGTTACTTCTGCTAAGATCATAGAAAACGCAGGCAGATTCTTCTTCCAAATACTGCCTGAGAAAAAAACAGCACACTCCGGTGCCATTTAAAAATAACAAACTTTTGATTGAAGAAATAATTAAGTATAAAACACCACACTCCTCTCACGACCTCCATCTATGTTGAGGGTTGCAAGAGAATGACTGGATATGACATGTGAGGGGAGGAGCTATATAGCAGCTCTGCTTTGGGTGATCCTCTTGCAACTTCCTGTTGGGAAGGGAATATATCCCATAAGTAATGGATGACCCGTGGACTGAATACACTTAACAAGAGAAAAAGCATACACGTTTTGCAAAACTGCTTTAAAATACACCAATCGTTTCAATTTTTTGATATAAGAATTAATTTATGCAGCTAAGTTTGCCCCACAAAGAAAGGAACACTTAACCCTTTACTGTGAAAAACCGGATAGTTAATAAGGCCTAAAACCGGAAAAACACCCCCTGCACCTCGCCACAGCCCTGCTGTGGCGCCTACCTGCCCTCAGGGATTGGAAAAATGGGGTTAAAGCTTCGATTTGGCCCAACACTTCCACAAGGGCTCACTGGAGTTGGAGCTTGCTGCTTGCTTTGCAAATACAACTGCGCAACTGAGGCGTGAAAATAGGCCCCGCCCATCTCACTCAATGTTTTTTCAGCCCAAATGAACCGCACCAGAGCGGTCTCAAACTAGCCATGTGGGTTCTGAAACCCAAGACAGAAGCCAAGTGTACACTCAATAAAGTCTCAAAAAACGTTATTGCCAAAAACGTTATCAGCACTCCCAGTTCAAAAAACGTTTGCCCACAAACATTCAAACTCAGTGTCAACCATTTTTTATTAGCCCCTTATGCAAGCTTAGTAATACCCCTCTCTATATCTTTTAGGATTACTGCTTACCCTTTCCCTCATGGGGATACTGTCAGCCAATTCTGAAATACCACAGTCTCTCCAGAAAAAAATGACTGAACATACCTCACTGCTTATAGCATGAAAACGTTCCTCACACTGAAGTTTCTTGTACTCCTCAGCCATTCTGTGGGAACTGCTCTGGATCTTAGTGACAAATGCTAAGATCATCAGCCTCCAGGCAGAAGTCTTCATCCATCTGCTGCCTGAGTAAATAGTACACATCGGTACCATTTAAAATAAAAAACTCTTGCTTGAAGAAAATAAAAACTAACATTTTATCACCTTTCACTTTACCCTTCCTAGTACTTAGAGTAAGCAAAGAGAATGACTGGGGGGTGGAGTTAAGGGAGGAGCTATATAGACAGCTCTGCTGTGGTGCTCTTTGCCACTTCCTGTTAGCAGGAGGATAATATCCAACAAGTAAAGGATGAATCCGTGGACTCGTCGTACCTTATAGAAGAAAAAGTGGTTTCGGAAATAGCAAAGTGCTACTTGTATTTATTGCCCTATAACTTGCAAAAAAAGCAAAGAACATGTAAAGATTGGGTATTTCTAAACTCAGGACAAAATTTAAAAAACTATTTAGCATGGGTGTTTTTTGGTGGTTGTAGATGTGTAACAGATTGAGGGGTCAAAGTTAGAAAAAGTGTGTTTTTTCCATTTTTTCCTCATATTTTATAAAAATTTTTATAGTAAATTATCAGATATGATGAAAATAATGGTATCTTTAGAAAGTCCATTTAATGGCGAGAATAAAGGTATATAATATGTGTGGGTACAGTAAATGAATAAGAGGAAAATTACAGCTAAACACAAACACCGCAAAAATAGCCTTGGCCCCAAACGGACAGAAAATGGAAAAGTGCTGTGGCAATTAAGGTCTGTACATGCTCGCTTTGTCCTGTTTTCTGGGGCGACGGGACACCTTGATGTCAGCTTAAATTTCACCTTATGGGTCATTGTCTTCTTTTGAAGTGACAATTTGGGATCTCATAGTTGGAGTTCTTCCTCTTTAACCAGCCACTAATTAGCCTTGTTGAATTTGCCCTACTAGTCATTTGGGCTCATATGATTTGTATAGTTTCTTGCTTAGATAAATCCCTATGGAGTTTAATAGGATGTTTTAATTAACGCATTTACTTGCCCTTTAGAATCATTTCACATAATTGTAGTTGCTACAAGTTAGGCCTGATAAAGAACCTCCTTATAAAAAAAAATTCCATGCTGATATAGCTCAATGTATAATGAATTTCAGGGGGCAATTCAACCTCCCTTCCGTTACTACTATATTGGTTCTGTATTAACATGAAATAAGTGATATTCTTCTTCCATACCAGAGTAATAGTATATAACGAGAACTTTTGTAGATTTGTGAATTTATGACTAGCAGACGTGCACTTGCATAGTTACAAGATAGATGTTTTCTTATAATAGTATCCATTTTATTTTTTTATTGTTTATTTAAAGCTTGCAATATATTCTAGTAGAATTTCACGTTTGGAAACATAAATTTTGCTTACCTGATTATTTAATTTCCATCGTGGGGAGGAGAGTCCACTGCTTCATTCATCACTTGTGGGAATTAAGAACCTGGCCACCAGGAGGAGGCAAAGACACCCCAGCCAAAGGCTTAAATACCTCCCCCACTTCCCTCATCCCCCAGTCATTTTGCCAAGGGAACAAGGAACAGTATGAGAAATATCAGGGCATAAACGGTGCCAGAAGAACAAAAAATAAATTTAGGTCCGCCCACCGGAGAACAGGCGGGTGCAGTGGACTCTCCTCCCTACAATGGAAATGAAATTATCAGGTAAGCATAATTTATGTTTTCCATCTAAAGGGGAGGAGAGTCCACTGCTTCATTCATCACTTGTGCGAATACCCAAGCTCTAGAGGACATTAAATGAAGAAAAATTGGAGGGTAAAAGAGGCGGACCCTATACTGAGGGCACCAAAGCCAGCAGAACCTCTCTCCCAAAAGCTGCTTCCGTTGAAGCAAAAACGTCAAATTTGTAAAACTTTGCAAAGGTATGTAAGGATGACCAGGTTGCCACCTTACAAATCTGCTCCATAGTAGCTTCATTCTTAAAGGCCCAAGAAGAGGTCACAGCTCTAGTCGAGTGAGCCGTAATCCTCTGAGGAGGCTTGTGTCCCGCTGTCTCATAAGCCAGATGGATCATACTCCTCAACCAAAAAGATAGAGAAGTTGTAGAGGCCCCCTGCGCCTTCCAGAATACACAACAAATAAGGACGACGTCTGTCTGAACTCCTTTGTGGCTTGCAGATAAAACTTCAAGGCTCGAACCATATCCAGATTATGAGGTAACCTGTCCTTCGAAGATGAAGGGTTAGGACACAAGGAAGGAACCACTATTTCCTGGTTAATATTACGACTCAACACTACCTTGGGAAGAAATCCCAAACCTGTTTGCAGAACGGCTTTGTCAGCATGAAAAACCAAGTAAGGAGGCTCAAATTGTAAGGACGCTAACACAGAGACTCTGTGTGCCGATGCAATAGCCAATAACAGGACCTTCCATGAGAGAATTTTAATGTCCAAAGCATGCATAGGCTCAAACGGAGCCCTCTGCAAGACCTTAAGCGCCAAGTTTAAACTGCAGGGAGGAGCCGGATTCCTGAAAACCAGTCTAATCCTAGACAGAGCCTGAACAAAGGACTGAATGTCAGGAAGCTCTGCAAGCTTCTTATGCAACAGTACCAATAAAGCCAAGATCTGTCCCCTTAGGGAACTGGCAGCAAAACCCTTATCCAGACCATGCTGGAGAATGGCCAAAATCCTGGATACCTTGACCTTATGCCATGGGTATCCTCGTTCCTCACACCAGGACAAGTAGGTCCTCAACACCTTGTGGTAGATGCGTCTAGTGACCGGCTTCCTGGCCTGGATGAGAGTGTCGATCACTCTCTCCAAAAAACTTCTTTTGGCTAAGACTAGGCGTTTAATCCCCACGCAGTCAGCCTCAGAGAATCGAGATTTTGATGTAGAAAAGGACCTTGAACTAGCAGATCCTTTTGACAAGGTAACTTCCACGGCGGATATGACGACATCGCCACTAGATCCGCAAATCACGTCCTCCGCGGCCATGATGGAGCAATTAGAATCGCCGAAGCTTGCTCCTGCTTGATATGGGCCAATACTCAAGGTAGAAGAGGCAACGGTGGAAATAGATTAGGTTAAAGTCCCAGGGTACCAGAAAAGTATAGACAGCTCTTTTCCTAAAGAGGAGTAGAAACCGTCAGTAATCTGTGGCGCTACCAATAGCTTAAAACCAACTATTGTATGGCTCATAAAGGATTTGATTATGTAATATACTCTCTAGTACCAAGCAATTACAGGATTAAATGGTTTAATCTTAAAATGTACATAAACAATATCAACACAGTTAAAAAACACAAATCAGCACGGTTAAAAATTGACTAGAATACAATGCATAAACAAATTCATAGATAAATTAATACGTAAGTTCATACAATACATAAAAGGCTTAGGTTAAAAAACATAAGGCAAAATTCTGGCAGGACTCAGGTGCTTGTGGGTTTAGCGAACTTGGGAAATGTGCAGGGAACACTTGTGCTCCGTAAAACAATTCGCCAATGCAACCCAGATAAAGGAAACACAGTCTCCGAGAAATAATGAACGACAAAGGGATTTCTAGAAATAAAGACAAGAAAAAACTTGTCACCAGCAAAGAATAGTTCAACAACCAAGGTGTCTAAAATTGGACACCTTGGTTGTTGGAGTCGTTCCTCTATCAGGGTGTGAGTGATAGTGAGCGTGCCTCGCTCAGGTGCTTGTCTCCTTGGGATCACCGCAGTCGGCGGTTTCAGCTGTTCCGCTGAACATCTGTGATCCAAACAGTAACTACGGATCACTGGAATGGTCAAACTTAGGAGCAACGCGTTTCGTCTTTCAGCAGCCTCTCTCAAGCTCTATCTTGCCAATGTCCGTTAGTGCTTAATATGGGGTAAAACAGATGATACTTAAAGGGCCATATATATATATGAATGCTACTAATATGTTTTTTAATAATAAGTAGTAAATACTGGCCAACTGCGGATCACTGGAATGGTCAAACTTAGGCTGCTGAAAGCCGAAACGAGTTGCTCCTAAGTTTGACCATTCCAGTGATCCATAGTTGGCTAGTATTTACTACTTATTATTAAAAACCATATTAGTAGCATTCATATATATAGCTGGCCCTTTAAGTATCATCTGTTTTACCCCATATTAAGCACTAACGGACATTGGCAAGATAGAGCTTGAGAAAGGCTGCTGAAAGCCGAAACGCGTTGCTCCTTTCTCAAGCTCTATCTTGCCAATGTCCGTTAGTGCTTAATATGGGGTAAAACAGATGATACTTAAAAGGGCCAGATCTATATATGAATGCTACTAATATGGTTTTTAATAATAAGTAGTAAATACTGGCCATGTACAGTTTACTTCGGACAAATGATACTTAATTTCATAATTCTTAAAAACACATAAATATAATAATAGCTACCCGTATATATTTTACTTCGGACAAAAGCTCACAATCTACTTGTAACCATATGATTAGAGACAAATACAAGTATTAGCCACATCTTATACTTAAAAAAATATTTTCCTAAACATGAAAAATTAGAGAAAATTGTATATAAAATGGTGTACAGTTTTTTTTTTGCAAAAAATTGTATATAAAAAAAAAATTGTATAAAAAATTGTGAAAGAATATAAAACCATCTTAATAATATTATTAGAGTTCATTTATTCATTTAGTACCTTAATATGATAAATTCTATATCTCTAAAGTCATATTATAGGAGAATTAATATTTAACTCATAAAACATTTTAATTTATTATATTACTGATTAGATTACATTTATGTTGAGCCAATTAAATTACCATGGAGAATAAGCTATTCTGTAAGGAAACAACCTAATTCTAATTCCTGATTTAGTCCCTTAGGTGTTAGGGTCTTCATTTCGAAGATCCATTTACTTTCTAATTTTAGAAGGCTATTATGTATGTCACTGCCTCTCCAGTTTTTTTGAACTTTTGCTATACCTGTATACCTTAAATATTTCTCATTATTAAAACCGAGAAAATGTTTAGGTATAGAGAGATCCTTATTTCTCTCCTGATCGTAGTGTTCGATAGACAAGATATGCTCCCTAATTCTGTCTCTTAAGGGTCTTTCTGATTCACCTATGTATTGTAGGCCACACTTACATTCTAATAGGTATACCATATTTTTATGGTATACCTTTTATATACCATATTATTTGTTGTTTTATTCTATACTTTTTTTAAAAAAAAGAAATCTAGTTTTTATCCAAAACATGACAAAGGATATGCTATATAAATATTTGAAAAATTGATTTCTCGAGATATAGAAAATATAAAAGATGACAAAATTGAAAAAGTATATAACAATCTTAGCAAAAAACAATTAAAACTCATTAGAGAGCTAGAAGAAAATGGCAATATAGTGTTGAAGCCAACGGATAAGGGAGGGGGAATAGTTGTTCTAAACTCTGAAGACTACAATATAATGTGTGAGAATATCTTAGGGGACATAAACACTTCTTGTAAGATCCCAAATAATCCTACAGTACACTTTAATACACAATTGGGAAACCTTCTAGATAAGGCTAGTGAAGAAGGAATATTAAATAAAAAATAGAGCATATATTTCTAAAAAATCCCAAAATTCCTTTACTATACTGCTTACCAAAGATTCATAAATCCCTGGTCTCCCCACCAGGGAGACCAATAATATCAGGGATTAACTCAATAACTTCAAATGTCTCTGAGTATATTGACATCTTTTTGCAGAAATATGTGAGGGAATAGCCCTCTTTTTTTTTTTAAAAGATTCCACTGAAGTTTTAAAATTATTAGAAAATATTGTTTGGGAAGAAAATTTCTGGTTTGCTACATGCGATGTTGCTTCATTGTATACCTGTATTTCCCATAAGGATGGGTTAAAAGCATCACAATTCCTTTTTAGATAAAGATGACACTCTAAAACCTCTACAGAGATCTTTCATTTTGGAATGTATAAATTTTATACTATCCCACAATTATTTTTCTTACAACAATCAATTTTACTTGCAAAAATGTGGTACTGCAATGGGGACCAGATTTGCCCCAAGTTATGTGAATCTCTTTATGGGGTTATGGGAGAGAGATTTCCTCGAAAATAGCACACTGTTCCTCTACAAGCGCTATATCGATGATATTATACTAGTTTGGAAAGGAACAAAAAATGAGTTTGAAAGTTTTCAGTCTGAAATGAACACCAAAGAAATAAATTTGAAATTCACTAGTGAACTAAATAAAGAAAAAAATAATTATATCCATCAAACGAGCTGTCATCATAAAAAGTGGAAGGAAAATATACCAAAGGGGCAATTATTACGGATTAGATTTTTTTTTAACAATAATATGGATTATGATATTCAAGCAGATATTCTGAAAGGGAAATTTGTAGCAAGAGGTTATGAATACACCTTTGGTATATTTTCCTTCAACTTTTTATGATGACAACTCGTTTGATGGATATAATTAAAGGGACAGTCTAGGCCAAAATATACTTTCATGATTCAGATAGAGCATGTAATTTTAAACAATTTTGCAATTTACTTTTATCACCAATTTTGCTTTGGTCTCTTGGTATTCTTAGTTGAAAGCTTAACCTAGGAGGTTAATATGCTAATTTCTTAGACCTTGAAGCCCACCTCTTTCAGATTGCATTTTAACAGTTTTTCACCACTAGAGGGTGTTAGTTCACATATTTCATATAGATAACACTGTGCTTGTGCACGTGAAGTAATCTGGGAGCAGGCACTGATTGGCTAGACTGCAAGTCTGTCAAAAGAACTGAAAAAAGGGGCAGTTTGCAGAGGCTTAGATACAAGATAATCACAGAGGTTCAAAGTATATTATTATAACTGTGTTGGTTATGCAAAACTGGGAAATGGGTAATAAAGGGATTATCTATCTTTTAAAACAATAAAAATTCTGGTGTAGACTGTCCCTTTAATTGCAGCTATCAAAGAGGATGTAAGGGCTCGAGATAGAAAAGATCTGATGACAAAGAGACCTATAAAAAGCAAAAATAAAGATAATGAATTATTTATCCCCTTCATCACTAAATATAGTCAAAAACAGAATTTATGTTTACCTGATAAATTACTTTCTCCAACGGTGTGTCCGGTCCACGGCGTCATCCTTACTTGTGGGATATTCTCTTCCCCAACAGGAAATGGCAAAGAGCCCAGCAAAGCTGGTCACATGATCCCTCCTAGGCTCCGCCTACCCCAGTCATTCGACCGACGTTAAGGAGGAATATTTGCATAGGAGAAACCATATGGTACCGTGGTGACTGTAGTTAAAGAAAATAAATTATCAGACCTGATTAAAAAAACCAGGGCGGGCCGTGGACCGGACACACCGTTGGAGAAAGTAATTTATCAGGTAAACATAAATTCTGTTTTCTCCAACATAGGTGTGTCCGGTCCACGGCGTCATCCTTACTTGTGGGAACCAATACCAAAGCTTTAGGACACGGATGAAGGGAGGGAGCAAATCAGGTCACCTAAATGGAAGGCACCACGGCTTGCAAAACCTTTCTCCCAAAAATAGCCTCAGAAGAAGCAAAAGTATCAAACTTGTAAAATTTGGTAAAAGTGTGCAGTGAAGACCAAGTCGCTGCCCTACATATCTGATCAACAGAAGCCTCGTTCTTGAAGGCCCATGTGGAAGCCACAGCCCTAGTGGAATGAGCCGTGATTCTTTCGGGAGGCTGCCGTCCGGCAGTCTCGTAAGCCAATCTGATGATGCTTTTAATCCAAAAAGAGAGAGAGGTAGAAGTTGCTTTTTGACCTCTCCTTTTACCGGAATAAACAACAAACAAGGAAGATGTTTGTCTAAAATCCTTTGTAGCGTCTAAATAGAACTTTAGAGCGCGAACAACATCCAAATTGTGCAACAAACGTTCCTTCTTTGAAACTGGTTTCGGACACAGAGAAGGTACGATAATCTCCTGGTTAATGTTTTTGTTAGAAACAACTTTTGGAAGAAAACCAGGTTTAGTACGTAAAACCACCTTATCTGCATGGAACACCAGATAAGGAGGAGAACACTGCAGAGCAGATAATTCTGAAACTCTTCTAGCAGAAGAAATTGCAACTAAAAACAAAACTTTCCAAGATAATATCTTAATATCAACGGAATGCAAGGGTTCAAACGGAACCCCCTGAAGAACTGAAAGAACTAAATTGAGACTCCAAGGAGGAGTCAAAGGTTTGTAAACAGGCTTAATTCTAACCAGAGCCTGAACAAAGGCTTGAACATCTGGCACAGCGGCCAGCTTTTTGTGAAGTAACACAGACAAGGCAGAAATCTGTCCCTTCAGGGAACTTGCAGATAGTCCTTTGTCCAATCCTTCTTGAAGGAAGGATAGAATCCTAGGAATCTTAACCTTGTCCCAAGGGAATCCTTTAGATTCACACCAACAGATATATTTTTTCCAAATTTTGTGGTAAATCTTTCTAGTTACAGGCTTTCTGGCCTGAACAAGAGTATCGATAACAGAATCTGAGAACCCTCGCTTCGATAAGATCAAGCGTTCAATCTCCAAGCAGTCAGCTGGAGTGAAACCAGATTCGGATGTTCGAACGGACCCTGAACAAGAAGGTCTCGTCTCAAAGGTAGCTTCCAAGGTGGAGCCGATGACATATTCACCAGATCTGCATACCAAGTCCTGCGTGGCCACGCAGGAGCTATCAAGATCACCGACGCCCTCTCCTGATTGATCCTGGCTACCAGCCTGGGGATGAGAGGAAACGGCGGGAACACATAAGCTAGTTTGAAGGTCCAAGGTGCTACTAGTGCATCCACTAGAGCCGCCTTGGGATCCCTGGATCTGGACCCGTAGCAAGGAACTTTGAAGTTCTGACGAGAGGCCATCAGATCCATGTCTGGAATGCCCCACAGCTGAGTGACTTGGGCAAAGATTTCCGGATGGAGTTCCCACTCCCCCGGATGCAATGTCTGACGACTAAGAAAATCCGCTTCCCAATTTTCCACTCCTGGGATGTGGATAGCAGACAGGTGGCAGGAGTGAGACTCCGCCCATAGAATGATTTTGGTCACTTCTTCCATCGCCAGCGAACTCCTTGTTCCCCCCTGATGGTTGATGTACGCAACAGTTGTCATGTTGTCTGATTGAAACCGTATGAACTTGGCCCTCGCTAGCTGAGGCCAAGCCTTGAGAGCATTGAATATCGCTCTCAGTTCCAGAATATTTATCGGTAACAGAGATTCTTCCCGAGACCAAAGACCCTGAGCTTTCAGGGATCCCCAGACCGCGCCCCAGCCCATCAGACTGGCGTCGGTCGTGACAATGACCCACTCTGGTCTGCGGAATGTCATCCCTCGTGACAGGTTGTCCAGGGACAGCCACCAACGGAGTGAGTCTCTGGTCCTCTGATTTACTTGTATCTTCGGAGACAAGTCTGTATAGTCCCCATTCCACTGACTGAGCATGCACAGTTGTAATGGTCTTAGATGAATGCGCGCAAAAGGAACTATGTCCATTGCCGCTACCATCAACCCGATCACTTCCATGCACTGAGCTATGGAAGGAAGAGGAACGGAATGAAGTATCCGACAAGAGTCTAGAAGCTTTGTTTTTCTGGCCTCTGTCAGAAAAATCCTCATTTCTAAGGAGTCTATTATTGTTCCCAAGAAGGGAACCCTTGTTGACGGAGATAGAGAACTCTTTTCCACGTTCACTTTCCATCCGTGAGATCTGAGAAAGGCCAGGACAATGTCCGTGTGAGCCTTTGCTTGAGGAAGGGACGACGCTTGAATTAGAATGTCGTCCAAGTAAGGTACTACAGCAATGCCCCTTGGTCTTAGCACAGCTAGAAGGGACCCTAGTACCTTTGTGAAAATCCTTGGAGCAGTGGCTAATCCGAAAGGAAGCGCCACGAACTGGTAATGTTTGTCCAGGAATGCGAACCTCAGGAACCGATGATGTTCCTTGTGGATAGGAATATGTAGATACGCATCCTTTAAATCCACCGTGGTCATGAATTGACCTTCCTGTTCACCAAATTTTCACCACAGTGTCTTAAAGCCTTAAAAGTATTGCACACCAAATTTGGAAGCTTTAACCCTTAAAATAACGGAACCGGAGCCGTTTTGAACTTTAACCCCTTTACAGTCCCTGGTATCTGCTTTGCTGAGACCCAACCAAGCCCCAAGGGGAATACGATACCAAATGACGCCTTCAGAAAGTCTTTTCTAAGTATCAGAGCTCCTCTCACATGCGACTGCATGCCATGCCTCTCAAAAACAAGTGCGCAACACCGGCGCGAAAATGAGGCTCTGCCTATGCTTTGGGAAAGCCCCTAAAGAATAAGGTGTCTAAAACAGTGCCTGCCGATATTATTATATCAAAATACCCAGATAAAATGATTCCTCAAGGCTAAATATGTGTTAATAATGAATCGATTTAGCCCAGAAAAAGTCCACAGTCTTAATAAGCCCTTTTTGAAGCCCTTATTTACGATCGTAATAAACATGGCTTACCGGATCCCATAGGGAAAATGACAGCTTCCAGCATTACATCGTCTTGTTAGAATGTGTCATACCTCAAGCAGCAAAAGTCTGCACACTGTTCCCCCAACTGAAGTTAATTGCTCTCAACAGTCCTGTGTGGAACAGCCATGGATTTTAGTGACGGTTGCTAAAATCATTTTCCTCATACAAACAGAAATCTTCATCTCTTTTCTGTTTCTGAGTAAATAGTACATACCAGCACTATTTTAAAATAACAAACTCTTGATTGAATAATAAAAACTACAGTTAAACACTAAAAAACTCTAAGCCATCTCCGTGGAGATGTTGCCTGTACAACGGCAAAGAGAATGACTGGGGTAGGCGGAGCCTAGGAGGGATCATGTGACCAGCTTTGCTGGGCTCTTTGCCATTTCCTGTTGGGGAAGAGAATATCCCACAAGTAAGGATGACGCCGTGGACCGGACACACCTATGTTGGAGAAATAGCCATATAATTGAAAAAAATATTAGGAAGCATTGGGCAATACTCAAAAGCAATGATAGAATAGGAGACTTACTACGCAAATACCAGAGTATAGTGTATATGAGATCCCAAAATCTGAAATCAATTTTGGCACCAACTGAAATAAAAAAGAAAATAAATAGAGATCAAGACCTTATGGGTAAGGCAATTAAAATGGCTTCTTCCCATGCCTTACATGTAAAGCATGTAAACATGCAGAAAAAAGGAGAGAGATAAAATCTAATGTGACAGGGAAAAAGTATAAAATAAAACAAAAATAAGATGCTGTGATAAAAATGTGGTATACCTTTTAGAATGTAGGTGTGGCCTACAATACATAGATGAATCAGAAAGACCCCCTAAGACACAGAATTAGGGAGCATATCTTGTCTATCGAACACTATGATCAGGAGAGAAATAAGGATCTCCCTATACTTAAACATTTTCTCAGTTGTAATAATGCTAATGAGAATTATTTAAGGTATACAGGTATAGAAAAAGTTAAAAAAAAAACTGGAGAGGCGCTGACATACATAATAGCCTTCTAAAATTAGAGAGTAAATGGATCTTCGAAATGAAGACCCCCAACACCTAAGGGACTAAATCAGGAATCAGTTTCCTTACAGAATAGCTTATTCCCCATGGTAATTTAATTGGCTCAACATAAATGTAATCTAATCAGTAATATAATAAATTAAAATGTTTTATGAGTTAAATATTAATTCTCCTATAATATAATGACTTTAGAGATACAGAATTTATCATATTAAGGTAATAAATGAACTCTAATAATATTATTAAGATGGTTTTATATTTCACAAAAAATAATTTTTACACAATTTTATATACAATTTTCTATAATTTTTCATGTTTAGGAAAATCATTTTTTAAGTATAAGATGTGGCTAATACTTGTATTTGTCTCTAATCATATGGTTACAAGTAGATTGTGAGCTTTTGTCCTAAGTAAAATATATACGGGTAGCTATTATCATATTTATAATAAGTATTTTTAAGAATTATGAAATTAAGTATCATTTGTCCGAAGTAAACTATACATGGCCAGTATTTACTACTAATTATTAAAAACCATATTGGTAGCATTCATATATATATATGGCCTTTTAAGTATCATCTGTTTTTCCCCCATATTAAGCACTAACGGACATTGGCAAGATAGAGCTTGAGAAAGGCTGCTGAAAGCCGAAACGCGTTGCTCCTAAGTTTGACCATTCCAGTGATCCGTAGTTACTGTTTGGATCACAGACGTTCAACGGAACAGCTGAAACCGCCGACTGTGGTGATGCCAAGGAGACAAGCACCTGAGCGAGGCATGCTCACTATCACTCACACCCTGATAGAGGAACGACTCCAAACACCCTCCGGTGTAAGTAAAATTAGACACCTTGGTTGTTGAACTATTCTTTGCTGGTGACAAGTTTTTTCTTGTCTTTATTTCAAGGAATCCCTTTGTCATTAATTATTTCTTGGAGACTGTGTTTACTTTATCTGGGTTGCATTGGCGAATTGTTTTACGGAGCACAAGTGTTTGCTACACATTTCCCAAGTTCGCTAAACCCACAAGCACCTGAGTCCTGCCAGAAGTTTACCTTATGTTTTTTAACCTAAGCCTTTTTATGTATTGTATGAACTTCCGTATTAATTTATCTATGAATTTGTTTATGCATTGTATTCTAGTCAATTTTTAACTGTGCTGATTTGTGTTTTTTAACTGTGTTGATATTGTTTATGTACATTTTAAGATTAAACCATTTAATCCTGTAATTGATTGGTACTAGAGAGTATATTTCATAATCACATCCTTTATGAGCCGTACAATAGTTGGTTTTAAGCTTTTGGTAGCGCTACAGATAATTGACGGTTTCTGCTCCTCTTTAGGAAAAGAGCTGTCTATACTTTTCTAGACTATTGTATATTTGGGTTTTGGAGAAATCCCAATTAATCTGTTGGTTTCACCAATTATATCTGCTAGCGGTTAAATTCCCTATTCGTTTTTGCTATAAAGTCCCAGGGTACAGCTAAGGCGTCTATCAGTTCCGCTTGGGGATCCCTGGATCACGACCCGTATCTGGGTAGCTTGCAATTGAGTCTGGACGCCATGAGAACTATTTCGGCGTCCCCCATCTGGTGCAGATCTCCAGATTTCATCCAGGGGAGAGACCATTCCCCTGGATAAAACGTCTGTCTGCTCAGAAAATCGTCTTCCCAGTTGTCAACACCCGGAATGTGGATCGCTGAGAGCGAACAATTGTGAGTCTCTGCCCATTCCAGAATTAGAGATAATTCCCTCTTTGCTAGGGAGCTTCTCGTCCCCCCCTGGTGGTTTATGTAAGCCACGAGGTGATGTTGTCCAATTGGAATCTGATGAATTGTGACAACCCCAGAAGGGGCCAAGCCTTCAGAGCGTTGAATATCGCTTGAAGTTCCAGAATATTTATAGGTAGACTCAATACCTCTCGAGCCCATCTGCCTTGTGCCTTTCTGGCACCCCAAACGGCTCCCCATCCTGATAGACTCTCATCTGTGATTACAATCTCTCAGGAAGGAAGTCCCCAGGGACAACTGGCCCGGTCGGGTCCACCAAGACAGTGACTCCCTCACCAGTCTGCCCAGAGATATCTGTTGGGACAAATCTGAATGATCGCCATTCCATTGTCTCAATATGCACAGCTGCAGAGGTCTGAGATGAAATCTGGCAAATGGAATGACATCTATGCTGGATACCATGAGCCTGATTACCTCCAAACACTTGGCCACAGATTTCCTGGAATATGTCTGCAGGGCTAGACAGTTGGATGCAAACTTGCAACGTCTCTGGTCTGTCAGAAATATCTTCATTGCAGAAGAATCTAGTATCGTACCTAGGAACTCTACCCTGTCGCTGGGGACCAATGAACTCTTTCCTTCGTTTATCTTCCACCCGTTGGGATCGAAGTAGGAGAGCTCTGTAGGACGGAGCCTGGACCAGGATATCGTCCAGATACGGAGCCACTGCAATCCCTCTGGCTCTCGCCACTGTGAGAAGAGCTCCCAGAACCTTTATAAAGACTCTTGGGGCCGTCACCAGAACAAAAGGAAGGGCCACAAACTGGAAGTGCTGGTCCAGGAAGACGAACCTTAGAAATTTGAAGTGATCCTTGTGGATTGGAACATGAAGGTAAGCATCCTTCAGGTCTATAGTCATCATGAATTGCCCCTCCTGAACCAGGGGCAAAATTGACCTGATCTCCATCTTGAACAATGGAACTGACAAAAACTTGTTTAGGGCCTTTAGGTTCAGAATTGGACGAAACGTGCCCTCCTTTGGGACCACGAAAAGGTTTGAATAATACCCCAGACCTCTTTCTGCTGGAGCAACTGGGATGATTACCCCAAGAGATGAGAGATCCCCCACACATCCAAGGAAGGAGTCTCTCTTTTCTGGTCTCGAAGAGATGTTTGACAGGAGGAACCTGCCTCTGGGCGGATACGATTTGAAACCTATCCTGTACCCCCTGGACGACGACCTCCAGGACCCAAGGGTCTGTAACCCCTCCCCTCCAGGACCCCGCAAAAAGATAGTCTGCCCCCTACCTGGTCCAAGGAGGGGTCGGGGGCCGCCCCTTCATGCCGACTTTGACTTGGCGGGCTTCTTGTTCTGCTTGGACTTATTCCAAGAGTTTGCTGCCTTCCAAGATCCCTTGGATTGCTCCGATTTTGCGGAAGGCTGCTGGCGCTGAAACTTGTCTGCACGAAAGGGACGAAAAGTAGTACAGTAGTAGGTTTGGTTTCTTATCCTGAGGTAAGAAGGCACCCTTGCCACCCGTGACTGTAGATATGATAGAATCCAGGCCCGGGCCAAACAAAACCTTCCCCTTGAATGGTAGGGAAAGCAAGCGAGACTTAGATGTCATGTCAGCAGACCACGATTTTAGCCACAGAGCCCTGCAAGCTAAAAAAGAAAACCCTGATGTCTTAGCATTCAGGCGAATAATCTGCATGTTAGCATCACAAAAGAACGAATGTGCTACCCTTAAGGCTTTGATTCGATCCAAAATCTCCTCAAGGGGGGACTCCACCTCGACCATTGCTGATAGTGTTTTACACCAATAGGTAGCCGCACCAGCCACTGCAGTGAAAGCCGCCGCCGGTTGGAAAAAGAACCCGGTCAGTTGGAACATCTTTCGCAACTCCATCTTTTAATCCATGGGTTCCTTAAAAGAGGAGCTATCCTCAAGCGGAATTGTCGTTCTTTTAGCGAGTGTGGAGATAGCACCATCCACCTTAGGGATGGTTCCCCTCAATTCAAGCTGCGTGTCGGAAACGGGGAAAAGCTTCTTAAAAGAAGACGAGGGAGAAAAGGGCGAACCTAGTTTCCCATTCAGGTTTAATAATGTTCGATAAAAAATGTTTTTGATAGGAACCGGGAAGGCCTGAGGCACTACCCTGCCCTCGTAAACCCTATCCAGTTAAGGGATTGAAGGTTCCTCCGGTAGTTTCGGTTCCGGAACCTCAAGCGTAGCAAGCACTTCCTTCAGCAGGAAACACAAATGCTCCATCTTAAATTTGAAATCTGGTTCCTCCCCGGACGGAGGCATAGAAGTAGCTGACTCAGAAGCGACATCCTCCGATAAGTCGGAATTGTCCTCCGCGGATAATCTGTCCAAGATATCCAGCGAAGTCGAAGACCCCTGAGACGGATATCAGTGCCGTACCTACCGCTTGCACTTAGTAGGACGAGGCATCTCATTTAAGTCTGGTGGCCAAAGGGCCCCTCCCACGGGAGGGTTAGTAGTGCCCTGGTGAACTGCTTGTGTAATCGGAGATGCTTGTAGGAAACGCAGCTCGCGGAACGGAGAACCCTCAGAGGTGGACGGCTCAGTTGTACTAAATACTTTATTCTATTAAGGAGTATTAATATTGTCATAACATGTGGAACAGAGCTGTAACGGCGGTTCCACCAGAACCTCCTCACAGTATACACAGTTAGTAGTTTTAGATAAGGAGGGAGTATGCTTCAACATATCAGAGTTCTCCATAGCTTGTGCCTTTATTACGGACTCACTTATAGATTAAATGGCACCTTGATATCCCATTGGCCGGGGCACTCACCACCTCCTATGACCCGGACTACAAGAAACAGCTTTCAACTCCTCCGAACACAGGTCGAGAAAGAGGAAGTTACAGAGGCCACACCCGATCATATGGAATGCCATGCAGAACCGCCCCTGCACTGAGCGAAAAATGTGCCAAAAAGCCTGCCTCAATCTTGCTCTAACTGTTCCACATTGACAGAGCCTCATCTCACACAAGTGCAGCAAAAAACACATTATTATGAATATTAAAATCCCCCCTGTTCAATAACCCTCTTCTGAGGGTATTACCCTAGATTCTATACAGATAAAAGGAGTCACACTGTGACCCTGTCTTCTTGCGTTATCACATATACATATAATGAAACGATCTTACCAGAATCAACGCCGTGGAACAGGAACACGGCCCTTCAAGTGTGACAGGTTAATAGCGTCGTTCTTGACAATGGACTTGAGAGAATAAAAGCAGGCAGCGAAACTCATCAACGCTGATTGCTTAAGGAGCTGTTAATATGAGTCGGGATGGTTTAGCAGACGAACTCCCTCTGCATCTCCAGGCTCTAACTTTCACCCATGCTCTCACTGAGAGGCTGAAAGGATTACTTAAAACTCCAGTCCCAATGCGAAGAGTATTACCCTCCATAAGAGACTACGCCGAATCTTCTGACACTTCTCTGCCAACCTCCTGTGAAGAAAGGCAAAGACTGATTGAGGGATGAGGGAAGTGGGGGAGGTATTTAAGCCTTTGGCTGGGGTGTCTTTGCCTCCTCCTGGTGGCCAGGTTCTGTATTCCTACAAGTAATGAATGAAGCCGTGGACTCTCCTCCTTTAGATGGAAAGACAGTTTGTATAAAACTTATGTTGACCCAATAGAGGTCTCTTCTTTTTAACCTTCTTGGAAAAGTTGTAATAGAGGTCCTATGGTCCAAGAGTGGCTCATTACATAAATAGAAGGTATATTTAAAAAGAAAATTTATGTTTACCTGATAAATTTATTTCTTTTTTGAGACGATGAGTCCATGGATCGTCTAATTACTATTGGGAATATCACTCCTGCCCTGCAGGAGACGGCAAAGAGCACCACAGCAAAGCTGTTAAATATCACCTGTGGATTCATCATGTCAAATAAGAAATAAATTTATCATGTAAGCATAAATTTTCTTTTCTTTTTACTGACACGATGAGTCCACGGATCATCTAATTACTATTGGGTATCAATACCCAAGCTAGAGTATAAAGATGATATGGGAGGGACAAGGCAGAGAACCTAAACGGAAGGCACCACTGCTTGAAGAACCTTTCTCCCAAAAGCGACCTCAGCCGAGGCAAAAGTGTCAAAATTATAGAACTTTGAAAAAGTGTGAAGAGAGGACCAAGTTGCAGCCTTGCAAATCTGTTCCACAGAAGCTTCATTTTTGAATGCCCATGAGGAAGCAACAGCCCTCGTGGAATGAGCCATAACTCTCTCTGGAGGGTGCTGTCCGGCAGTCTCATAGGCAAAACGTATGATACTCTTCAGCTAAAAAGACAGAAGTAGCAGTAGCTTTTTGACCCTTACGTTTTCCCAAGAAAACCACAAACAAGGCAGAAGACTGACGAAAATCCTTAGTCGCCTGTAGGTAAAATTTTAAAGCATGTACCACGTCTAAATTGTGCAGAAGCCGTTCCTTCTGAGAGGAAGGATTAGGACATAAGGAAGGAACAACAATCTCCTGATTAATATTCCGGTCAGAAACTACTTTAGGTAGAAATCCTAATTTAGTATGTAAAACTACCTTATCCAAATAAAAAAATAAGGTAAGGAGACTCATACTGCAAAGCCGAGAGCTCTGACACTCTACGAGCAGAAGAAATAGCAACAAGAAACAAAACTTTCCAAGATAACAACTTAATATCTAAAGAATGCATAGGCTCAAACGGAGCCCCTTGAAGAACCTTAAGAACTAAATTAAGACTCCATGGAGGAGTAACTGGTTTGAACACAGGCCTGAATCTTAACCAAGGCCTGACAAAAAGATTGCACGTCTGGTACGTCCGCCAAACGCTTATGTAACAAAATAGACAAGGCAGATATTTGAACCTTTAGGTAACTTGTCGATAATCCTTTCTGCAAACCTTCTTGGAGAAATGACAAAATTCTAGGAATCCTAACCCTACTCCAAGAGTAGCCCTTGGATTCACACCAATAGTGATATTTACGCTATATCTTGTAGTAAATTTTCCTAGTTACAGGTTTACGCTCCTAAATCATGGTCTCTATCACTGATTCTGAAAAGCCTCGTTTTGATAAAATTAAGCGTTCAATCCCCAAGCAGTCAGCTTCAGAAAAACTAGATTCGGATAAAGGAAGGGCCCTTGAAGTAGAAGGTCCTTGCTCAACGGAAGTCTCCAAAGTGGACGAGATGACATGTCCACCAGATCTGCATACCAAATCCTGCGAGGCCAAGCCAGTGCAATGAGGATCACCAACGCCCTCTCCTGCTTGATTCGAGCAATGACTCGAGGAAGAAGAGTGAACGGAGGAAATAGGTATGCTAGACTGAAGGTCCAAGGCACCGCTAAGGTGTCTATCAGTACAGCCTGAGGGTCCCTGGACCTCGATCCGTACTTTGGAAGCTTGGCATTCTGACGAGATGCCATGAGATCCAATTCCGGCTGACCCCATCTGAGAATCAGGCTGGAAAACACTTCCGGATGGAGTTCTCACTCCCCCGGGTGAAAGGTCTGCCTGCTCAGGAAGTTCGCCTCCCAGTTGTCCACCCCTGGGATGTGGATCTCCGACAGAAAACAGGAGTGGGTTTCCGTCCACTGAAGAATTTTGGCTACCTCCTTCATTGCTAAGGAACTCCGGGTCCCTCCCTGATGATTGATGTAAGCCACTGAAGATATGTTGTCTGACTGGAACCTGATAAACTGGGCCGAGGCTAAATGTGGCCAGGCCAGAAGAGCATTGAAGATCGCTCTCAGCTCCAGAATGTTGATTGGTAGAACAAACTCTGACTGAGTCCAAACTCCCTGAGTCTTTAGGGAGCCCCAGACTGCTCCCCATCCCAGAAGGCTGGCGTCTGTTGTCACAATCACCCAGGAGGGTCTGCGAAAGCAGGTTCCCTGGGAGAAATGATCCTGAGACAACCACCATTGAAGAGAATCCCTTGTCTCCTGCTTCAGTAGAATTCTAGGAGACAAATCCGCATAATCTCCATTCCATTGACTGAGCATGTTTAGCTGCAGAGGTCTGAGATGGAAACGAGCAAACGGAATGATGTCCATTGCCGTTACCATCAGCCCGACTACCTCTATGCACTGAGCCATTGATGGCCGAGGATCGGACTGAAGTGATAGGCAAGAATCAAAAATCTTTGATTTCCTGACTTCTGTCAGAAAAATCTTCATTGAGACAGAATCTATTATGGTTTCCAAGGAGGTTACCCTTGTACTTGGAACTAAGGAGCTCTTTTCCAAATATACCTTCCAACCGTGAGGTCTCAGGAAGGATAACAACATTTCTGAATACACACAGAGAGAAATGCACTCACAGGAACGAACAACCAGCTCAATACCATTGTTAGCCTGTTCTATGGCGATTTACCACCTGGGTGCAACTTCTTTTAGCCCAGCAATGCTTTTCACAGAGTAGAACTTTCCTGTAGTATATCAGTCTGATCCCGCCTATTACAGTCAGTCCAGCGCCGAAATACCAGGCAATTCCTCTCTGAACAAGGAACACAGCAACCCCAGACGATCGTTTCGGCCTTCATTGGGCCTCGTCAGTGAGGTGTAGCAGTATTCCTCTAAGCACACTGAGCAAGGAGTCCACATCTGGTTTCCCCTTTTTCCCATAGGGAGACTAAATACACACAGAGAGAAATGCACTCACAGGAACGAACAACCAGCTCAATACCATTGTTAGCCTGTTCTATGGCAATTTACCACCTGGGTGCAACTTCTTTTAGCAACATTTCTGTGTGGGACCTTGCTAGTTGAAAGGATGGTGCCTGGACCAGAATGTCGTGCAGGTAGGGCGCCACTGCAAAACCCCGTAATTGAAGCACCGCCAACAGAGATCCCAGAATCTTTGAGAAAATCTTGGGAGCTGTGGCAAGACCAAAAGGAAGAGCTACGAATTGAAAGTGTTTGTCTAGGAAGACAAACCTTAGAAACTTGTGATGGTCCCTGTGAATGGGGACATGCAGGTACATGTCCTTTAAATCCACAGTTGTCATAAATTGGCCCTCTTCGACCAAAGGAAGACTGGAACAAATAGTTTCCATCTTGAAGGACGGTACTCTGAGGAATTTGTTTAGACCTTTGAGATCTAAAATTGGTCTGAAGAATCCCTCTTTTTTTGGGAACCACGAACAGGTTGGAATAAAATCCCAGACCCCATTCCTGCATCGGAACACAAACAATCACTCCCAGGATGGAGAGGTCCCGTACACATAGTAAGAACGCCTCTCATTTTGCCTGGTATACAGACAATCTTGAAAGCAGAAATCTGCCTCTGGGAGGAAAACTTTTGAACTCTAGTTTGTATCCCTGGGACACTATTTCTACTGCCCAGGCATCCTGAACATCTCAAGCCCAAGACTGGGTGAAAAAGGAAAGTCTGCCCCCTACCAGATCCAGTCCCGTATCAGGGGCATGCCCTTCATGCTGTCTTTGATTCAATACCATGCTTCTTGGATTGTTTTCCTTTATTCCAAGCCTGGTTGGGCCTCCAGGAGGGTTTGGACTGCTCCTGCTTGGAAGCGGAAATAGAAGAATTTCCTTTGAAATTTCGAAAGGAACGAAAATTACTTCGACGTCCATTTTGCTTGTTTCTCTTATCCTGAGGAAGAAGATAACCCTTTCCTCCCGTGATATCAGAGATAATTTCCGTCAAGCCTCGTCCAAACAAGGTCTTCCCCTAGTAAGGAATCGCTAGAAGTTTAGACTTAGATGACACATCCGTAGACCAAGGCTTTAACCATAAGGCTCTGCGAGCTAAGACAGCAAAACCTGAAATCTTTGCTCCCAGTTTGATAACCTGCAGGGAAGCATCCGTAATAAAGGAATTAGTCAACTTAAGGGCTTTTATCCTATCCTGAATTTCATCAAGGGGAGTGTCTATCCTAATAGCATCAGACAACGCATCAATCCAGTATGCCGCCGCACTAGTGACGGTAGCAATGCACACTGCAGGTTGCCATTGTAACCCCTGATGTACGTACATCTTCTTGAGTAACCCCCTCTAGTTTTTTTATCCATCGGATCCTTAACGGCACAACTATCCTCTATGGGTATAGTAGTTCTCTTGGCCAGAGTGGAAACTGCTCCTTTCACCTTGGGTACTGTTCCAAGACTCCTTGATAGAGTCCGCTATGGGAAACATCTTTTTAAATATAGGAGGAGGAGAAAAAGGGATACCCGGTCTCTCCCATTCTTAAGCGATGATCTCAGTAGCTCGATCTGGTACAGGAAAAACCTCCACCAAGGAAGGCACATCAAAAACAAAATTTATGCTTACCTGATGAATTTCTCTTGTGGTGTTTCCAGTCCACGGGTTCATCCATTACTTGTGGGATATTCTCCTTCCCAACAGGAAGCTGCAAGAGGTCACCCACAGCAGAGCTGTCTATATAGCTCCTCCCCTAACTGCCACCCCCAGTCATTCGACCGAAGACAAGCAAGAAAAAAAGGAGAAACTATAGGGTGAAGTGGTGACTGTAGTTTAAAAATAAAAAACACCTGCCTTAAAATGACAGGGCGGGCCATGGACTGGATACACCACAAGAGAAAGAAATTTATCAGGTAAGCATACATTTTGTTTTCTCTTGTAAAGGTGTATCCAAGTCCACGGGTTCATCCATTACTTGTGGGCTACCAATACCAAAGCTTTAGGACACGGATGAAGGGAGGGACAAGGCCTGAACTTAAACGGAAGGCACCACTGCCTGTAAGACCTTTCTCCCAAAAATAGCCTCTGAAGAAGCAAAAGTATCAAATTTATAGAATTTCGAAAAGGTATGAAGCGAAGACCAAGTCGCCGCCTTACAAATCTGTTCAACAGAGGCCTCATGTTTAAAAGCCCATGAGGAAGCTACTGCTCTAGTAGAATGAGCTGTAATTCTTTCAGGAGGCTGCTGGCCAGCAGTCTCATAAGCTAAGCGTATTATACTTCTTAGCCAAAAAGAAAGAGAAGTTGCCGAAGCCTTTTGGCCTCTCCTCTGTCCAGAGAAGACAACAAACAAAGCAGATGTTTGACGAAAATCCTTCGTAGCTTGTAAATAAAACTTTAAAGCACGAACCAAGATTGTGTAATAGACGTTCCTTCTTTGAAGAAGGATTAAGACATAGTGAAGGAACAACAATCTCCTGATTGATATTCTTATTAGATACCACCTTAGGAAGAAACCCAAGTTTGGTACGTAACACTACCTTATCTGCATGGAAAATCAGATAAGGGGAATTACATTGTAAAGCAGATAACTCAAACTCTTCGAGCCGAGGAGATAGCTACTAAAAACAGAACTTTCCAAGATAAAAGCTTGATATCTATGGAATGCAGAGGTTCAAACGGAACCCCTTGAAGAACTTTAAGAACTAAATTTAAACTCCATGGCGGAGCAACAGGTTTAAACACAGGCCTGATTCTAACTAAAGCCTGACAAAACGCCTGAACGTCTGGAACCTCAGCCAGACGTTTGTGCAAAAGAATAGACAGAGCAGAAATCTGTCCCTTTAAGGAACTAGCTGACAATCCCTTCTCCAATCCTTCTTGGAGAAAAGATAATATCCTAGGAATCCTGACCTTACTCCATGAGTAACCCTTGGATTCACACCAGTGAAGATATTTACACCATATCTTATGATAGATTTTCCTGGTGACAGGCTTTCGAGCCTGAATTAAGGTATCAATGACCGATTCGGGAAAAACCACGCTTTGATAGAATCAAGCGTTCAATCTCCAAGCAGTCAGACGTAGAGAAATTAGATTTGGATGTTTGAAGGGACCTTGAAGTAGAAGGTCCTGCCTTAGCGGCAGAGTCCATGGTGGAAAAGATAACATGTCCACCAGATCTGCATACCAAATTCTGCGTGGCCACGCAGGGGCTATCAAGATCACCGAAGCTCTCTCCTGCTTGATCTTGGCAATCAGACGAGGGAGCAGAGGAAACGGTGGAAACACATAAGCCAGGCTGAAGGACCAGGGCGCTGCTAGAGCATCTATCAGCGCTGCCTTGGGATCCCTGGACCCGTAACAAGGAAGCTTGGCGTTCTGACGTGACGCCATGAGATCCAGTTCTGGTTTGCCCCATAGTTGAATCAACTGGGCAAATACCTCCGGATGGAGCTCCCACTCCCCCGGATGAAAAGTCTGCCGACTTAGAAAATCCGCCTCCCAGTTCTCTACTCCTGGGATATGGATAGCTGAGAGATGGCAAGAGTGAACCTCTGCCCATAGAATTATCTTTGAAACCTCCAACATTGCCAGGGGGCTCCTTGTCCCCCCCTGATGGTTGATATAGGCTACAGTCGTGATGTTGTCCGACTGAAATCTGATGAACCTGACCGCAGCTAGCTGAGGCCAAGCCTGAAGAGCATTGAATATCGCTCTTAGTTCCAGAATGTTTATCGGAAGGAGGGCCTCCTCCTGAGTCCACGAACCCTGAGCCTTCAGGGAGTTCCAGACTGCACCACAGCCCAGAAGGCTGGCATCTGTCGTTACTATAGTCCATTCTGGCCTGCGGAAACTCATTCCCTTGGACAGATGGACCCAAGAAAGCCACCAGAGAAGAGAATCCCTGGTCTCTTGATCCAGATTTAGTAGAGGGGACAAATATGTGTAATCCCCATTCCACTGATTGAGAATGCAAAGTTGCAGTGGTCTGAGATGTAGGCGGGCAAACGGAACTATGTCCATTGCCGCTACCATTTATCCGATTACTTCGATACACTGAGCCACTGACGGATGGGAAGTGGAATAAAGAGCACGGCAGAAAGTTAGAAGTTTTGACAACCTGACTTCTGTCAGATAAATCTTCATTTCTACTGAGTCTATCAGAGTTCCTAGGAAGGAAACTCTTGTGAAAGGGGAGGGAGAACTCTTTCCTTCGTTCACCTTCCACCCGTGAGACCTCAGGAATGCCAGAACAATGTCCGTATGGGACCTGGCGATTTGAAAAGTCGACGCCTGTATCAGGATGTCGTCTAGGTAAGGGGCGACTGCTATACCCCGCGGCCTTAGAACCGCCAGAAGGGACCCTAGAACCTTCGTAAAGATTCTTGGTGCCGTGGCTAACCCGAAGGGAAGAGCCACAAACTGGTAATGCCTGTCTATGAAGGCGAACCTGAGAAACTGATGATGATCCCTGTGTATCGGAATGTGTAGATAAGCATACTTTAAATCCACGGTAGTCATATATTGACCCTCCTGGATCATAGGTAGGATGGTTCGAATAGTCTCCATCTTGAAGGATGGGACCCTGAGAAATTTGTTTAGGATCTTGAGATCCAAGATTGGTCTGAAAGTTCCCTCTTTCTTGGGAACTATAAACAGATTTGAAAAGAAGCCCTGCCCCTGTTCCTCCTTTGGAACTGGGTGGATCACTCCCATAACTAGTAGGTCTTGAACGCAATGTAAGAATGCCTCTCTCTTTATCTGGTTTGCAGATAATTGTGAGAGATGAAATCTCCCCTTTGGAGATGAAGCTTTGAAATCCAGAAGATATCCCTGTGAAACAATCTCCAGAGCCCAGGGATCCTGGACATCTCTTGCCCAAGCCTGGGCGAAGAGAGAAAGTCTGCCCCCCACTATATCCGGTCCCGGATGGGGGGCTACTCCTTCATGCTGTCTTAGAGGCAGCAGCAGGCTTTTTGGCCTGTTTCCACTTGTTCCAAGCCTGGTTAGGTCTCCAGACTGGCTTGGACTGGGCAAAATTTCCCTCTTGTTTTGTAGAAGAGGAAGATGAAGCTGCGCCACTCTTGAAGTTTCGAAAGGAACGAAAATTAGTCTGTTTGGTCCTTAACTTGTTGGACCTATCCTGGGTAAGGGCGTGGCCTTTTCCTCAAGTAATATAAAAAATGATCTCCTTCAGTCCAGGCCCAAATAGGTTCTGCCCTTTGAAGGGGATATTGAGAAGACTTTGAAGTGACATCAGCTGACCAGTATTTAAGCCATAGCGCCCTACGCGCCTGAATGGCAAAACCTGAATTTTTAGCCGTTAGCTTGGTTAAATGAAAAACGGCTTCAGAAATAAATTAATTGGCTAACTTAAGAGCTTTAAGCCTGTCAAGGATATCATCCAACGGGGTTTCTACCTGTAGAACCTCCTCCAGAGACTCGAACCAGAAAGCCGCTGCAGCAGTTACTGGGGCAATGCATGCAAGAGGCTGGAGAATAAAACCTTGTTGTATAAAGATTTTCTTAAGGAAACCCTCTAATTTTTTATCCATAGGATCTAGGAAAGAATAACTGTCCTGGACAGGAATAGTTGTACGCTTAGCTAGGGTAGAGACTGCTCCCTCCCGAGTCCCGTGTAACGGCATCTATAGGAAACATCTTTTTAAAAGCAGGAGAGGGAGAGAACGGTACACCTGGTCTATCCCATTCCTTAGTAATAATTTCTTAAAACCTCTTAGGGATTGGAAAAATGTCAGTGTAATCAGGCACTGCAAAGTATTTGTCCATTTTACACAATTTCTCTGGGACTACAATGGTGTCACAGTCATCGCTAAAACCTCCCTGAGCCACACGCGGAGGTGTTCAAGCTTAAATTTAAACGCTGTCATTTCAGAGTCAGACTGAAGTAACGCCTTCCCTGAATCAGAAAAGTCACCCACAGATAGAAGCTCTCCTGCTTCAACTTCTGCACATTGTGAGGGTATATCAGACATAGCTACTAAAGCGTCAGAAAGCTCTGTATTTGTTCTAGCCCCAGAGCTGTCTCGCTTTCCTTGTAACCCTGGCAGTTTGGACAATACCTCTGTGAGGGTATGATTCATAACTGCCGCTATGTCTTATAAGGTAAACGCATTGGACGAGCTAGATGTACTTGGCGTCCCTTGAGCAGGAGTTATAGGTTCTGACATGTGGGGAGAGCTAGATGGCATAACCTCCCTTTTGTCAGTCTCAGAAACCTCAGGTGATAAATCTTTAAAAGCCATAATATGATCTTTATAACTTATAGAAAGGTCAGTGCATTTGGTACACATTCTAAGAGGGGGTTCCACAATGGCTTCTAAACATAATGAACAAGGAGTTTCCTCTATGTCAGACATGTTTAACAGACTAGTAATGAGACCAGCAAGCTTGGAAAACACTTTAATAAATGTGAAAAAAGCAATAATAAAAAACGGTACTGTGCCTTTAAGAGAAAAAACTACCACATAAACTGCAAAACAGTGATAAAAAGTAGTAAACTCTACGAAATTTTTACAGTGTGTATAAGGTTCTAAAGCAGCATTGCACCCACTTGCAAATGGATGATTAACCCCTTAGGCCCCAAACCGGATTAGAAAAACATTAAAACTGCTAACAAACAGTCAAACACACTGCCACAGCTGTGCTGTGGCTCCTACCTGCCCTTAAAAACAATTTTTGCAGGAACAAAACCCTCTAAAGAGGTCCTATAAGCCAGAGGACTCCTTCAGGGAAGCTGGATGTCTCAGACTGAAAATCAACTGCACATTTAGAGCTTGAAAAACATAATTTATGCTTACCTGATAAATTTATTTCTCTTGTAGAGTATCCAGTCCATGGATCATCCATTACTTGTGGGATATTCTCCTTCCCAACAGGAAGTTGCAAGAGGATCACCCACAGCAGAGCTGCTATATAGCTCCTCCCCTCACTGCCATATCCAGTCATTCGACCGAAACAAGCCGAGAAAGGAGAAACCATAGGGTGCAGTGGTGACTGTAGTTTAATTAAAATTTAGACCTGCCTTAAAAGGACAGGGCGGGCCATGGACTGGATACACTACAAGAGAAATAAATTTATCAGATAAGCATAAATTATGTTTTCTCTTGTTAAGTGTATCCAGTCCACGGATCATACATTACTTGTGGGATACCAATACCAAAGCTAAAGTACACGGATGATGGGAGGGACAAGGCAGGAACTTAAACGGAAGGAACCACTGCCTGTAGAACCTTTCTCCCAAAAACAGCCTCCGAAGAAGCAAAAGTATCAAATTTGTAAAATTTTGAAAAGGTGTGAAGCGAAGACCAAGTCGCAGCCTTGCAAATCTGTTCAACAGAGGCCTCATTTTTAAAGGCCCAGGTGGAAGCCACAGCTCTAGTAGAATGAGCTGTAATCCTTTCAGGGGGCTGCTGTCCAGCAGTCTCATAGGCTAAGCGTATTATGCTCCGAAGCCAAAAGGAGAGAGAGGTTGCCGAAGCTTTTTGACCTCTCCTCTGTACAGAGTAAACGACAAACAGGGCAGATGTTTGACGAAAATCTTTAGTAGCCTGTAAGTAAAACTTCAAGGCACGGACTACGTCCAGATTATGCAAAAGACGTTCCTTCTTTGAAGAAGGATTAGGACACAATGATGGAACAACAATCTCTTGATTGATATTCTTGTTAGAAACCACCTTAGGTAAAAACCCAGGTTTGGTCCGCAGAACTACCTTATCTGCATGAAAAATCAGATAAGGAGAATCACATTGTAAGGCAGATAACTCAGAGACTCTCCGAGCCGAGGAAATAGCCATCAAAAAAAGAACTTTCCAGGATAAAAGCTTAATATCAATGGAATGAAGGGGTTCAAACGGAACTCCTTGAAGAACTTTAAGAACCAAGTTTAAGCTCCACGGGGGAGCAACAGTTTTAAACACAGGCTTAATCCTAACCAAAGCCTGACAAAATGCCTGGACGTCTGGAACCTCTGCCAGACACTTGTGCAAAAGAATAGACAGAGCAGAAATCTGTCCCTTTAAGGAACTAGCTGATAATCCTTTGTCCAAACCCTCTTGGAGAAAGGACAATATCCTAGGAATCCTAACCTTACTCCATGAGTAATTCTTGGATTCACACCAATAAAGATATTTACGCCATATCTTGTGGTAGATTTTCCTGGTGACAGGCTTTCGTGCCTGTATTAAGGTATCAATGACTGACTCGGAGAAGCCACGCTTCGATAGAATCAAGCGTTCAATCTCCATGCAGTCAGTCTCAGAGAAATTAGATTCGGATGATTGAAAGGACCTTGTATTAGAAGGTCTTGTCTCAGAGGCAGAGTCCATGGTGGAAAGGATGACATGTCCACTAGGTCTGCATACCAGGTCCTGCGTGGCCACGCAGGCGCTATCAGAATCACTGATGCTCTCTCCTGTTTGATCTTGGCAATCAGTCGAGGGAGCAGAGGAAACAGTGGAAACACATAAGCCAGGTTGAAGAACCAAGGCGCTGCTAGAGCATCTATCAGCGTCGCTTCTGGGTCCCTGGACCTGAATCCGTAACAAGGAAGCTTGGCGTTCTGGCGAGACGCCATGAGATCCAACTCTGGTTTGCCCCAACGATGAATCAATTGAGCAAACACCTCCGGATATGGATCGCTGACAGGTGGCAAGAGTGAGTCTCTGACCAGCGAATTATCTTTGAGACTTTTAACATCGCTAGGGAACTCCTGGTTCCCCTTTGATGGTTGATGTAAGCCACAGTCATGATGTTGTCCGACTGAAATCTGATGAACCTCAGTGTTGCTAACTGAGGCCAAGCCAGAAGAGCATTGAATATTGCTCTTAACTCCAGAATATTTATTGGGAGGAGTTTCTCCTCCTGAGTCCACGATCCCTGAGCCTTCAGGGAGTTCCAGACTGCACCCCAACCTAGAAGGCTGCCATCTGTTGTTACAATCGTCCAATCTGGCCTGCGAAAGGACATACCCTTGGACAGATGGACCCGAGATAGCCACCAGAGAAGAGAATCTCTGGTCTCTTGATCCAGATTTAGTAGAGGGGACAAATCTGAGTAATCCCAATTCCACTGACTTAGCATGCATAATTGCAGCGGTCTGAGATGCAGGCGCGCAAATGGCACTATGTCCATTGCCGCTACCATTAAGCCGATTACTTCCATGCACTGAGCCACTGACGGGCGTGGAATGGAATGAAGAACACGGCAAGCATTTAGAAGTTTTGATAACCTGGCCTCCGTCAGGTAAATTTTCATCTCTACAGAATCTATAAAAGAGTCCCTAGGAAGGAGACTCTTGTGAGTGGGGATAGAGAACTCTTTTCCTCGTTCGCTTTCCACCCATGCGATCTCAGAAATGCCAGAACTATCTCTGTATGAGACTTGGCAATTTGAAAGCTTGACGCCTGTATCAGGATGTCGTCTCGATAAGGAGCCACCGCTATGCCTCGCGGTCTTAGAACCGCCAGAAGTGAACCCAGAACCTTTGTAAAAATTCTCGGGGCTGTAGCCAACCCGAAGGGAAGAGCTACAAATTGGTAATGCCTGTCTAGAAAGGCAAACCTTAGGAACCGATGATGATCTTTGTGAATCGGTATATGAAGGTAGGCATCCTTTAAGTCCACTGTGGTCATGTACTGACCCTCTTGGATCATGGGTAGGATGGTCCGAATAGTTTCCATTTTGAATGATGGAACTCTGAGGAATTTGTTTAAGATCTTTAGATCCAAAATTGGTCTGAAGGTTCCCTCTTTCTTGGGAACCACAAACAGATTTGAATAAAAACCCTGTCCTTGTTCCGTCCGCGGAACTGGATGGATAACTCCCATTACTAGGAGGTCTTGCACACAGCTTAGGAATGCCTCTTTCTTTATCTGGTTTGCTGATAACCTTGAAAGATGAAATCTCCCTTGTGGAGGAGAAGCTTTGAAGTCCAGAAGATATCCCTGAGATATGATCTCCAACGCCCAGGGATCCTGGACATCTCTTGCCCACGCCTGGGTGAAGAGAGAAAGTCTGCCCCCTACTAGATCCGTTTCCGGATAGGGGGCCGTTCCTTCATGCTGTCTTGGGGGCAGCAGCAGGCTTTCTGGCCTGCTTGCCCTTGTTCCAGGACTGGTTAGGTTTCCAGGCCTGCCTGGAATGAGCAACAGTTCCCTCTTGTTTTGAAGCGGAGGAAGTTGATGCTGCTCCTGCCTTGAAATTTCAAAAGGCACGAAAATTAGACTGTTTGGCCTTTGATTTGGCCCGGTCCTGAGGAAGGGTATGACCCTTACCTCCAGTAATGTCAGCAATAATTTCCTTCAAGCCAGGCCCGAATAAGGTCTGCCCCTTGAAAGGAATGTTGAGTAACTTAGACTTTGAAGTCACGTCAGCTGACCAGGATTTAAGCAATAGCGCCCTACGCGCCTGGATGGCGAATCCGGAATTCTTAGCCGTTAGTTTAGTCAAGTGAACAATGGCATCAGAAACAAATGAGTTAGCTAGCTTAAGTGTTCTAAGCTTGTCAATAATTTCAGTCAATGGAGCTGTATGGATGGCCTCTTCCAGGGCCTCAAACCAGAATGCCGCCGCAGCAGTGACAGGCGCAATGCATGCAAGGGGCTGTAAAATAAAACCTTGTTGAATAAACATTTTCTTAAGGTAACCCTCCAATTGTTTATCCATTGGATCTGAAAAAGCACAACTGTCCTCAACCGGGATAGTGGTACGCTTTGCTAAAGTAGAAACTGCTCCCTCCACCTTAGGGACCGTCTGCCATAAGTCCCGTGTAGTGGCGTCTATTGGAAACATTTTTCTAAATATAGGAGGTGGGGAAAAGGGCACACCCGGTCGGTCTATCCCACTCCTTGCTAATAATTTCTGTAAGCCTTTTAGGTATAGGAAAAACATCAGTACACACAGGCACCGCATAGTATTTATCCAGCCTACACAATTTCTCTGGTACTGCAACTGTGTTACAGTCATTCAGAGCAGCTAATACCTCCCCAAGCAATACACGGAGGTTCTCAAGCTTAAATTTAAAATTAGAAATCTCTGAATCAGGTTTCCCCGAATCAGAGATGTCACCCACAGACTGAAGCTCTCCGTCCTCATGTTCTGCATATTGTGACGCAGTATCAAACATGGCTCTTACAGCATTTGCGCGCTCTGTATCTCTTCTAACCCCAGAGGTATCACGCTTGCCTCTTAATTCAAGCAATCTGGATAATACCTCTGACAGGGTATTATTCATGATTGCAGCCATGTCCTGCAAAGTAATCGCTATGGGCGTTGATGTAATTGGCGCCATACTAGCGTGCGTCCCCTGAGCGGGAGGCAAAAGGTATGACACGTGGGGGGAGTTAGTCGGCATAACTTCCCCCTCGACAGAACCCTCTGGTGACAATTCTTTTATAGATAAAGACTGATCTTTACTGTTTAAGGTGAAATCAATACATTTAGTACACATTCTCCTATGGGGCTCCACCATGGCTTTCAAACATAATGAACAAGTAGTTTCCTCTGTGTCAGACATGTTTAAACAGACTAGCAATGAGACTAGCAAGCTTGGAAAACACTTTAAACAAGTTTACAAGCAATATAAAAAACGTTACTGCGCCTTTAAGAAACACAACTTTTGTCGAAATTTGAAATAACAGTGAAAAAAGGCAGTTACACTAACGAAATTTTTACAGTGTATGTAATAAGTTAGCAGAGCATTGCACCCACTTGCAAATGGATGATTAACCCCTTAATACCAAAAACGGAATAATAAATGACAAAAACGTTTTTCAAACAGTCACAACAACTGCCACAGCTCTACTGTGGCATTTTACCTCCCTCAAATACGACTTTGAAGCCCTTTGAGCCCTCCAGAGATGTCCTGGATCATGCAGGAAGAAGCTGGATGTCTGTGTCTGTAATTTTTGCTGCGCAAAAAAGCGCTAAAATAGGCCCCTCCCACTCATATTACAACAGTGGAGAGCCTCAGGAAACTGTTTCTAGGCAAAATTCAAGCCAGCCATGTGGAAAAAAACTAGGCCCCAATAAGTTTTATCACCAATCTCCTCTCACGACCTCCATCTTTGTTGAGAGTTGCAAGAGAATGACTGGATATGGCAGTGAGGGGAGGAGCTATATAGCAGCTCTGCTGTGGGTGATCCTCTTGCAACTTCCTGTTGGGAAGGAGAATATCCCACAAGTAATGGATGATCCGTGGACTGGATACACTTAACAAGAGAAATTGGCCCCTCCCTACCATGCACTCAAAGTCAGAGGACCTTAAAAAAGTACTCCTAGGAGTAATCTAACAAGCCATGTGGAAAACTAGGCCCCAAATAAATATTTATCACCCTCAGAGAAAAAATGTTTTTATTTTTATAAATCATGCAAACGTTTTTACACTAAGTAATATAAGTATTAACATGAATATTACCCTTATTTGCAAGCATGATCCCAGTTGTTGTTAAATCACTGTATCAGGCTTACATTAAATATACCAGGCACTGTCAGCATTTTCTAGACCTTATCTCTCTAGAAAAAAATATACTGAACATACCTCAAAGCAGGCAATCTGCAGACCGTCCCCCCAACTGAAGTTTTCTTTCCATACTCTTCAGTTATGTGTGAGAACAGCAATTGACCTTAGTTACAAACTGCTAAGATCATCAAAACCTCCAGGCAGAATTCTTCTTCCAATTTCTGCCTGAGAGTAAAAACAGTACAACGCCGGTACCGTTTAAAAAAACAGAATTTATGCTTACCTGATAAATTACTTTCTCTTGTGATGTATCGAGTCCACGGATTCATCCTTTACTTGTGGGATATTCTCCTTCCCAGCAGGAAGTGGCAAAGAGAGCACACAGCAGAGCTGTCCATATAGCTCCCCCTCCCAGTCATTCGACCGAAGGTTAGGAAGAAAAAGGAGAAACCATAGGGTGCAGTGGTGACTGTAGTTTAAACAAAAAAGCTACCTGACTTAATAGCCAGGGCGGGCCGTGGACTTGATACATCACAAGAGAAAGTAATTTATCAGGTAAGCATAAATTCTGTTTTCTCTTGTAAGATGTATCGAGTCCACGGATTCATCCTTTACTTGTGGGATACCAATACCAAAGCTTTAGGACACAGATGAAGGGAGGGAACAAGACAGGTACCTTAAACAGAAGGCACCACTGCTTGTAAAACCTTTCTCCCAAAAATAGCCTCCGAAGAAGCAAAAGTATTGAATTTGTAAAATTTGGAAAAAGTATGCAGCGAAGACCAAGTCGCTGCCTTACAAATCTGTTCAAAAGAAGCCTCATTTTTAAAAGCCCATGTGGAAGCCACTGCTCTGGTAGAATGAGCAGTAATTGTTTCAGGAGGCTGCTGGCCAGCAGTCTCATAGGCCAAACGGATGATGCTTTTCAGCCACCTTCTGACCTCTCCTCTTACCAGAATAGATAACAAACAATGAAGGTGTTTGTCTGAAATCCTTAGTTGCTTGTAAATAGAATTTTAAAGCACGAACCACATCAAGATTGTGTAACAGACGTCCCTTCTTCGAAGAAGGATTAGGACACAGAGAAGGAACAACCATTTCCTGGTTAATATTCTTATTAGACACAACCTTAGGAAGAAAACCAGGTTTGGTACGCAAAACTACCTTATCTGCATGGAAAACCAGGTAAGGTGAATCACACTGTAAAGCAGATAACTCTGAAACTCTTCGAGCAGAAGAGATAGCTACCAAAAACAAAACTTTCCAAGATAAAAGCTTAATATCTATGGAATGTAAAGGTTCAAACGGAACCCCTTGCAGAACTGAAAGAACTAAATTCAGACTCCATGGCGGAGCCACAGGTCTATAAACAGGCTTGATTCTGACTAAAGCCTGACTAAACGCTTGAACATCTGGTACCTCTGCCAGACGTTTGTGTAAAAGAATAGACAAAGCAGATATCTGTCCTTTTAAGGAACTAGCTGATAATCCTTTCTCCAATCCTTCTTGGAGAAAGGACAATATCCTGGGAATCCTAATCTTACTTCATGAGTAACCCTTGGATTCACACCAAAAAAGATATTTTCGCCAAATCTTATGGTTGATTTTCCTGGTGACAGGCTTTCTAGCCTGAATCAGGGTATCAATAACCGACTCAGAGAAACCACGCTTTGATAGAATTAGGCGTTCAATCTCCAAGCAGTCAGACGCAGAGAAATTAGATTTGGATGCTTGAAAGGACCTTGTATTAGAAGGTCCTGCCTCATTGGTAGTGTCCATGGTGGGACAGGTGACATTTCCACTAGGTCTGCATACCAGGTCCTGCGTGGCCACGCAGGTGCTATCAGAATCACCGAAGCCCTCTCCTGCTTGATACTGGCAATCAGACGAGGGAGGAGAGGAAACGGTGGAAAAACATAGGTCAGATTGAATGACCAAGGTGCTGCTAGAGCATCTATCAGCACCGCCTGGGGATCCCGGGACCTGGACCCGTAAAAAGGAAGTTTGGTGTTCTGACGGGACGCCATCAGATCCAATTCTGGAGTGCCCCATAGCTGAGTCAGCAGGGCAAATACCTCCGGGTGGAGTTCCCACTCCCCCGGGTGAAAAGTCTGACGGGCTTAGAAAATCCGCCTCCCAGTTGTCTACTCCTGGGATGTGAATTGCTGAGAGATGGCAGGAGTGATCCTCTGCCCACCTGATTATTTTGGTTACTTCCATCATTGCTAGGGAACTCCTTGTTCCTCCCTGATGATTGACGTAAGCTACAGTCGTGATATTGTCCGACTGAAATCTGATGAATTTGGCGACGGCTAGCTGAAGCCATGCCTGAAGGGCATTTAATATCGCCCTCAGTTCCAGAATGTTTATCGGGAGAAGAGCCTCTTCCCGAGACCATAAGCCCTGAGCTTTCAGGGAGTCCCAGACTGCACCCCAGCCCAACAGACTGGCGTCGGTCGTTACGATGATCCACTCTGGTCTGCGGAAACACATTCCCTGAGACAGGTGATCCTGAGACAACCACCAGAGAAGAGAATCTCTGGTCCAGCTGTATTTGAGGAGACAAATCTGCATAATCCCCATTCCACTGTTTGAGCATGCATAGTTGCAGTGGTCTGAGGTGTATCCGTGCAAAAGGGACTATGTCCATTGCCGCTACCATTAAGCCGATTGTCTCCATGCACTGAGCTACAGATGGCCGAGGAATGGAATGAAGGGCTCGGCAAGTGGTTAAGAGTTTTGACTTTCTGACCTCCGTCAGAAATATTTTCATTTCTACTGAGTCTATCAGAGTTCCTAGGAAGGAAACTTGTGAGGGGGGAGAGAGAACTCTTTTTGATGTTCACCTTCAACCGTGAGACCTCAGAAAGGCCAATACAATTTCCGTGTGAGACTTGGCTCTTTGGAAAGTCGACGCCTCAATTAAGATGTCGTCTAGATAAGGCGCCACTGCTATGCCCCGCGGTCTTAGAACCGGCAGGAGGGACCCTAGCACCTTTGTGAAAATTCTGGGAGCAGAGGCCAACCCGAAAGGAAGAGCCACAAACTGGTAATGCTTGTCCAGAAAGGCGAACCTGAGAAACTGGTGATGATCTTTGTGGATAGGAATGTGCAGATACGCATCCTTTAAATCCACGGTGGTCATATATTGACCCTCCTGGATCATTGGTAAGATTGTCCGAATGGTCTCCATCTTGAATGATGGGACTCTGAGGAATTTGTTTAGAATTTTTAGATCCAGGATTGGTCTGAAAGTTCCTTCTTTCTTGGGAACCACAAACAGGTTTGAGTAAAAACCCAGCCCTTGTTCCGCCATTGGAAGTGGGTGGATCACTCCCATTGTATGTAGGTCTTCTACACAGCGTAAGAACGCCTCTTTCTTTGTCTGGTCTGAAGACAGACGAGAAATGTGGAACCTTCCCCTTGGAGGGGAGACCTTGAATTCTAGAAGATATCCCTGGGATACAATCTCTAAGGCCCAGGGATCGAGTACATCTCTTGCCCAGGCCCGAGCGAAGAGAGAAAGTCTGCCCCCTACTAGATCCGGTCCCGGATCGGGGGCTACCCCTTCATGCTGTCTTGGAGGCAGCTGCAGGCTTATTGGCCTGTTTACCCTTGTTCCAGCCCTGGTAAGGTTTCTAGGCTGCCCTGGGTTGGGAAGCATTACCCTCTTGCTTTGAAGCAGGGGAGGATGAAGCGAGACCGCTCCTGAAATTCCGAAAGGAACGAAAATTATTTTGTTTGTTCTTTAACTTGAAGGACGTGTCCTGAGGGAGAGCATGGCCTTTTCCCCCAGTGATTTCTAAAATAATAAGGCCAGCCCGAACACGAGCTAGGATAGGTACATCGAGCCATATCCCACTTTCTAGGGACAGACTCCATATGTGTAATTCCTATCCAAGGATCCAGTAACCGCTCCAGCCTCAATCACCTGGCTTAAGGGCTACACAGACACAAGGAGAAAATCCACAATTGGATCAGGAAATACCTGAAGAACCAGGATTTTAACCAAAAAAAAAGAAAACAAGGGAGAACATACGGAACTACTTCACCAAAGGACTGGCCGGTCACAACTTTAACGGAGGAGATCCAGAATATGGACAATATAAAAAGGTTTTTATAACAAGAGACAATCTGCTTATACACGCATATATGACAGATAAATCCACTTACTACCATTTACCGCTGTGACAAACCACCGTAGACCTGGAATATCAATGTCTAAGTAAAAATACGTGGTATTCACACTCATCTAGCTAATATATTGTAAAACTAGATCTGCACTGAAAAATTGTAATTGTAACAAACAAAATATACGATACATGTATGTCAAGGAATAGAAACTTTTTGTTTTTTATCAGATGTTGCCAATCAGAGCTGCTTTCATAAAACCACGGTTATAGTCCAAAACCAGCAGTAATACTGATAGAATATAACAAGTATAAATTTCAAATAAAAAACTGTTTTAATGTGGTTTTAAATCTAGATGCCGGCATCTATGTGTTAGATTTTATTGTTAACTATTATACGATAAGAACCTTATCTGTATAGGAATAAAATACATATATCTTAAAGCACTTGCTCCTCTCTCTTCTTTTACATCATATTTTATAATAATATCTATAAGATACTTATATATAAAAAACATAGGACATAAGACTATTTTAAAAATATAGAAATTACTCTATCATCCAGGTTATATGATCAAAACAAACCGGGGATCCTTATATATCAAAATAGTAATCCCATAATTGAACAACCCAAAACAGGGACACCTTCATATTCAGATAAAAATAGATCCAAACTAATATATATTTATTTCACTTTATAAGACTCGCAGCTGCGTAGCGCTATCCCAATCACTTTTTCTTCTCTTCTAAATTTCGGTGATAGTGTTTTTGAGGTTACATCACCATTTGGGATTAGCTAAGAGTCTGAGTGTAGAATCTTTGTATTAACTTTAACCCTCTATATCGGATACGGCTACTAAAGCGTCAGAATGCTCATTATCTGTTCTTAAAACAGAGCTATCACGCTTTGCAGGTAACACAGGCAGTTTAGATAAGAACACTGAGAGGGTATTATTCATAGCTGCCGCCAAATCTTGCAAGGTAAAAGAGTTAGACGCACTAGAGGTGCTAGGCGTCGTTTGAGCGGGCGTAACTGGTTGTGACACTTGGGGAGAGGTTGACGGGCTAACCTCTTCTGTCTGAGAATCATCTTGGGCCACATTTTTAAGTGTAACAATATGATCTTTAAAGTGCATAGACATATCAGTACAAGTGGGACACATTCTGAGAGGGGGTTCCACCATGGCTTCTAAACACATTGAACAAGGATTTTCCTTGGTGTCAGACATGCTTAAACAGACTAGTAGTAAAACAAGCAGGCTTGGAAATCACTTTAATCAAGTAAAAACACACTTTGAAAAAAACGTTACTGTGCCTTTAAGAGATAAAAAAAGGCACACAATTTTGCAAAACAGTGAAAAATGCAGCAAACTTTTCGAAATTTTTACAGTATGCACCTAAAGCATTAGTAAGATTGCACCACTAGCAATAAAAACGATTAACCCCTTAATGCCCAAACCGGATCGACAGTAAGCCAAAAAAACGGTTAAAAAACATTCAGCACCTTGCCACAGCTCTGCTGTGGCCCTACCTTCCCTTAGGAAACAGATTTGTGGGGAAAAAGCTTCTTATAGGCTCTCAAACTGCAGCAGGACCCTCCATGTGAAACAGCCTGAACTTCTAGTCAAATATAACTGCGCAACAGAGGCGCGAAATTAGGCCCCTCCCACCTCACTACGGTGCTTATGAGGCCTAAAGAAACACTCCAAAGTGTTTTAATATTAGCCATGTGGGTAACAACCCCTGAAAGAAACCCAAAGGAACCTTCAAAGTGTCTCAAAAAACGATATTTTCAATAAAAAAACATTTGCCTTGAAAATAGTGTCAACCAGCATAAACTAGCCCTGTTAGGTAAGCTTGAAATTCCATACTTAGTCTCTGAATACAGCTTACCCTTCCCTCATGGGGATATTATCAGTCTTCTCTAGCATTATCACAGTCTTGTCTAGAAGAAAAAAGACTGAACATACCTTATTGCAGCCTAACCTGCAAACCGTTCCCCCCAACTGAAGTTTTCTTGTACTCCTCAGTCCTGTGTGGGAACAGCACAGCAGTGGATTTTAGTTACAACATGCTAAAATCATCTTCCTCCCTGCAGAAATCTTCATCTCCTTTCTGCTAGAGAGTAAATAGTACACACCGGTACCATTTAAAATAACAAAATCTTCCATGTTGTAAATAAAAACTACAATTTTTCTACCACATTCACTTTAACCTTCCGATTGCTTAGAGCCGGCAAAGAGAATGACTGGGGGGGGGGGGGGGGTGGAGCTGGAGGGGGATCTATATGGACAGCTCTGCTGTGTGCTCTCTTTGCCACTTCCTGTTGGGAAGGAGAATATCCCACAAGTAAAGGATGAATCCGTGGACTTGATACATCTTACAAGAGAAATAAACATTTGATTGAAGGTAAAAACTACACTAAGTCACCACATCTCTCTTGATACTTCCTTTCTTGTCGAGAGCTGCAAGAGAATGACTGGGGGTGGCAGTTAGGGGAGGAGCTATATAGACAGCTCTGCTGTGGGTGTCCTCTTGCAGCTTCCTGTTGGGAAGGAGAATATCCCACAAGTAATGGATGAACCCGTGGACTGGATACACCTTTACAAGAGAAATATTTGTTCAGCTTACTGGATTTCTTAGGATTAACTACGACCGTGGTGTTGCAGTTGTTCAATGTAGCTAAAACATCCTTGAGTAACAGACGGAGGTGTTCTAGCTTAAACCTGAAAGACACAACTTTAGTTTCAGCAAGAGGAATTACACTGTCAGAATCTGAAATTTCACCTTCAGATGCTACTAAGGAATCCTCCTCCTCAGGTTTCTGAGAGGAGGCATTCGAAATAGCAACAACTGCGTCAGAAATCTCGCTTACTGCATATCTGTTTTTCCTCTTACGCTTTCCCTGTAACATGGGAAAAGCAGACAACGCATCAGGAACTGTAGAAAACATGAGAGAAGTGATGTCTTGCAACTTAATTCCAGAAGGAGTTAAAGAGGAAGCGCAGGGCACTGCTTGTGCGGGCGGCAAACTTTGGGACGCTTGAGGAGAGAGCTGCGGAATAAATCGAACATTGTCAATAGACTCCTGGGCAACATCCCCTTTGGAACATGTTGGCTCAGAAAAAAAAAGTCTATCCATATAAACTCTCTAGTTCTCTCAATACAAGAGGAACAAAAAGGGATTGGTGGTTCCACATTAGCATCAAAACACAAGGAGCAGGTGACAATTTGCAAGGCCTCTTGGCCCATTCTGACTCACAATGGATCAAATTAGCAATAATAAGTTCTATTTCTAACAAAAACAAAAATTGACAAAAAACTTTACTGTCTAAACTGCAGAATGCGGTATACAGTTAAATAAATTGAAAATAAGGACACCTCTACACCTCAGCTCTATGTTGAGGTGCCTACCTGTCCTTCAACACTGTAGATTAATCCCGTTGTGTCTAAACGATCTGGACTCCAGCAAGAGACGATCCTAGTCGAGTTCCGCTCTAAGAATCGCTTGCTTCACTGAACCCATGCGCTTCTAGTCAGTCTGAAACTCAGTCACCTCAGCTCCCAATGTGAGAAAAATGGCACGTAATGCTGAGATTACCGCTTCACTTGACTCTGCCCCTCGTGGGCGTATCTAAATAACAATCTCCCAGTCTGTATTTTTTAAGTTTAACCGCCGGGAGAAGTGGAACTGCCATAGTTTAGTATGCCCTCATTAATAAGTAGCTAACTAACCCCAGTGCCTGCGTATGCTGTCAAAAGTCCTCTCCAGTAAAGAGAGTTAAAATGTCCCTTGTGAAATAAAGTGCTTGGTATTAAAAATTGCCCCTTTCTTTCCTTGTATATGACTTGTCTACCCAGAGATAATTAAAGTCAGCACTTATCTCACAAATCTGCCCGACAGCAAGGGAGCTCACCAGGTTTGAGAGGTCCTCTCCCTCACATAGACCTGTGGAAACAAAAAGGACCGAGTATTTCCCCTCAGACTTTCATAATCAGGGCAGCATAACATCTATGGGAGGCGCAGTGAGAATTATGTCCCACAAGTTCCCATTGCTCTAAAGCCACCACTGCTCTACTGAAGAGTCTGATATGGACTACGGCTACACCCTAGGACAAAGCAGCACACTCTGGCACCACTTTAAAAATAATAAACTCTTGATTGAAGAATCTTAAATAACACCTAACTTTACCACTTCCTAGCACCAACGTAGGCAAAGACAATGATTGGGGTGGGAGTGAAGGGAGGTGACATTTAACAGCTTTGCGGTGGTGCTCTTTGCCGCCTCCTGCAGGGCAGGAGTGATATTCCCGATAGTAATTAGATGATCCGTGGACTCATCGTGTCAGCAAAAATAAATAAAAAAATAAAGCAAAATGTTGAGGTTCCAAATAATATCTCATATCATATCTCAGATTGCTTTGTAAAAACTTCTTACATGTACAAGACTGTATTTACACTTTCTTACTTTGTAATTTGTATGCAATATTTTTTTTTTTATTTCCCATGCATGCTGATCAACCTCAAAAAACAATTGCAATAAAAATAAAATGATAAAATATACATACATACACTTCCATTATCTATCTTGTCCCCTTTTCCTGTAATTCCATTCTGAAATCGTGAGCATTTCAGTTCCTGTTGGAAATGGAAGTGCAGAACATATTCCACACAGCCATTGGCTGCACACTATTTATAAACGTCCCTAATTGGCCACAGCAGAGAAAGTAACCTAAGTTAAACATGGCAGCTCCCATCGTTTTATAGACATTAAAACTTTACACTTATTTTGTCACTATTTAAATTAAAGAAATTTTAAAAAATAAATCTACATTTTATTCTCAGACTAATCTTTCTTTGAATGCATCATTCTATTTAGCATTTAATGTCCTTTTAATTGAGCATTTTGATTCTATGGTTTCAGGTTTCCAAAAACGTTGGTTTTTAGGAATTCAAGATTTAACAAGGTCCTGAATATTCAGGGCCTCAAATGAGAAAAAAAAAAACCCATTAATAATCCCCAGCCCCTCCTCACCACTTCCATCTTTTCCTCCTCTTTCTTTTCTTTTTCCTTTTCCTTCTTCTTAGCCTTGGCTGTGATGGACAGAACAGCTGTTGATACCTATAGAGTAGAAACCATACATTAAAATAATTAGTAATATATCACCATTTGGAGAACCCACGTGTCCTCAAAAATGAACACAACATAGCAGACAAGCCATTTCACCTACCTTCTCTTTCTCTTTTTCCTTAGGCACCTCAAGCGGCGCAGGATAAGCAAACGTTGAGGGCTTGCAGTTGGATCGATACTGAACCTTTGGCATCTGCAAGTGAAACAGAGAATAATACTGAATACTCTAAAAATGCAATGTCTGTGCACCGTTACATTAAGGCTAAAATAAAATGCTTTAATTACAATAAAGAATAATAGTCAAAAGCAACAGATGCTTCTCAGAAATAATTATTTTCATTAGGAGTTTTATTGTATTTGTTTCACTTTGTGAGCCAGTGAGTACATTTTAGATAAAGGCAACTGTTTAACTAGCTATATGACATTTTGCCTATAAAAGTTCCAATAACACAACATGGTAGAATGAAATACCACTATTGTATGGATCCAAATGTGCAAATATATGGTCATTAGGAGCGTTGTATTAAAAGGACATTAAAGTTTTGTGAGCATTTTAAGAAAAAACAGAATTTATGTTTACCTGATAAATTACTTTCTCCAACGGTGTGTCCGGTCCACGGCGTCATCCTTACTTGTGGGATATTCTCTTCCCCAACAGGAAATGGCAAAGAGCCCAGCAAAGCTGGTCACATGATCCCTCCTAGGCTCCGCCTACCCCAGTCATTCGACCGACGTTAAGGAGGAATATTTGCATAGGAGAAACCATATGGTACCGTGGTGACTGTAGTTAAAGAAAATAAATTATCAGACCTGATTAAAAAAAAAACCAGGGCGGGCCGTGGACCGGACACACCGTTGGAGAAAGTAATTTATAAGGTAAACATAAATTCTGTTTTCTCCAACATAGGTGTGTCCGGTCCACGGCGTCATCCTTACTTGTGGGAACCAATACCAAAGCTTTAGGACACGGATGAAGGGAGGGAGCAAATCAGGTCACCTAAATGGAAGGCACCACGGTTTGCAAAACCTTTCTCCCAAAAATAGCCTCAGAAGAAGCAAAAGTATCAAACTTGTAAAATTTGGTAAAAGTGTGCAGTGAAGACCAAGTCGCTGCCCTACATATCTGATCAACAGAAGCCTCGTTCTTGAAGGCCCATGTGGAAGCCACAGCCCTAGTGGAATGAGCTGTGATTCTTTCGGGAGGCTGCCGTCCGGCAGTCTCGTAAGCCAATCTGATGATGCTTTTAATCCAAAAAGAGAGAGAGGTAGAAGTTGCTTTTTGACCTCTCCTTTTACCGGAATAAACAACAAACAAGGAAGATGTTTGTCTAAAATCCTTTGTAGCATCTAAATAGAATTTTAGAGCGCGAACAACATCCAAATTGTGCAACAAACGTTCCTTCTTTGAAACTGGTTTCGGACACAGAGAAGGTACGATAATCTCCTGGTTAATGTTTTTGTTAGAAACAACTTTTGGAAGAAAACCAGGTTTAGTACGTAAAACCACCTTATCTGCATGGAACACCAGATAAGGAGGAGAACACTGCAGAGCAGATAATTCTGAAACTCTTCTAGCAGAAGAAATTGCAACTAAAAACAAAACTTTCCAAGATAATAACTTAATATCAACGGAATGTAAGGGTTCAAACGGAACCCCCTGAAGAACTGAAAGAACTAAATTGAGACTCCAAGGAGGAGTCAAAGGTTTGTAAACAGGCTTAATTCTAACCAGAGCCTGAACAAAGGCTTGAACATCTGGCACAGCTGCCAGTTTTTTGTGAAGTAACACAGACAAGGCAGAAATCTGTCCCTTCAGGGAACTTGCAGATAATCCTTTTTCCAATCCTTCTTGAAGGAAGGATAGAATCTTAGGAATCTTAACCTTGTCCCAAGGGAATCCTTTAGATTCACACCAACAGATATATTTTTTCCAAATTTTGTGGTAAATCTTTCTAGTTACAGGCTTTCTGGCCTGAACAAGAGTATCGATAACAGAATCTGAGAACCCTCGCTTCGATAAGATCAAGCGTTCAATCTCCAAGCAGTCAGCTGGAGTGAAACCAGGTTCGGATGTTCGAACGGACCCTGAACAAGAAGGTCTCGTCTCAAAGGTAGCTTCCAAGGTGGAGCCGATGACATATTCACCAGATCTGCATACCAAGTCCTGCGTGGCCACGCAGGAGCTATCAAGATCACCGACGCCCTCTCCTGATTGATCCTGGCTACCAGCCTGGGGATGAGAGGAAACGGCGGGAACACATAAGCTAGTTTGAAGGTCCAAGGTGCTACTAGTGCATCCACTAGAGCCGCCTTGGGATCCCTGGATCTGGACCCGTAGCAAGGAACTTTGAAGTTCTGACGAGAGGCCATCAGATCCATGTCTGGAATGCCCCACAGCTGAGTGACTTGGGCAAAGATTTCCGGATGGAGTTCCCACTCCCCCGGATGCAATGTCTGACGACTCAGAAAATCCGCTTCCCAATTTTCCACTCCTGGGATGTGGATAGCGGACAGGTGGCAGGAGTGAGACTCCGCCCATAGAATGATTTTGGTCACTTCTTCCATCGCTAGGGAACTCCTTGTTCCCCCCTGATGGTTGATGTACGCAACAGTTGTCATGTTGTCTGATTGAAACCGTATGAACTTGGCCCTCGCTAGCTGAGGCCAAGCCTTGAGAGCATTGAATATCGCTCTCAGTTCCAGAATATTTATCGGTAGAAGAGATTCTTCCCGAGACCAAAGACCCTGAGCTTTCAGGGATCCCCAGACCGCGCCCCAGCCCATCAGACTGGCGTCGGTCGTGACAATGACCCACTCTGGTCTGCGGAATGTCATCCCTTGTGACAGGTTGTCCAGGGACAGCCACCAACGGAATGAGTCTCTGGTCCTCTGATTTACTTGTATCTTCGGAGACAAGTCTGTATAATCCCCATTCCACTGACTGAGCATGCACAGTTGTAATGGTCTTAGATGAATGCGCGCAAAAGGAACTATGTCCATTGCCGCTACCATCAACCCGATCACTTCCATGCACTGAGCTATGGAAGGAAGAGGAACGGAATGAAGTATCCGACAAGAGTCTAGAAGCTTTGTTTTTCTGGCCTCTGTCAGAAATATCCTCATTTCTAAGGAGTCTATTATTGTTCCCAAGAAGGGAACCCTTGTTGACGGAGATAGAGAACTCTTTTCCACGTTCACTTTCCATCCGTGAGATCTGAGAAAGGCCAGGACTATGTCCGTGTGAGCCTTTGCTTGAGGAAGGGACGACGCTTGAATCAGAATGTCGTCCAAGTAAGGTACTACAGCAATGCCCCTTGGTCTTAGCACAGCTAGAAGGGACCCTAGTACCTTTGTGAAAATCCTTGGAGCAGTGGCTAATCCGAAAGGAAGCGCCACGAACTGGTAATGCTTGTCCAGGAATGCGAACCTTAGGAACCGATGATGTTCCTTGTGGATAGGAATATGTAGATACGCATCCTTTAAATCCACCGTGGTCATGAATTGACCTTCCTGGATGGAAGGAAGAATAGTTCGAATGGTTTCCATCTTGAACGATGGAACCTTGAGAAACTTGTTTAAGATCTTGAGATCTAAGATTGGTCTGAACGTTCCCTCTTTTTTGGGAACTATGAACAGATTGGAGTAGAACCCCATCCCTTGTTCTCTTAATGGAACAGGATGAATCACTCCCATTTTTAACAGGTCTTCTACACAATGTAAGAATGCCTGTCTTTTTATGTGGTCTGAAGACAACTGAGACCTGTGGAACCTCCCCCTTGGGGGAAGCCCCTTGAATTCCAGAAGATAACCTTGGGAGACTATTTCTAGCGCCCAAGGATCCAGAACATCTCTTGCCCAAGCCTGAGCGAAGAGAGAGAGTCTGCCCCCCACCAGATCCGGTCCCGGATCGGGGGCCAACATTTCATGCTGTCTTGGTAGCAGTGGCAGGTTTCTTGGCCTGCTTTCCCTTGTTCCAGCCTTGCATTGGTCTCCAAGCTGGCTTGGCTTGAGAAGTATTACCCTCTTGCTTAGAGGACGTAGCACTTTGGGCTGGTCCGTTTCTACGAAAGGGACGAAAATTAGGTTTATTTTTTGCCTTGAAAGGCCGATCCTGAGGAAGGGCGTGGCCCTTACCCCCAGTGATATCAGAGATAATCTCTTTCAAGTCAGGGCCAAACAGCGTTTTCCCCTTGAAAGGAATGTTAAGTAGCTTGTTCTTGGAAGACGCATCAGCCGACCAAGATTTCAACCAAAGCGCTCTGCGCGCCACAATAGCAAACCCAGAATTCTTAGCCGCTAACCTAGCCAATTGCAAAGTGGCGTCTAGGGTAAAAGAATTAGCCAATTTGAGAGCATTGATTCTGTCCATAATCTCCTCATAAGGAGGAGAATCACTATCGACCGCCTTTATCAGCTCATCGAACCAGAAACATGCGGCTGTAGAGACAGGGACAACGCATGAAATTGGTTGTAGAAGGTAACCCTGCTGAACAAACATCTTTTTAAGCAAACCTTCTAATTTTTTATCCATAGGATCTTTGAAAGCACAACTATCCTCTATGGGTATAGTGGTGCGTTTGTTTAAAGTGGAAACCGCTCCCTCGACCTTGGGGACTGTCTGCCATAAGTCCTTTCTGGGGTCGACCATAGGAAACAATTTTTTAAATATGGGGGGAGGGACGAAAGGAATACCGGGCCTTTCCCATTCTTTATTAACAATGTCCGCCACCCGCTTGGGTATAGGAAAAGCTTCTGGGAGCCCCGGCACCTCTAGGAACTTGTCCATTTTACATAGTTTCTCTGGGATGACCAACTTGTCACAATCATCCAGAGTGGATAATACCTCCTTAAGCAGAATGCGGAGATGTTCCAACTTAAATTTAAATGTAATCACATCAGGTTCAGCTTGTTGAGAAATGTTCCCTGAATCAGTAATTTCTCCCTCAGACAAAACCTCCCTGGCCCCATCAGACTGGGTTAGGGGCCCTTCAGAAACATTATTATCAGCGTCGTCATGCTCTTCGGTATCTAAAACAGAGCAGTCGCGCTTACGCTGATAAGTGTTCATTTTGGCTAAAATGTTTTTGACAGAATTATCCATTACAGCCGTTAATTGTTGCATAGTAAGGAGTATTGGCGCGCTAGATGTACTAGGGGCCTCCTGAGTGGGCAAGACTCGTGTAGACGAAGGAGGGAATGATGCAGTACCATGCTTACTCCCCTCACTTGAGGAATCATCTTGGGCATCATTGTCATTGTCACATAAATCACATTTATTTAAATGAATAGGAATTCTGGCTTCCCCACATTCAGAACACAGTCTATCTGGTAGTTCAGACATGTTAAACAGGCATAAACTTGATAACAAAGTACAAAAAACGTTTTAAAATAAAACCGTTACTGTCACTTTAAATTTTAAACTGAACACACTTTATTACTGCAATTGCGAAAAAACATGAAGGAATTGTTCAAAATTCACCAAATTTTCACCACAGTGTCTTAAAGCCTTAAAAGTATTGCACACCAAATTTGGAAGATTTAACCCTTAAAATAACGGAACCGGAGCCGTTTTGAACTTTAACCCCTTTACAGTCCCTGGTATCTGCTTTGCTGAGACCCAACCAAGCCCAAAGGGGAATACGATACCAAATGACGCCTTCAGAAAGTCTTTTCTAAGTATCAGAGCTCCTCTCACATGCGACTGCATGCCATGCCTCTCAAAAACAAGTGCGCAACACCGGCGCGAAAATGAGGCTCTGCCTATGCTTTGGGAAAGCCCCTAAAGAATAAGGTGTCTAAAACAGTGCCTGCCGATATTATTATATCAAAATACCCAAATAAAATGATTCCTCAAGGCTAAATATGTGTTAATAATGAATCGATTTAGCCCAGAAAAAGTCTACAGTCTTAATAAGCCCTTGTGAAGCCCTTATTTACGATCGTAATAAACATGGCTTACCGGATCCCATAGGGAAAATGACAGCTTCCAGCATTACATCGTCTTGTTAGAATGTGTCATACCTCAAGCAGCAAGAGACTGCTCACTGTTCCCCCAACTGAAGTTAATTGCTCTCAACAGTCCTGTGTGGAACAGCCATGGATTTTAGTGACGGTTGCTAAAATCATTTTCCTCATACAAACAGAAATCTTCATCTCTTTTCTGTTTCTGAGTAAATAGTACATACCAGCACTATTTTAAAATAACAAACTCTTGATTGAATAATAAAAACTACAGTTAAACACTAAAAAACTCTAAGCCATCTCCGTGGAGATGTTGCCTGTACAACGGCAAAGAGAATGACTGGGGTAGGCGGAGCCTAGGAGGGATCATGTGACCAGCTTTGCTGGGCTCTTTGCCATTTCCTGTTGGGGAAGAGAATATCCCACAAGTAAGGATGACGCCGTGGACCGGACACACCTATGTTGGAGAAATATCTTATTAAAACACTGCATGATATACTATACTACTTTACACTGATAAAAGTTTTAAGGGCTGCATAAAGTGTGTGTGTGTATATATGTATATATATATATATATATATATATATATATATATATATATATATATATATGCATGCATACACACACACATATAAAACTCATCAATTAAAATGAAAATGATCTACATACAACAGAAATGCTTTGAACTATTGAAAACTTTTGTGTGATTTTGTGGCAAAATGTGCATCATTTTACGTCTAAAATGTGGGAAAGTAAGGGCTCTGAATTTTATAGAACACACTCTAGACTATCTGGTGAGTGGAAAAAACTATAGAATGCAAATTTAATTTAAACGAGAATCAGGCAAAATAAATAACGAAAATACAATTATTTTTTTCCCTTCTACTAATGTTGTAACTTTTTACAGGGATATAAGAGTTCTGTGCCCCTTTAAGCTTTTTATATATAAGCAATAACTGGCAGTATGTGGGAGATTCATGTTTAAAGTTACAAACTCCTGGAAAACATAACTATAGTATAACATACTTCTTAAATCAAAATGACAATCTACGCCAGGGTTGTCTGTATCCTCTAGGGCTGAAACAGACCAGATTTTGTATTACTTTAATTTTGTCATATCAAATAGCTGTGTTTGCATGTTGAAAGCACAATCTAAGGCTAAAGTAAACAAGGTGCAATATCAGAAATCAAACTTCCAGTGTGTGGGAGGGGACCCAGCCCATTTAAAAGAGTGTTCCAGCAGAAACTTTGAATACAACAAATTTATCAGCTGGTTCGCTGAGTAAAATGTCTTCGAGTAATAAAATATTCACTATGCAGTAGGTTTACATATTGCTCTGCTTCTTTTCCCTGGCAGAGTGACACATTTTCCAGTCTCTATGTTAACTGCTGGGTTTGACATTAAACTGTAAGAAGCACGATAAGCTGCCAGATAATCTAATAATAGGGAATAGTCCTTAGAATAGTGTAAGGAAGTATGAAACCATTAGCTCAGAACTGGTTTCATCGGTCTCTCTCTGAATAATATATCTAAACATATTCCGATACACACACTACAGAATGTGCCACTGTTCTGGAGCCAAGCATTAGTTTACACCTTAAAGGCCAACCTACAAAATAACTAACATCCTGGTGGTTCATAATTAAGATGTGTAAGGCAATTCACACTTCCTTACAACATAGGGTGAATCTCTTTCCATGCAAGGTTGTCTGGCGGTGAAGGAATTAATAAATATCTTGTTAACAGGCATGTCTGTCATTAGTCCGTTCAGCTAATGAGTGGTGAGTGATCCTGCATCATAAGGTCTGTAAGAGGATTACATATTTCTCTTTTAAGTTTTGGGGGCCTGTAATTCTGCTGTTACTGTAACCTTTTATGTGCTAGAACAAAGCACACAATAACAAAAAGTCCAAATGAAAAGGTAGTCACGTATGTACACCAAACACACCCTTATATATGTTACTGTTTGACAATACAGAAGTAACCCACCTTGAGGTCCTTGTTCAGTCCTATGACACAGGTAGGTGTGAAAGCAAGAGACAGAAAGTGTGACAGGGGGAACCAGAACCAGAACTGAGTGAAGACCAGCACCCCCACCACAGATGGCATGTGAGTATGGCCTGTGCGAGACTGCAGCGAGATAGTTACATTGTGGCCACCTGTGGAAGAGACAGAATGTTAGATTATAAACCTATACAGATGTTTTAAGGACTTCCTTATATATTAGTAAACCTGTCTGTAGCAGCCAGTGAAGTGTTAAGTGAAAGTATCCAAAGCCAGGCCTTCTTCTGACAAAGTGAGGTGAAGAGGGCAGCAGGCAGGGTCATTACCGCTAAAGGCCAGATGCTGTTGGCTAATAACATTACAGAGTCATTAGCCGTTTGTTGTCTGAGTAAAGCAATACATAGCAACATTCCTTTGTCAAGGATAACTCTTTGAATGCTGGATGGATACCTGGGCTATTATAAATACACAAGAATGCCTGGCAGACAAAATTTAAGAGGTCATATTGCATACAGTTCATACAGGCAGCAGTTTACTGGAAATATTTGATATATGACACACTCACCTGCATCTAAAATTCCCTGGGCCAGAATTGCACCAAACTTTGCCATCACATCATCGTGTTTGTCATTAATGACTTTAGAGTATAGTTGACGGAATTGGTTAACCTATAGAAGTGAGAAATGCATGTAGTGAAACCTGGTTTGACCACCATTACAAGTGAGTTATGTAAAATCAAAGATTTGTTAACTTTTTTTTTTAAATGGGAGGCCAAGTGAAAAATATATAAAGTCTATAGCTAAAATTAAAAAAGGATTTTATATATTTATATATATATATATATATATATATATATATATATATATATATATGTGCACTATCTGGATTTGTGGAAAATAAGTGCTTTATTGGCACGTCAAACAGGTAACGTTTCGGGGATCAATCACTCCATCTGATCAAGTGAAAAAATAAACAAACAAGTGATTATAACAGGTGTAAACCCCACCCCCAATCAAAGAAGAACAGCCCCTGTTACAACAGGAAGTGACATAGAAATATACAAAACATCAAAATAAAGTTCTATGACTGATATCAGTGATCACAATTACCATAGTTGTGGGGCTGTATACGTGCACAATATATACACACAGTGTTAACCATAAAATAAAAATATACATAAATATGAAAAATAAAAATATGTAAACAATAGGATCCTAAGATGTGGATCCTATCCATAGGTCCTCACTATAGTGCAGGAGGGGAGAAAATGTCAACTTCTACAAGGACTAGAGCCAAAACTGTACATAAGTATCAAATCCTTATTGTGATGTTAAAAAAACCCATATAATGAACATGCGCTGCTACGACCTAAACACATGTAAGACGTCATACAATCAAAGCATGGGAGTGCCAGACTACATCACGTCTCAGATACATCCATAAAGTGTCCATAGTCGTAAATAGTGACACACTCGTCAACAAACTATTTATCTTGGTCACTCCAAAAAATAGGATGTGAATGATCAAAGAGCCCTCAACACAGCCACCTACCAGTTACAGATGCCCCGTAATTCAATTAGATTGCTGCAATACACAGTCCAAAACGCTAAAGACGCCACACGATTGGGGCGTGGGCGTAACTCATAACGTCATGTGTCTAAGACCTCCCATAGTAACACGTAGAGGGTCCATATATGTAAACAATACCGTAGCAGTGCTCAGGATCAGTCAGCATCACCTGATCTCTCAGGGATCTACATTCCTGAATGCTATCATGGGTGGACCATATTCCTTAAACGGTAGTACTGGATCAGAGTTGACAACCATCCAATGGCGCTTAAGATCTTCATGAAAATACCTTTCGTCGGGTGAATATTCGGTAGTGAAAAGGATCCGCTTGGTCTCAGAGTTGGCGTCTTTGTTCTTCTGTCTAGTTGATTGTGCTGTTAAAACATCGGCTTCAGATAAGTTCTGCATTTCTCTACAGAGTTTGGTAATCTCCGTGCTTGGAGAGCCTCTTTGGGTGAAATGTTTTCCCATATCCTCTACCTGGACTTGTTTCTTAGTTGGATCTGTGCTATTACGTACAGTTATCTGCAACTAAGCCCTTGGAATAGAGTTGATTAGACTTCTAGGATGTGCATTTTGGCGAATAGAATGGAGTTTTTGTCCGTCTGTTTCGAATAAAGTGTTGTTGCTAACGTGTCCCCTTCCTTGTAAATCAACAGATCTAGAAACTCTATACCTTCATCATGGAATTTGAGTTTGAATTTTACTGGATATTGGAGCATATTCAACTCATTAAACCACTCTTCTAGATCGTGTGCTGTACTATTCCAAATGAAGAACAGGTCGTCTATGTATCACTGAGATGATAGAAGCTAATGACATAATTGTCAAATTAAGCAACAGACCCCTGACTTACGCCGAGAGATCCCTATTAAAACATAATTTATGCTTACCTGATAAATTCCTTTCTTCTGTTGTGTGATCAGTCCACGGGTCATCATTACTTCGGGGATATAACTCCTCCCCAACAGGAAATGCAAGAGGATTCACCCAGCAGAGCTGCATATAGCTCCTCCCCTCTACGTCACTCCCAGTCATTCGACCAAGAATCAACGAGAAAGGAGAAACCAAGGGTGAAGTGGTGACTGGAGTATAATTTAAAAGATATTTACCTGCCTTAAAAAACAGGGCGGGCCGTGGACTGATCACACAACAGAAGAAAGGAATTTATCAGGTAAGCATAAATTATGTTTTCTTCTGTTATGTGTGATCAGTCCACGGGTCATCATTACTTCTGGGATACCAATACCAAAGCAAAAGTACACGGATGACGGGAGGGATAGGCAGGCTCATTATACAGAAGGAACCACTGCCTGAAGAACCTTTCTCCCAAAAATAGCCTCCGAAGAAGCAAAAGTGTCAAATTTGTAAAATTTGGAAAAAGTATGAAGCGAAGACCAAGTTGCAGCCTTGCAAATCTGTTCAACAGAGGCCTCATTCTTAAAGGCCCAAGTGGAAGCCACAGCTCTAGTAGAATGAGCTGTAATTCTTTCAGGAGGCTGCTGTCCAGCAGTCTCATAGGCTAAACGAATTATGCTACGAAGCCAGAAGGAGAGAGAGGTAGCCGAAGCCTTATGACCTCTCCTCTGACCAGAGTACACGACAAACAGGGAAGACGTTTGTCGAAAATCCTTAGTTGCCTGCAAGTAGAACTTGAGGGCACGAACTACATCCAGATTGTGTAGAAGACGTTCCTTCTTTGAAGAAGGATTCGGGCACAGGGAAGGCACCACGATCTCTTGATTGATGTTCCTGTTAGTGACTACCTTAGGTAAGAACCCAGGTTTTGTACGCAGAACTACCTTATCTGAATGAAAAATCAAATAAGGAGAATCACAATGTAAAGCTGATAACTCAGAGACTCTCCGAGCCGAAGAAATAGCCATTAAAAATAACACTTTCCAAGATAACAACTTTATATCAATGGAATGAAGGGGTTCAAACGGAACTCCTTGTAGAACGTTAAGAACAAGGTTTAAACTCCATGGCGGAGCAACAGTTTTAAACACAGGCTTGATCCTAGCTAAAGCCTGACAAAAGGCCTGGACATCTGGATTTTCTGACAGACGCCTGTGTAACAAGATGGACAGAGCTGAGATCTGTCCCTTTAATGAACTAGCCGATAAACCCTTTTCTAAACCTTCTTGTAGAAAGGACAATATCCTAGGAATCCTAACCTTACTCCAGGAGTAACCTTTGGATTCGCACCAGTATAGATATTTACGCCATATCTTATGGTAAATCCTCCTGGTAACAGGCTTCCTAGCCTGTATCAGGGTATCAATAACCGACTCAGAAAAACCACGTTTTGATAAAAACATAATTTATGCTTACCTGATAAATTCCTTTCTTCTGTTGTGTGATCAGTCCACGGGTCATCATTACTTCTGGGATATAACTCCTCCCCAACAGGAAATGCAAGAGGATTCACCCAGCAGAGCTGCATATAGCTCCTCCCCTCTACGTCAGTCCCAGTCATTCGACCAAGAATCAACGAGAAAGGAGTAACCAAGGGTGAAGTGGTGACTGGAGTATAATTTAAAAGATATTTACCTGCCTTAAAACAGGGCGGGCCGTGGACTGATCACACAACAGAAGAAAGGAATTTATCAGGTAAGCATAAATTATGTTTTCTTCTGTTATGTGTGATCAGTCCACGGGTCATCATTACTTCTGGGATACCAATACCAAAGCAAAAGTACACGGATGACGGGAGGGATAGGCAGGCTCATTATACAGAAGGAACCACTGCCTGAAGAACCTTTCTCCCAAAAATAGCCTCCGAAGAAGCAAAAGTGTCAAATTTGTAAAATTTGGAAAAAGTATGAAGCGAAGACCAAGTTGCAGCCTTGCAAATCTGTTCAACAGAGGCCTCATTCTTAAAGGCCCAAGTGGAAGCCACAGCTCTAGTGGAGTGAGCTGTAATTCTTTCAGGAGGCTGCTGTCCAGCAGTCTCATAGGCTAAACGTATTATGCTACGAAGCCAAAAAGAGAGAGAGGTAGCAGAAGCTTTTTGACCTCTCCTCTGTCCAGAATAAACGACAAACAGGGAAGAAGTTTGGCGAAAATCTTTAGTTGCCTGCAAGTAGAACTTGAGGGCACGAACTACATCCAGATTGTGTAGAAGACGTTCCTTCTTTGAAGAAGGATTTGGACACAAGGATGGAACAACAATCTCTTGATTGATATTCCTGTTAGTGACTACCTTAGGTAAGAACCCAGGTTTAGTACGTAGAACTACCTTGTCTGAGTGAAAAATCAGATAAGGAGAATCACAATGTAAGGCTGATAACTCAGAGACTCTTCGAGCCGAGGAAATAGCCATTAAAAACAGAACTTTCCAAGATAACAATTTTATATCAATGGAATGAAGGGGTTCAAACGGAACACCCTGTAAAACGTTAAGAACTAAGTTTAAACTCCATGGCGGAGCAACAGCTTTAAACACAGGCTTGATCCTAGCTAAAGCCTGACAAAAGGCCTGGACGTCTGGATTTTCTGACAGACGCCTGTGTAACAAGATGGACAGAGCTGAAATCTGTCCCTTTAATGAACTAGCTGATAGACCCTTTTCTAAACCTTCTTGTAGAAAGGACAATATCCTAGCGATCCTAACCTTACTCCAAGAGTAACCTTTGGATTCGCACCAGTATAGGTATTTACGCCATATTTTATGGTAAATCCTTCTGGTAACAGGCTTCCTAGCCTGTATCAGGGTATCAATAACCGACTCAGAAAAACCACGTTTTGATAAAATCAAGCGTTCAATTTCCAAGCAGTCAGCTTCAGAGAAGTTAGATTTTGATGTTTGAATGGACCCTGTATCAGAAGGTCCTGTCTTAGAGGTAGAGACCAAGGCGGACAGGATGACATGTCCACTAGATCTGCATACCAAGTCCTGCGTGGCCATGCAGGCGCTATTAGAATCACTGATGCTCTCTCCTGTTTGATTTTGGCAATCAATCGAGGAAGCAGCGGGAAGGGTGGGAACACATAAGCCATCCCGAAGTTCCAAGGTGCTGTCAAAGCATCTATCAGAACCGCTCCCGGATCCCTGGATCTGGACCCGTAGAGAGGAAGTTTGGCGTTCTGGCGAGACGCCATGAGATCTATCTCTGGTTTGCCCCAACGTCGAAGTATTTGGGCAAAGACCTCCGGATGAAGTTCCCACTCCCCCGGATGAAAAGTCTGGCGACTCAAGAAATCCGCCTCCCAGTTCTCCACTCCCGGGATGTGGATTGCTGATAGGTGGCAAGAGTGAGACTCTGCCCAGCGAATTATCTTTGATACTTCCATCATTGCTAGGGAGCTTCTTGTCCCTCCCTGATGGTTGATGTAAGCTACAGTCGTGATGTTGTCCGACTGAAACCTGATGAACCCCCGAGTTGTTAATTGGGGCCAAGCCAGAAGGGCATTGAGAACTGCTCTCAATTCCAGGATGTTTATTGGAAGGAGACTCTCCTCCTGATTCCATAGTCCCTGAGCCTTCAGAGAATTCCAGACAGCGCCCCAACCTAGTAGGCTGGCGTCTGTTGTTACAATTGTCCATTCTGGCCTGCTGAATGGCATCCCCCTGGACAGGTGTGGCCGATAAAGCCACCATAGAAGAGAATTTCTGGTCTCTTGATTCAGATTCAGAGTAGGGGACAAATCTGAGTAATCCCCATTCCACTGACTTAGCATGCACAATTGCAGCGGTCTGAGGTGTAGGCGTGCAAAAGGTACTATGTCCATTGCCGCTACCATTAAGCCGATCACCTCCATGCATTGAGCTACTGACGGGTGTTGAATGGAATGAAGGACACGGCATGCATTTTGAAGTTTTGTTAACCTGTCTTCTGTCAGGTAAATCTTCATTTCTACAGAATCTATAAGAGTCCCCAAGAATGGAACTCTTGTGAGAGGAAAAAGAGAACTCTTCTTTTCGTTCACTTTCCATCCATGCGACCTTAGAAATGCCAGAACTAACTCTGTATGAGACTTGGCAGTTTGAAAGCTTGAAGCTTGTATTAGAATGTCGTCTAGGTACGGAGCTACCGAAATCCCTCGCGGTCTTAGTACCGCCAAAAGGGCACCCAGAACCTTTGTGAAGATTCTTGGAGCCGTAGCCAATCCGAATGGAAGAGCTACAAACTGGTAGTGCCTGTCTAAGAAGGCAAACCTTAGATACCGGTGATGATCTTTGTGAATCGGTATGTGAAGGTAAGCATCTTTTAAATCCACTGTGGTCATGTACTGACCCTTTTGGATCATGGGTAAGATTGTCCGAATAGTTTCCATTTTGAACGATGGAACTCTTAGGAATTTGTTTAGAATCTTTAAATCTAAGATTGGCCTGAAAGTTCCCTCTTTTTTGGGAACCACAAACAGGTTTGAGTAGAACCCTTGTCCTTGTTCCGACCGTGGAACCGGATGGATCACTCCCATTAATAACAGATCTTGTACACAGCGTAGAAACGCTTCTTTCTTTATCTGGTTTGTTGACAACCTTGACAGATGAAATCTCCCTCTTGGGGGAGATAATTTGAAGTCTAGAAGGTATCCCTGAGATATGATCTCTAGCGCCCAGGGATCCTGAACATCTCTTGCCCAGGCCTGGGCGAAGAGAGAAAGTCTGCCCCCCACTAGATCCGGTCCCGGATCGGGGGCTCTCGGTTCATGCTGTCTTTGGGGCAGCAGCAGGTTTCCTGGCCTGCTTGCTCTTGTTCCAGGACTGGTTAGGCTTCCAGCCTTGCCTGTAACGAGCAACAGCTCCCTCCTGTTTTGGTGCAGTGGAGGTTGATGCTGCTCCTGTTTTGAAATTCCGAAAGGGACGAAAATTAGACTGTCTAGCCTTAGCTTTGGCTTTGTCTTGAGGTAGGGCGTGGCCCTTACCTCCTGTAATGTCAGCGATAATTTCTTTCAAACCGGGCCCAAATAAAGACTGCCCCTTGAAAGGTATATTAAGTAATTTGGACTTAGAAGTAACATCCGCTGACCACGATTTTAGCCACAGCGCCCTACGTGCCTGTATGGCGAATCCTGAGTTCTTAGCCGTAAGTTTGGTTAAATGTACTACGGCCTCCGAAATGAATGAATTAGCTAGTTTAAGGACTCTAAGCCTGTCCGTAATGTCGTCTAGCGTAGATGAACTAAGGTTCTCTTCCAGAGACTCAATCCAAAATGCTGCCGCAGCCGTAATCGGCGCGATACATGCAAGGGGTTGCAATATAAAACCTTGTTGAACAAACATTTTCTTAAGGTAACCCTCTAATTTTTTATCCATTGGATCTGAAAAAGCACAGCTATCCTCCACCGGGATAGTGGTACGCTTAGCTAAAGTAGAAACTGCTCCCTCCACCTTAGGGACCGTTTGCCATAAGTCCCGAGTGGTGGTGTCTATTGGAAACATCTTTCTAAATATTGGAGGGGGTGAGAACGGCACACCGGGTCTATCCCACTCCTTAGTAACAATTTCAGTTAGTCTCTTAGGTATAGGAAAAACGTCAGTACTCGCCGGTACCGCAAAGTATTTATCCAACCTACACAGTTTCTCTGGTATTGCAACGGTGTTACAATCATTGAGAGCTGCTAAGACCTCCCCTAGTAATACACGGAGGTTCTCCAATTTAAATTTAAAATTTGAAATATCTGAATCCAATCTGTTTGGATCAGAACCGTCACCTACAGAATGAAGCTCTCCGTCCTCATGCTCTGCAAGCTGTGACGCAGTATCAGACATGGCCCTAGTATTGTCAGCGCACTCTGTTCTCACCCCAGAGTGATCACGCTTGCCTCTTAGTTCTGGTAATTTAGACAAAACTTCAGTCATAACAGTAGCCATATCTTGTAATGTTATCTGTAATGGCCGCCCAGATGTACTAGGCGCCATAATATCACGCACCTCCCGGGCGGGAGATGCAGGTACTGCCGCGTGAGGCGAGTTAGTCGGCATAACTCTCCCCTCGCTGTTTGGTGAAATTTGTTCAAATTGTACAGATTGACTTTTATTTAAAGTAGCATCAATACAGTTAGTACATAAATTTCTATTGGGCTCCACCTTGGCATTGGAACAAATGACACAGATATCTTCCTCTGAGTCAGACATGTTTAACACACTAGCAATAAACTTGCAACTTGGTTATAATCTTTTTTAGCAAAAACGTACTGTGCCTCAAAGAGGTACTAAACGATTAAATGACAGTTGAAATAATGAACTGAAAAATAGTTATAGCATCAAACTTTAAACAACACAACTTTTAGCAAAGGTTTGTTCCCATTAGAAAAATAACAATAATTAAATTTGACATAAAAATTACAGAGCAACGTTTTTATTCACAGTCAATATAAAATTCTCACAGCTCTGCTGAGAGAATCTACCTCCCTCTAAAGAAGTTTGAAGACCCCTGAGATCTGTCAGAGATGAACCGGATCATGCAGGAAATATAAGAGTAACTGACTGGAATTTTTTGATGCGTAGCAAAGAGCGCCAAAAACGGCCCCTCCCCCTCACACACAGCAGTGAAGAGAAACGAAACTGTCATAATTAACACCAAACAACTGCCAAGTGGAAAATAATGCCCAAATATTTATTCACTCAGTACCTCAGAAATGTAAACGATTCTACATTCCAGCAAAAACGTTAAACATGATAAATACTTATTAAAAAGATTAGTGACTTTTAACAGAGTAGTTCCGGTGAAATACCATCCCCAGAATACTGAAGTGTATACATACATGTCATTATAACGGTATGGCAGGATTTTCTCATCAATTCCATTCAGAAAATAAAAACTGCTACATACCTCAATGCAGATTCATCTGCCCGCTGTCCCCTGATCTGAAGCTTTTACCTCCCTCAGATGGCCGAGAACAGCAATATGATCTTAACTACTCCGGTTAAAATCATAGTAAAAAACTCTGGTAGATTCTTCCTCAAACTCTGCCAGAGAAGTAATAACACGCTCCGGTGCTATTGTAAAATAACAAACTTTTGATTGAAGTCATAAAAACTAAGTATAATCACCATAGTCCTCTCACACATCCTATCTAGTCGTTGGGTGCAAGAGAATGACTGGGACTGACGTAGAGGGGAGGAGCTATATGCAGCTCTGCTGGGTGAATCCTCTTGCATTTCCTGTTGGGGAGGAGTTATATCCCAGAAGTAATGATGACCCGTGGACTGATCACACATAACAGAAGAAATCAAGCGTTCAATTTCCAAGCAGTCAGCTTCAGAGAAGTTAGATTTTGATGTTCGAATGGACCCTGTATCAGAAGGTCCTGTCTTAGAGGTAGAGACCAAGGCGGACAGGATGACATGTCCACTAGATCTGCATACCAAGTCCTGCGTGGCCATGCAGGCGCTATTAGAATCACTGATGCTCTCTCCTGTTTGATTTTGGCAATCAATCGAGGAAGCAGCGGGAAGGGTGGAAACACATAAGCCATCCCGAAGTTCCAAGGTGCTGTCAAAGCATCTATCAGAACCGCTCCCGGATCCCTGGATCTGGACCCGTAGCGAGGAAGTTTGGCGTTCTGGCGAGACGCCATGAGATCTCTCTCTGGTTTGCCCCAACTTCGAAGTATTTGGGCAAAGACCTCCGGATGAAGTTCCCACTCCCCCGGATGAAAAGTCTGGCGACTCAAGAAATCCGCCTCCCAGTTCTCCACTCCCGGGATGTGGATTGCTGACAGGTGGCAAGAGTGAGACTCTGCCCAGCGAATTATCTTTGATACTTCCATCATTGCTAGGGAGCTTCTTGTCCCTCCTTGATGGTTGATGTAAGCTACAGTCGTGATGTTGTCCGACTGAAACCTGATGAACCCCCGAGTTTTTAACTGGGGCCAAGCCAGAAGGGCATTGAGAACTGCTCTCAATTCCAGAATGTTTATTGGCAGGAGACTTTCCTCCTGATTCCATTGTCCCTGAGCCTTCAGAGAATTCCAGACAGCGCCCCAACCTAGTAGGCTGGCGTCTGTTGTTACAATTGTCCAGTCCGGCCTGCTGAATGGCATCCCCCTGGACAGATGTGGCCGAGAAAGCCACCATAGAAGAGAGTTTCTGGTCTCTTGATCCAGATTCAGAGTAGGGGACAAGTCTGAGTAATCCCCATTCCACTGACTCAGCATGCACAATTGCAGCGGTCTGAGATGTAGACGTGCAAAGGGTACTATGTCCATTGCTGCTACCATTAAGCCGATCACCTCCATGCATTGAGTTACTGACGGGAGTTGAATGGAATGAAGGACACGGCATGCATTTAGAAGCTTTGTTAATCTGTCTTCTGTCAGATAAATCTTCATTTCTACAGAATCTATAAGAGTCCCCAAGAATGGAACTCTTGTGAGAGGAAAGAGAGAACTCTTCTTTTCGTTCACTTTCCATCCATGCGACCTTAGAAATGCCAGAACTAACTCTGTATGAGACTTGGCAGTTTGAAAGCTTGAAGCTTGTATCAGAATGTCGTCTAGGTACGGAGCTACCGAAATTCCTCGCGGTCTTAGTACCGCCAGAAGGGCACCCAGAACCTTTGTGAAGATTCTTGGAGCCGTAGCCAATCCGAATGGAAGAGCTACAAACTGGTAATGCCTGTCTAAGAAGGCAAACCTTAGATACCGGTAATGATCTTTGTGAATCGGTATGTGAAGGTAAGCATCCTTTAAATCCACTGTGGTCATGTACTGACCCTTTTGGATCATGGGTAAGATTGTCCGAATAGTTTCCATTTTGAACGATGGAACTCTTAGGAATTTGTTTAGGATCTTTAAATCCAAGATTGGCCTGAAAGTTCCCTCTTTTTTGGGAACCACAAACAGGTTTGAGTAAAACCCTTGTCCTTGTTCCGACCGCGGAACCGGATGGATCACTCCCATTAATAACAGATCTTGTACACAGCGTAGAAACGCTTCTTTCTTTATCTGGTTTGTTGACAACCTTGACAGATGAAATCTCCCTCTTGGGGGAGAGAATTTGAAGTCTAGAAGGTATCCCTGAGATATGATCTCTAGCGCCCAGGGATCCTGAACATCTCTTGCCCAAGCCTGGGCGAAGAGAGAGAGTCTGCCCCCCACTAGATCCGGTCCCGGATCGGGGGCCCTCGATTCATGCTGTCTTTGGGGCAGCAGCAGGTTTCCTGGCCTGCTTGCCCTTGTTCCAGGACTGGTTAGGTTTCCAGCCTTGTCTGTAACGAGCAACAGCTCCTTCCTGTTTTGGTGCAGTGGAAGTTGGTGCTGCTCCTGCTTTGAAATTCCGAAAGGGACGAAAATTAGACTGTCTAGCCTTAGCTTTGGCTTTGTCTTGAGGCAGGGCGTGGCCCTTACCTCCTGTAATGTCAGCGATAATTTCTTTCAAACCGGGCCCAAATAAAGTTTGCCCCTTGAAAGGTATATTAAGTAATTTGGACTTAGAAGTTACATCAGCTGACCAGGATTTTAGCCACAGCGCCCTACGTGCCTGAATGGCGAATCCTGAGTTCTTAGCCGTAAGTTTGGTTAAATGTACTACGGCCTCCGAAATGAATGAATTAGCTAGTTTAAGGACTCTAAGCCTGTCCGTAATGTCGTCCAGCGTAGCTGAACTAAGGTTCTCTTCCAGAGACTCAATCCAAAATGCTGCCGCAGCCGTAATCGGCGCGATGCATGCAAGGGGTTGCAATATAAAACCTTGTTGAACAAACATTTTCTTAATGTAACCCTCTAATTTTTTATCCATTGGATCTGAAAAAGCACAGCTATCCTCCACCGGGATAGTGGTACGCTTAGCTAAAGTAGAAACTGCTCCCTCCACCTTAGGTACCGTTTGCCATAAGTCCCGTGTGGTGGCGTCTATTGGAAACATCTTTCTAAATATTGGAGGGGGTGAGAACGGCACACCGGGTCTATCCCACTCCTTAGTAACAATTTCAGTTAGTCTCTTAGGTATAGGAAAAACGTCAGTACTCGCCGGTACCGCAAAGTATTTATCCAACCTACACAATTTCTCTGGTATTGCAACAGTGTTACAATCATTAAGAGCCGCTAAAACCTCCCCTAGTAATACACGGAGGTTCTCCAATTTAAATTTAAAATTTGAAATATCTGAATCCAATCTGTTTGGATCAGAACCGTCACCCACAGAATGAAGCTCTCCGTCCTCATGCTCTGCAAGCTGTGACGCAGTATCAGACATGGCCCTAGTATTATCAGCGCACTCTGTTCTCACCCCAGAGTGATCACGCTTGCCTCTTAGTTCTGGTAATTTAGCCAAAACCTCAGTCATAACAGTAGCCATATCTTGTAATGTTATCTGTAATGGCCGCCCAGATGTACTAGGCGCCACAATATCACGCACCTCCCGGGCGGGAGATGCAGGTACTGACACGTGAGGCGAGTTAGTCGGCATAACTCTCCCCTCGCTGTTTGGTGAAATTTGTTCAATTTGTACAGATTGGCTTTTATTTAAAGTAGCATCAATACAGTTAGTACATAAATTTCTATTGGGCTCCACCTTGGCATTGGAACAAATGACACAGGTATCTTCCTCTGAATCAGACATGTTTAACACACTAGCAATAAACTTGCAACTTGGTTACAATCTTATTTAACAAAAACGTACTGTGCCTCAAAGAAGCACTAAACGATTAAATGACAGTTGAAATAATGAACTGAAAAACAGTTATAGCATCAATCCTTGAAAACAACACAACTTTTAGCAAAGGTTTGTTCCCATTAGTAAAGTAACAATAATTAAATTTGAAACATAAAAATTACAGAGCAACGTTTTTAATCACAGTCAATATATAAGTCTCACAGCTCTGCTGCGAGAATCTACCTCCCTCCAAAGAAGTTTGAAGACCCCTGAGTTCTGTTAGAGATGAACCGGATCATGCAGGAAATACAAGAGTAACTGACTGGAAATTTTTGATGCGTAGCAAAGAGCGCCAAAAACGGCCCCTCCCCCTCACACACAGCAGTGAAAGAGAAACGAAACTGTCACAATTAAAACAAGCAACTGCCAAGTGGAAAAATAATGCCCAAACATTTATTCACTCAGTACCTCAGAAAATGCAAACGATTCTACATTCCAGCAAAAACGTTTAACATAATAAATACCTATTAAAAGGTTTAATGTACTTTTAACAGAGTAATTCCAGTGAAATACCATCCCCAGAATACTGAAGTGTAGAGTATACATACATGTCATTATAACGGTATGGCAGGATTTTCTCATCAATTCCATTCAGAAAATAAAAACTGCTACATACCTCAATGCAGATTCATCTGCCCGCTGTCCCCTGATCTGAAGCTTTTACCTCCCTCAGATGGCCGAGAAACAGCAATATGATCTTAACTACTCCGGTTAAAATCAAAGTAAAAAACTCTGGTAGATTCTTCTTCAAACTCTGCCAGAGAGGTAATAACACGCTCCGGTGCTATTATAAAATAACAAACTTTTGATTGAAGTTATAAAAACTAAGTATAATCACCATAGTCCTCTCACACATCCTATCTAGTCGTTGGGTGCAAGAGAATGACTGGGAGTGACGTAGAGGGGAGGAGCTATATGCAGCTCTGCTGGGTGAATCCTCTTGCATTTCCTGTTGGGGAGGAGTTATATCCCCGAAGTAATGATGACCCGTGGACTGATCACACATAACAGAAGAAATAGGGGTCTTTCATTTGTACCCTCTCACCCTGCCGATGAAACATACATTGACATCCAGAAACACCAGAGACTTTTAAAATTGAAAGCCCATTTCAAAGGAGAATGCAGTAATGAACTTACATTTCCCTTTAAATCAGCTAGTAGGTTTGATCCTGTGAATCATAGTGAAAGTTTGAAAACGTATACCCGATTGCTGCCCACTTATTTATTATCACCTAACAAACCCAGATTTCACAACAACTTAAGTCAAGAAGAAAGGGCAGCCATTGGGTCTTTGGCAAATGATCCAATGATTGTTATGCACCCTGCGGACAAGGGTGGTGCTGTTGTCGTGATGGAGTATAAACAATACTGGGATAAAATTTGTGAACAACTGGAGGATCCACTGGTTTACCGTAAACTGGATAGAAATTCCATTAAGTTGTTCCAGAAGAACATTGATGAAATGCTTAAGAGGGCACTTCAACGATAACATCTACAAATATTTGACGGTTGAAAACCCCATTTGTCCGATTCTGTACACACTACCCAAGATACACAAATCTTTGGACAAGCCACCCGGAAGTCCTATCGTGTCCGACAGAAACTCAATATTATCTCCCTTGGCCAAGTACATAGACTTTTTCCTACAGCCCTGTGTAGCAAGAATGTCTTCTTTCCTGAGGGACTCGTCCCAGTTTATTGAGGAATTGTTGCGTGGACACTACCAGCTTGAGCCAAACAGCCTCTTAGGACAGCTGACGTAAACAGTTTATATACCATCATCCCCCATGAACTAGGGATCCAGGCAGTTAAGAAAACGCTCCTTAGAACTCCTTATGTAGGTCCTCCGATTGATGTTCTGCTGGACATTTTAAAATGTTACTTGGAAATGAACTTCTTTAAATTTGAGTCCAACTATTACCTACACATATCAGGGACAGCAATGGGGTCAAACATGGCCCCATCTTACGCCAACATTTTTATGGAGGAATACGAGATGGAAGTTTTGAGGATTGCTGCCAAACCACAAGTATCTATGTATTGGCAATACATAGACGACCTGTTCTTCATTTGGAATGGTACAGCATACGATCTAGAAGAGTGGTAAAATGAGCTAAATATGCTCCAAAATCCAGTAAAATTCAAACTCAAATTCCATGATGAAGGTATAGAGTTTCTGGATCTGTTGATTTACAAGGAAGGGGACACGTTGGCAACAACACTTTATTCGAAACCGACGGACAAAAACTCCATTCTATTCGCCAAAAGTGAACATCCTAGAAGTCTAATCAACTCTATTCCAAGGGCTCAGTTGCTGAGAACTGAACGTAATAACACAGATCCAACTAAGAAACAAGTCCAGGTAGAGGATATGGGAAAACGTTTCACCCAAAGAGGCTATCCTAGTACGGAGATTACCAAACTATGTAGAGAAATGCAGAAACTTATATGAAGCCGATGTTTTAACAGCACAATCAACTAGACAGAAGAACAAAGACGCCAACTCTGGGACCAAGTGGATCCTGTTCACCACCGAATACTCACACGACAAAAGGTATTTTCATGAAGATCTTAAGCGCCATTGGATGGTGGTCAACTCTGATCCAGTACTGCTGTTTAAGGAATATGGTCCACCCATGATAGCATTCAGGAAGGGTAAATCCCTGAGAGATCAGCTGATGCCGACTGATCCTGAGCACTGCTACCAGAAGAATTAACTATGCAGTAAGAAAAAGAGATGCTATAGATGTCTGGGGTGCACCACCTGCAACTCCATGATCCAAGGAACGCATTTTCGACATCCCCACACCAATGAGTGCTTCGACATCAAATTCTCTCTCACGTGCACAACTACTCATGTTGTTTACCTACTGAATTTCACTTGTGGACAGTTTTACATGGGTAAAACGAGCGACACCATCCACACTAGGATGGCGAACCATCGACACTCCATCCGTGAGGTTATCAAAAAACAGACTAGTTATTTGCCGGTAGCCAATCATTTCACGAAGCATCAACACACAGTTAGCGATCTGAGATTTATCTTGATCGACCATGTGCCCCCACTAAAAAGAGGGGATAGAAGCCTACGATCACTACAGATTGAAGCAAAATGGATGTTCAAACTTAGAACTTTACATCCTAATGGCCTAAATCATCAGCTGGATTGGCAATGTTATTTATAACATTTCCATCCATTGTATCGTTCCTTAGTTGGTCCAATGGTGGGAGATTGTCATTCTGACATTTGCCTTCCCCCCCCCCCATATTAGTCAGTTAATGTTTGTTTGGGGATTGTCTAATTAATAGTATATATGGATCTTCATACTTCACACAACCTATAAAGCTACATGTTATTAGGCTTCTACTCTCATTTTACCCAGGTTTGTGAGGATCCACTGGAGGATTGCTTCAAGATGGGGGTACATAGTGAATATTCACTACCCCACTCTATTAGTGAGAGGTGGTAAACAACCAGACTATGGCCTTCTATAGTGTATGTGCCCATTTTTATTCATATATGCATATATTTTATATCCTCCCCTTTGGGTAGTGGTAATAGTGATACATACTCACATCTCTAACAGACAGTTTCCATTCCTCTACTATGTCTATTTGTCAATTCTGTCTAGTTTTCCCTCATAAGTAACAGTTACTGTAGTAGGTGATTTGTACAAATCATATACTAATGTTTATGTGTTTGTTTATTCATAGATACCGGCTGATGAGAGTCCAGCATCCTACCAAAATAAGGAGAATTGCCAAACGTCCACACCAGATATTCTTCCATTGACCAATGGTCCTGGCCAAACATCTAATCCTATTGTGGTTTGAGCATTCTTATGTGTAGATTGTGGGAGTGTGTTTATCAGCTTTATGGTCCACCTATTTGTATAGTGAGGCATGGTAGCATAAGTTTTGATTAGTAGTTGTATGTGAATTTTTGAACATAGTATTTGATAATATCCTTTATACAACATACTTACACTTCATGCTAGTACTGAGGTGCTTTTGAGTACATTATGCGACCTTACTGCTCTCCGCATTCAATAGGATATCACACTTAATGTATTTGTTTGTCTCCCATTATTCGGTTATTGCCCTGTGTGACCGATACCTACTAGCGACATGTATTTCCAATATGCAACTATGTTGCAGTTTAGTCTAAATATAGACTTGTCGGTATTTGGTTTTATCTGGTGACTGAGACATTGCACCTAATGAGGGATATCCTTATATATTGTTATTGGGTCTCATGATTTGTGCCGCGGTTGACCACGCCCATTCCTCAATCGTGTGACATTCCTAAGTACCTTATGTGTATATGCTACACTTGCATATTATTTTCTTGTGACATTTGGAGTTACGCTTATTGTGATGTGTTTTTATAACACTGTTGCGGCCATGTCATCTTTAAGTGTAGATTGTGGACAGTGCGTTGGGTATTCTCCTTGTCTTATGTTGTAGTGGTTTGTGTGATCAGTATGCAACTGTGAACGTCACCCTCAAATTATATATTTGTAACATATTACTGCTGTGAGGGCTGTCTGGCTATATACTCATAGTAGGTGTGATTATGACGACTACGGTATTGATTACATATGTGGACTCCACGTGTTACTATGGGAGGTCTTAGACACATGATGTTATGAGTTACGCCCATGCCCAAATCGCGTAGGGTCCTTAGCGTTTTCGACTGTGTATTGCAGCAATCTAATTTAAATACGGGGTATCTGTAACTGGTAGGTGGCTGTGTTGAGGGCTCTGATCATTCACATCCTATGTTTTGGAGTGACCAAGATAAATAGCTTGTTGACAAGTGTGTCACTATTTACGACTATGGACACTTTATGGATGTATCTGAGACGTGATGTAGTCTGACACGCCCACACTTTTATTGTATGGCGTCTTGAATGTGTATAGGTCATAGCAGCGCATGTTCATTATATCGTTTTTTTAATATCACAATAAGGATTTGATACTTTTGGCTCTAGTCCTTGTAGAAGTTGTCATTTTCTTCCCTCCTGCACTATAGTGAGGACCTATGGATAGGATCCACATCTAAGGATCCTATTGTTTACATATTTTTATTTTTCATATTTATGTATTTTTTTCTTTTATGGTTAACACTGTGTATATA